>NC_067250.2:315472585-315776905 GCF_019359855.2 Lolium perenne
TGTTGCTGCACCTCCTACTAATACTAATAAAAGATTTGGTGTTAGCAATGTTTCCACTTCTAATGCAAAGCGCGAAAAACTGCCTAAACTGCTAAAAGCTAAACCGCTTTGTGATAAAGTCTGCTGAAATTTTTTCCAACATTGGGGATGATGATCCCATTGCTTTAGATAATAATGGTTTGAATTTTGATGATTGCCACATCTCTGAAGTTATAAAGTTCTTGCAAAAACTTGCTAAAAGTCCTAATGCTAGTGCTATAAATTTGGCTTTCACGCATCATATTACAAATGCTCTCATAAAAGCTAGAGAAGAGAAACTAGAGCGTGAAGCCTCTATTCCTAAAAAGCTGGAAGATGGTTGGGAGCCCATCATTAAGATGAAGGTTAAAGATTTTGATTGTAATGCTTTATGTGATCTTGGTGCAAGTATTTCTGTTATGCCTAAGAAAATTTATGATATGCTTGACTTGCCACCGCTGAAAAATTGTTATTTGGATGTTAATCTTGCTGATCATTCTACAAAGAAACCTTTGGGTAAAGTTGATAATGTTCGCATTACCGTTAACAATAACCTTGTTCCCGTTGATTTTGTTGTCTTGGATATTGAATGCAATGCATCTTGTCCCATTATATTGGGAAGACCTTTTCTTCGAACTGTTGGTGCTATCATTGATATGAAGGAAGGTAATATAAAATATCAATTTCCTCTCAAGAAAGGTATGGAACACTTCCCTAGAAAGAGAATGAAGTACCCTTTTGATTCTATTATGAGAACAAATTATGATGTTGACACTTCGTCTCTTGATAATACTTGATACACACTTTCTGCGCCTAGCTGAAAGGCGTTAAAGAAAAGCGCTTATGGGAGACAACCCATGTTTTTACCTACAGTACTTTGTTTTTATTTTGTGTCTTGGAAGTTGTTTACTACTGTAGCAACCTCTTCTTATCTTAGTTTTGTGTTTTGTTGTGCCAAGTTAAGCCGTTGATAGAAAAGTAAGTACTAGATTTGGATTACTGCACAGTTCCAGATTTCTTTGCTGTCACGAATCTGGGTCAACCTCCCTGTAGGTAACTCAGAAAATTATGCCAATTTACGTGAGTAATCCTCAGATATGTACGCAACTTTCATTCAATTTGAGCATTTTCATTTGAGCAAGTCTGGTGCCATTTTAAAATTCGTCAATACGAACTGTTCTGTTTTGACAGATTCTGCCTTTTATTTCGCATTGCCTCTTTCGCTATGTTGGATGAATTTCTTTGATCCACTAATGTCCAGTAGCATTATGCAATGTCCAGAAGTGTTAAGAATGATTGTGTCACCTCTGAATATGTCAATTTATATTGTGCACTAACCCTCTAATGAGTTGTTTCGAGTTTGGTGTGGAGGAAGTTTTCAAGGATCAAGAGAGGAGTATGATGCAACATGATCAAGGAGAGTGAAAGCTCTAAGCTTGGGGATGCCCCGGTGGTTCACCCCTGCATATATCAAGAAGACTCAAGCGTCTAAGCTTGGGGATGCCCAAGGCATCCCCTTCTTCATCGACAACATTATCAGGTTCCTCCCCTGAAACTATATTTTTATTCCATCACATCTTATGTGCTTTTTCTTGGAGCGTCGGTTTGTTTTTGTTTTTTGTTTTGTTTGAATAAAATGGATCCTAGCATTCACTTTATGGGAGAGAGACACGCTCCGCTGTAGCATATGGACAAGTATGTCCTTGGTTTCTACTCATAGTATTCATGGCGAAGTTTCTCCTTCGTTAAATTGTTATATGGTTTGAATTGGAAAATGATACATGTAGTAATTGCTATAAATGTCTTGGGTAATGTGATACTTGGCAATTGTTGTGCTCATGATTAAGCTCTTGCATCATATGCTTTGCACCCATTAATGAAGAAATACATAGAGCATGCTAAAATTTGGTTTGCATATTTGGTTTCTCTAAGGTCTAGATAATTTCTAGTATTGAGTTTGAACAACAAGGAAGACGGTGTAGAGTCTTATAATGTTTTCAATATGTCTTTTATGTGAGTTTTGCTGCACCGGTTCATCCTTGTGTTTGTTTCAAATAATCCTTGCTAGCCTAAACCTTGTATCGAGAGGGAATACTTCTCATGCATCCAAAATACTTGAGCCAACCACTATGCCATTTGTGTCCACCATACCTACCTACTACATGGTATTTTCCGCCATTCCAAAGTAAATTGCTTGAGTGCTACCTTTAAATTCCATCATTCACCTTTGCAATATATAGCTCATGGGACAAATAGCTTAAAAACTATTGTGGTATTGAATATGTAATTATGCACTTTATCTCTTATTAAGTTGCTTGTTGTGCGATAACCATGTTCACTGGGGACGCCATCAACTATTCATTGTTGAATTTCATGTGAGTTGCTATGCATGTCCGTCTTGTCTGAAGTAAGAGAGATCTACCACCTTATGGTTAAGCATGCATATGTTAGAGAAGAACATTGGGCCGCTAACTAAAGCCATGATCCATGGTGGAAGTTTCAGTTTTGGACATATATCCTCAATCTCAAATGAGAAAATTATTAATTGTTGTTACATGCTTATGCATAAAAGAGGAGTCCATTATCTGTTGTCTATGTTGTCCCGGTATGGATGTCTAAGTTGAAGAATAATCAATAGCGAGAAATCCAATGCGAGCTTTCTCCTTAGACCTTTGTACAGGCGGCATAGAGGTACCCCTTTGTGACACTTGGTAAAAACAGTGCATTGTGATGATCCGGTAGTCCAAGCTAATTAGGACAAGGTGCGGGCACTATTAGTATACTATGCATGAGGCTTGCAACTTATAAGATATAATTTACATGATGCATATGCTTTATTACTACCGTTGACAAAATTGTTTCATGTTTTCAAAATCAAAGCTCTAGCACAAATATAGAAATCGATGCTTTTCCTCTATGAGGACCATTCTTTTACTTTCAATGTTGAGTCAGTTCACCTATTTCTCTCCACCTCAAGAAGCAAACACTTGTGTGAACTATGCATTGATTCCTACATATTTGCTTATTGCACTTGTTATATTACTTTGCATTGACAACTATCCATGAGATATACATGTTACAAGTTGAAAGCAACCGCTGAAACTTCATCTTCCTTTATGTTGCTTCAATACTTTCTACTTTGAATTATTGCTTTATGAGTTAACTCTTATGCAAGACTTATTGATGCTTGTCTTGAAGTGCTATTCATGAAAAGTCTTTGCTATATGATTCACTTGTTTACCCATGTCATATACATTGTTTTGATCGCTGCATTCACTACATATGCTTTACAAATAGTATGATCAAGATTATGATGGCATGTCACTCCGAGAAATTATACGTGTTATCGTTTTACACCTCGGGACGAGCAGAACTAAGCTTGGGGATGCTGATACGTCTCCGACGTATCGATAATTTCTTATGTTCCATGCCACATTATTGATGTTATCTACATGTTTTATGCACACTTTATGTCATATTCGTGCATTTTCTGGAACTAACCTATTAACAAGATGCCGAAGTGCCAGTTGCTGTTTTCTGTTGTTTTTGGTTTCAGAAATCCTAGTAAGGAAATATTCTCGGAATTGGACGAAATCAACGCCCAGGGGCCTATTTTTCCACGAAGCTTCCAGAAGACCGAAGAGGAGTCGAAGAGGGGCCACGGAGGGGCCACACCCTAGGGCGGCGCGGCCCCCCCTTGGCCGCGCGGCCCTGTGGTGTGGGGCCCCCGTGCCGCCTCTTGACCTACCCTTTCGCCTACTTAAAGCCTCCGTGACGAAACCCCCAGTACCGAGAGCCACGATACGGAAAACCTTCCAGAGACGCCGCCGCCGCCGATCCCATCTCGGGGGATCCAGGAGATCGCCTCCGGCACCCTGCCGGAGAGGGGAATCATCTCCCGGAGGACTCTACACCGCCATGGTCGCCTCCGGAGTGATGAGTGAGTAGTCTACCCCTGGACTATGGGTCCATAGCAGTAGCTAGATGGTTGTCTTCTCCCCATTGTGCTATCATTGTTGGATCTTGTGAGCTGCCTAACATGATCAAGATCATCTATCTGTAATTCTATATGTTGCGTTTGTTGGGATCCGATGAATAGAGAATACTTGTTATGTTGATTATCAAAGTTATGCTTATGTGTTGTTTATGATCTTGCATGCTTTCCGTTACTAGTAGATGCTCTGGCCAAGTAGATGCTTGTAACTCCAAGAGGAAGTACTTATGCTCGATAGTGGGTTCATGCCTGCATTGACACCTGGGATAGTGACAGAAAGTTCTAAGGTTGTGTTGTGCTGTTGCCACTAGGGATAAAACATTGATTCTATGTCTAAGGATGTAGTTGTTGATTACATTACGCACCATACTTAATGCAATTGTCTGTTGCTTTGCAACTTAATACTGGAGGGGGTTCGGATGATAACCTGAAGGTGGACTTTTTAGGCATAGATGCAGTTGGATGGCGGTCTATGTACTTTGTCGTAATGCCCAATTAAATCTCACTATACTCATCATGATATGTATGTGCATGGTCATGCTCTCTTTATTTGTCAATTGCCCAACTGTAATTTGCTCACCCAACATGCTGTTCGTCTTATGGGAGAGACACCTCTAGTGAACTGTGGACCCCGGTCCAATTCTCTTTACTGAAATACAATCTACTGCAATACTTGTTCTACTGTTTTCTGCAAACAATCATCTTCCACACAATACGGTTAATCCTTTGTTACAGCAAGCCGGTGAGATTGACAACCTCACTGTTTCGTTGGGGCAAAGTACTTTGGTTGTGTTGTGCAGGTTCCACGTTGGCGCCGGAATCCCTGGTGTTGCGCCGCACTACATCTCGCCGCCATCAACCTTCAACGTGCTTCTTGACTCCTACTGGTTCGATAAACCTTGGTTTCTTACTGAGGGAAACTTGCTGCTGTACGCATCACACCTTCCACTTGGGGTTCCCAACGAGCGTGTGCTTTACGCGTCATCAAGCTAAATTTCTGGCGCCGTTGCCGGGGAGATCAAGACACGCTGCAAGGGGAGTCTCCACTTCTCAATCTCTTTACTTTGTTTTTGTCTTGCTTTATTTTATTTTCTACTTTGTTTGCTGCATTATATCAAAATACAAAAAAATTAGTTGCTAGTTTTACCTTATTTGCTATCTTGTTTGCTATATCAAAAACACAAAAAAATTAGTTTACTTGCATTTACTTTATCTAGTTTGCTTTATTTACTGTTGCTAAAATGGCCAACGCTGAAAATACTAAGTTGTGTGACTTCACAACCACAAATAATAATGATTTCTTATGCACACCTATTGCTCCACCTGCTACTACAGCAGAATTCTTTGAAATTAAACCTGCTTTATCAATCTTGTTATGCGAGAGCAATTTTCTGGTGTTAGTTCTGATGATGCTGCTGCCCATCTTAATAATTTTGTTGAACTATGTGAAATGCAAAAATATAAAGATGTAGATGGTGATATTATTAAACTAAAATTGTTCCCTTTCTCATTAAGAGGAAGAGCTAAAGATTGGTTGCTATCTCTGCCTAAGAATAGTATTGATTCATGGACTAAATGCAAGGATGCTTTTATTGGTAGATATTATCCCCCTGCTAAAATTATATCTTTGAGGAGTAGCATAATGAATTTTAAACAATTAGATACTGAACATGTTGCTCAAGCTTGGGAAAGAATGAAATCTCTGGTTAAAAATTGCCCAACTCATGGACTGACTACTTGGATGATCATCCAAACCTTCTATGCAGGACTAAATTTTTCTTCACGGAACTTATTGGATTCAGGTGCTGGAGGTACCTTTATGTCCATCACTCTTGGTGAAGCAACAAAGCTTCTTGATAACATGATGATCAACTACTCTGAATGGCACACGGAAAGAGCTCCACCAGGTAAGAAGGTAAAATCTGTCGAAGAAACCTCTTCCTTGAGTGATAAGATCGATGCTATTATGTCTATGCTTGTGAATGATAGGACTAATATTGATCCTAATAATGTTCCATTAGCTTCATTGGTTGCACAAGAAGAACATGTTGATGTAAACTTCATTAAAAATAATAATTTCAACAACAATGCTTACCGGAACAATTCTAGTAACAACTATAGGCCATATCCTTATAATAATGGCAACGGCTATGGTAATTCTTATGGGAATTCTTACAACAATAATAGGAACACACCCCCTGGACTTGAAGCCATGCTTAAAGAATTTATTAGTACACAAACTGCTTTTAACAAATCTGTTGAAGAAAAGCTTGGGAAAATTGATATACTTGCTTCTAAAGTCGATAGTCTTGCCGCTGATGTTGATCTTTTGAAATCAAAAGTTTTGCCTAATGAGAATCATCATGATAAAATTACTACTACAGCAAATGCCATTCAAGTTAGAATTAATGAGAATATAAGATTAATGGCTGAACTACGTGCTAGGTGGGATAGAGAAGAAATTGAAAAACTAGCTAAAGAGAAGAATATAGCTAAAGTTTGGACTATTACCACCACTAGTAATGCTAATGCTACACATGTTGCTGCACCTCCTACTAATACTAATAAAAGAATTGGTGTTAGCAATGTTTCCACTTCTAATGCAAAGCGCGAAAAACTGCCTGAAACTGCTAAAATCTAACTGCCTGTGATAAAGCTGCTGAAATTTTTTCCAACATTGGGGATGATGATCCCATTGCTTTAGATAATAATGGTTTGAATTTTGATGATTGCCACATCTCTGAAGTTATAAAGTTCTTGCAAAAACTTGCTAAAAGTCCTAATGCTAGTGCTATAAATTTGGCTTTCACGCATCATATTACAAATGCTCTCATAAAAGCTAGAGAAGAGAAACTAGAGCGTGAAGCCTCTATTCCTAAAAAGCTGGAAGATGGTTGGGAGCCCATCATTAAGATGAAGGTTAAAGATTTTGATTGTAATGCTTTATGTGATCTTGGTGCAAGTATTTCTGTTATGCCTAAGAAAATTTATGATATGCTTGACTTGCCACCGCTGAAAAATTGTTATTTGGATGTTAATCTTGCTGATCATTCTACAAAGAAACCTTTGGGTAAAGTTGATAATGTTCGCATTACCGTTAACAATAACCTTGTTCCCGTTGATTTTGTTGTCTTGGATATTGAATGCAATGCATCTTGTCCCATTATATTGGGAAGACCTTTTCTTCGAACTGTTGGTGCTATCATTGATATGAAGGAAGGTAATATAAAATATCAATTTCCTCTCAAGAAAGGTATGGAACACTTCCCTAGAAAGA
This sequence comes from Lolium perenne, assembly GCF_019359855.2. Lineage (NCBI taxonomy): Eukaryota > Viridiplantae > Streptophyta > Magnoliopsida > Poales > Poaceae > Lolium > Lolium perenne. The sequence continues at coordinate 315,479,875 of NC_067250.2, forward strand.
GAATGAAGTACCCTTTTGATTCTATTATGAGAACAAATTATGATGTTGACACTTCGTCTCTTGATAATACTTGATACACACTTTCACGCCTAGCTGAAAGGCGTTAAAGAAAAGCGCTTATGGGAGACAACCCATGTTTTTACCTACAGTACTTTGTTTTTATTTTGTATCTTGGAAGTTGTTTACTACTGTAGCAACCTCTCCTTATCTTAGTTTTGTGTTTTGTTGTGCCAAGTTAAGCCGTTGATAGAAAAGTAAGTACTAGATTTGGATTACTGCACAGTTCCAGATTTCTTTGCTGTCACGAATCTGGGTCCACCTCCCTGTAGGTAACTCAGAAAATTATGCCAATTTACGTGAGTAATCCTCAGATATGTACGCAACTTTCATTAAATTTGAGCATTTTCATTTGAGCAAGTCTGGTGCCATTTTAAAATTCGTCAATACGAACTGTTCTGTTTTGACAGATTCTGCCTTTTATTTCGCATTGCCTCTTTCGCTATGTTGGATGAATTTCTTTGATCCACTAATGTCCAGTAGCATTATGCAATGTCCAGAAGTGTTAAGAATGATTGTGTCACCTCTGAATATGTCAATTTATATTGTGCACTAACCCTCTAATGAGTTGTTTCGAGTTTGGTGTGGAGGAAGTTTTCAAGGATCAAGAGAGGAGTATGATGCAACATGATCAAGGAGAGTGAAAGCTCTAAGCTTGGGGATGCCCCGGTGGTTCACCCCTGCATATATCAAGAAGACTCAAGCGTCTAAGCTTGGGGATGCCCAAGGCATCCCCTTCTTCATCGACAACATTATCAGGTTCCTCCCCTGAAACTATATTTTTATTCCATCACATCTTATGTGCTTTTTCTTGGAGCGTCGGTTTGTTTTTGTTTTTTGTTTTGTTTGAATAAAATGGATCCTAGCATTCACTTTATGGGAGAGAGACACGCTCCGCTGTAGCATATGGACAAGTATGTCCTTGGTTTCTACTCATAGTATTCATGGCGAAGTTTCTCCTTCGTTAAATTGTTATATGGTTTGAATTGGAAAATGATACATGTAGTAATTGCTATAAATGTCTTGGGTAATGTGATACTTGGCAATTGTTGTGCTCATGATTAAGCTCTTGCATCATATGCTTTGCACCCATTAATGAAGAAATACATAGAGCATGCTAAAATTTGGTTTGCATATTTGGTTTCTCTAAGGTCTAGATAATTTCTAGTATTGAGTTTGAACAACAAGGAAGACGGTGTAGAGTCTTATAATGTTTTCAATATGTCTTTTATGTGAGTTTTGCTGCACCGGTTCATCCTTGTGTTTGTTTCAAATAAGCCTTGCTAGCCTAAACCTTGTATCGAGAGGGAATACTTCTCATGCATCCAAAATACTTGAGCCAACCACTATGCCATTTGTGTCCACCATACCTACCTACTACATGGTATTTTCCGCCATTCCAAAGTAAATTGCTTGAGTGCTACCTTTAAATTCCATCATTCACCTTTGCAATATATAGCTCATGGGACAAATAGCTTAAAAACTATTGTGGTATTGAATATGTAATTATGCACTTTATCTCTTATTAAGTTGCTTGTTGTGCGATAACCATGTTCACTGGGGACGCCATCAACTATTCATTGTTGAATTTCATGTGAGTTGCTATGCATGTCCGTCTTGTCTGAAGTAAGAGAGATCTACCACCTTATGGTTAAGCATGCATATGTTAGAGAAGAACATTGGGCCGCTAACTAAAGCCATGATCCATGGTGGAAGTTTCAGTTTTGGACATATATCCTCAATCTCAAATGAGAAAATTATTAATTGTTGTTACATGCTTATGCATAAAAGAGGAGTCCATTATCTGTTGTCTATGTTGTCCCGGTATGGATGTCTAAGTTGAAGAATAATCAATAGCGAGAAATCCAATGCGAGCTTTCTCCTTAGACCTTTGTACAGGCGGCATAGAGGTACCCCTTTGTGACACTTGGTAAAAACAGTGCATTGTGATGATCCGGTAGTCCAAGCTAATTAGGACAAGGTGCGGGCACTATTAGTATACTATGCATGAGGCTTGCAACTTATAAGATATAATTTACATGATGCATATGCTTTATTACTACCGTTGACAAAATTGTTTCATGTTTTCAAAATCAAAGCTCTAGCACAAATATAGCAATCGATGCTTTTCCTCTATGAGGACCATTCTTTTACTTTCAATGTTGAGTCAGTTCACCTATTTCTCTCCACCTCAAGAAGCAAACACTTGTGTGAACTATGCATTGATTCCTACATATTTGCTTATTGCACTTGTTATATTACTTTGCATTGACAACTATCCATGAGATATACATGTTACAAGTTGAAAGCAACCGCTTAAACTTCATCTTCCTTTATGTTGCTTCAATACTTTCTACTTTGAATTATTGCTTTATGAGTTAACTCTTATGCAAGACTTATTGATGCTTGTCTTGAAGTGCTATTCATGAAAAGTCTTTGCTATATGATTCACTTGTTTACCCATGTCATATACATTGTTTTGATCGCTGCATTCACTACATATGCTTTACAAATAGTATGATCAAGATTATGATGGCATGTCACTCCAGAAATTATCTGTGTTATCGTTTTACCTGCTCGGGACGAGCAGAACTAAGCTTGGGGATGCTGATACGTCTCCGACGTATCGATAATTTCTTATGTTCCATGCCACATTATTGATGTTATCTACATGTTTTATGCACACTTTATGTCATATTCGTGCATTTTCTGGAACTAACCTATTAACAAGATGCCGAAGTGCCAGTTGCTGTTTTCTGTTGTTTTTGGTTTCAGAAATCCTAGTAAGGAAATATTCTCGGAATTGGACGAAATCAACGCCCAGGGGCCTATTTTTCCACGAAGCTTCCAGAAGACCGAAGAGGAGTCGAAGAGGGGCCACGGAGGGGCCACACCCTAGGGCGGCGCGGCCCCCCCCCTTGGCCGCGCGGCCCTGTGGTGTGGGGCCCCCGTGCCGCCTCTTGACCTACCCTTTCGCCTACTTAAAGCCTCCGTGACGAAACCCCCAGTACCGAGAGCCACGATACGGAAAACCTTCCAGAGACGCCGCCGCCGCCGATCCCATCTCGGGGGATCCAGGAGATCGCCTCCGGCACCCTGCCGGAGAGGGGAATCATCTCCCGGAGGACTCTACACCGCCATGGTCGCCTCCGGAGTGATGAGTGAGTAGTCTACCCCTGGACTATGGGTCCATAGCAGTAGCTAGATGGTTGTCTTCTCCCCATTGTGCTATCATTGTTGGATCTTGTGAGCTGCCTAACATGATCAAGATCATCTATCTGTAATTCTATATGTTGCGTTTGTTGGGATCCGATGAATAGAGAATACTTGTTATGTTGATTATCAAAGTTATGCTTATGTGTTGTTTATGATCTTGCATGCTTTCCGTTACTAGTAGATGCTCTGGCCAAGTAGATGCTTGTAACTCCAAGAGGAAGTACTTATGCTCGATAGTGGGTTCATGCCTGCATTGACACCTGGGACGGTGACAGAAAGTTCTAAGGTTGTGTTGTGCTGTTGCCACTAGGGATAAAACATTGATTCTATGTCTAAGGATGTAGTTGTTGATTACATTACGCACCATACTTAATGCAATTGTCTGTTGCTTTGCAACTTAATACTGGAGGGGGTTCGGATGATAACCTGAAGGTGGACTTTTTAGGCATAGATGCAGTTGGATGGCGGTCTATGTACTTTGTCGTAATGCCCAATTAAATCTCACTATACTCATCATGATATGTATGTGCATGGTCATGCTCTCTTTATTTGTCAATTGCCCAACTGTAATTTGTTCACCCAACATGTTGTTCGTCTTATGGGAGAGACACCTCTAGTGAACTGTGGACCCCGGTCCAATTCTCTTTACTGAAATACAATCTACTGCAATACTTGTTCTACTGTTTTCTGCAAACAATCATCTTCCACACAATACGGTTAATCCTTTGTTACAGCAAGCCGGTGAGATTGACAACCTCACTGTTTCGTTGGGGCAAAGTACTTTGGTTGTGTTGTGCAGGTTCCACGTTGGCGCCGGAATCCCTGGTGTTGCGCCGCACTACATCTCGCCGCCATCAACCTTCAACGTGCTTCTTGACTCCTACTGGTTCGATAAACCTTGGTTTCTTACTGAGGGAAACTTGCTGTTGTACGCATCACACCTTCCACTTGGGGTTCCCAACGAGCGTGTGCTTTACGCGTCATCATCCTCCTCCGATTACTTCTGTGACGATGTAAGGGCCAAGCCATGGTGACTCGAGTTTTTCATGACTTTTTTGCGTGAGCCGAAGAACTAGGTCTCCCACTTGAAAGGACCTTGGCCGTAAACGTCGACTGTGGTAATTTTTCAAATCCTGTTGGTATTTGGTTACCCGAGATAATACTTCATCTCTAGCTTCATCAAGTGCATCGACGTCGTCTTCTAGTGCTTTTCGCGACACCTCTTCGTCATATTCTGCGACTCGTGGAGAGTCATGCTCTATTTCGATTGGCAATGCTGCTTCTGCTCCATGAACCAAAAAGAACGGAGTTTCTTGTGTTGCTGTATTTGGTGTTGTTCGTATGCTCCATAGTACACTGGGCAACTCCTCTGGCCAGGTGTGTCGAGCTTTTTCCAATGGCCCTAATAAGCGTTTCTTAATGCCGTTGCAGATGATTCCATTAGCTTTCTCGACTTGGCCGTTGGTTTGCGGATGCGCAACCGACGCAAAGTGTAGCTTGATACCCACTTCCTTGCAATAATCTTTGAATTCGTTGGATGTGAAGTTACTGCCATTGTCCGTGACGATGCTGTGGGGCACTCCAAATCTGAAGACGAGGCCTTTTATGAATTTTACTGCAGATGCTCCGTCTGGTGAATTTATCGGCTTCGCTTCTATCCACTTTGTAAATTTGTCGACAGCTACTAGCATGTACTCCTTTCCTCCTGGCCAGGATTTGTGTAACTTGCCCACCATATCAAGTCCCCATTGGGCAAAGGGCCATGACAATGGTATTGGTGCTAGCTCTGCTGCTCGAGAGTGAGGTTTTGCGGCAAACCTTTGACACGCGTCGCAAGTTCTTACTATTTCCTTAGCGTCCTCGATTGCTGTTAACCAGTAGAATCCTGCCCGAAAAACCTTGGCTGCAATAGCTCGACTACTTGCGTGGTGGCCACATATTCCTTCGTGTACATCTTTCAGAATTATTCTTCCTTCTTCGGGTGTGACGCACCTTTGCAGGACGCCTGAGATACTCCGCTTGTATAATTCGCCTTTAATCACCGTGAAAGCTTTGGAGCGTCGAATTACTCGCCTTGCCTCAACTGGATCATCAGGTATTTCTTTCCTGAGGATGTATGATATATACGTCTGCATCCATGGTATCTGTATCATCATGATCAGGTTCTGATCTTCTTCTTCTTCCTCTTGCTCTTCCTTGGTAGCCCCCGAGGGTTTCTTCTCCTTTTTTTTTGATTTTGTCGATTTGGTGGATCTCTTTGTTATCTCTTCCCAGAATACACCTGGCGGGACTGCAAGGCATTGCGACCCGATGTTTGCAAGAACGTCGGCTTCGTCGTTGCTCAATCTACTAATATGATTTACTTCGCATCCATCGAACAACTTCTCGAGCTCGTTGTACACCTCCTTGTATGCCATCATGCTATCATTGACTGCGTCACATTGGTTCATGACTTGCTGAGCCACCAATTGTGAGTCGCCAAAGATTTTTAGTCGAGTTGCACCGCAGGCTTTCGCCATCTTCATCCCGTGTATGAGAGCCTCATATTCTGCTTCATTGTTAGATGCGTTAGGGAACGTCATCCGAAGGATGTACTTCAACTTGTCGCCTTCAGGTGATATGAGTACTACTCCTGCGCCAGCCCCTTCTAGTCTTTTGGACCCATCAAAGTTCATGGTTCAGGTTCTCGACAAGTCTGGAGGTCCTGTGTTTTGCAACTCCATCCATTCTGCGATGAAATCTGGCAAAACTTGCGACTTGATTGCTTTTCTTTTTTCATACGTGATGTCCCGAGGGGAAAGTTCTATTCCCCAAAGGGAGACACGGCCCGTAGCTTCTGGATTGTTTAGTATATTTGACAAAGGAGCTTCATTGACCACTATTATCGGATGTGCCGAAAAATAGTGGCGCAATTTTCGTGCTGTTGTGAATACTCCATATGCTAGCTTTTGGTACTGAGGGTACCTTTGTTTTGAGGGCGACAAAACTTCGCTCACGAAGTATACTGGCCTCTGTACTCCATGGATTTTGCCTTCTTCTTCTCTTTCGACTACTAGCACCGTGCTAACCACTTGAGGTGTGGCTGCAATATACAGCAGGAGAGGTTCCTTTTCTTTTGGCGCCACCAAAATTGGTGGTGTCGAAATTTTGCGTTTCAAATCCTCGAAAGCTCTATCGGCCTCTTCGTTCCATTGGAATTTATCTCCTTGCTTTATCAAAGCGTAAAATGGTAACGCTTTTTCTCCTAGCCTGGCGACGAATCTGCTCAATGCTGCGACTCGCCCAGCTAGTCAGATCTCTTTCAACTTTGTTGGCTTCCTCATTGTTACTATAGCTTGTATTTTGTCGGGATTTGCTTCAATCCCTCTTGCTGAAACTAGGAATCCCAGAAGTTCTCCTGCTGGGACGCCAAAAGAACACTTCGTCGGGTTCAGCTTTAGGCAGAATTTGTCAAGGTTGTCAAAAGTTTCTTTGAGATCCTCGATCAGTGTTGCCCCCTTTTTTGACGTTATGACGACATCATCGATGTATACTTGCACGTTTTTCCCGATCTGTGTTGCTAAACACTTCTGCATCATCCTCTGATATGTTGCTCCCGCGTTTTTTAGACCAAAGGGCATTGTTTTGTAGCAGAACACGCCGTAAGGTGTAATAAACGCTGTTTTGGCTTCATCATCTTCTTTTAATCTGATCTGGTTATAACCAGAGTATGCATCCAAAAAGGAAAGACGTTCGCAGCCTGCCGTGGAGTCGATGATTTGATCGATCCTTGGGAGGGGAAAGTGATCCTTAGGACAATGTTTATTGAGGCACGTAAAGTCGACGCACATGCGAAGGACTGTCGTGTGTTTCTTCGGCACCATCACTGGGTTAGCTACCCATGTGGCTTCTGTAGATATCTCTTTGATAAAACCAGCCTCCTCAAGTCGGTTTATTTCTGATAGCATAGCTTTGCGGTTTGGTTCCGAAAAACGCCGCAAAGGTTGTTTGATTGGTCTTGCTACTGGATCCAAGTTTAGGTGGTGCTCGGCAAGTTCCCTGGGTACTCCTGGCATCTCAGCTGGACACCATGCGAAGATTTTCCAGTTCTCACGGAGGAACTTGACGAGCGCGCTTTCCTATGCGATATCCATATTTGTTGCAATGGATGTCGTCTTTTTCGGGTCTGTCGGGTGAATCTGCACCTCCTTAGAATTTTTCTCGGTATTGAAAGTTGGCTCTTTATTTGGCCTTCCAACGTCTGGCAGCACGTCATAGTCAGTCATACTTTTTGACGCCAAATACTCAGCTTGCATCCCGAAAGTTTCTGACAGTCGATGAAAATCCTTGTCGCACTTATCGGCTAGGGCGAAGCTTCCTTTGACTGTGATTGGTCCCTTTGGTCCAGGCAATCTCCACAGCAGGTATGTGTAATGTGGCACTGCCATAAATCTAGCGTATGCTGGTCGTCCCAACAAAGCGTGGTACTGTGACGGGAAATCCACGACTTCAAATTCCAGTCTTTCGATTCTATAATTCTCTCGGGTTCCGAACTGGACGTCGAGGTTGATTTTTCCCAATGGATAATTTGGCTTCTCTGGTGTGATACCGTGGAACCTTGTGTCTGTTGGTTTCAGGTTCGCTAAGGATATGTTCATCTTCCTCAATGTATCTGCATACATGAGGTTTAAGCTGCTGCCGCCGTCTATGAACACTCGAGAGACATCGAATCCCGCAATGACTGCTGGCAGGATAAGTGCTGACTGCCCTGGTCGAGGAACTTGTTGTGGATGATCTGCTATGGTGAAACCAATATCTTGCCCTGACCAATTAAGATACTCGACAGTTGGTGGAGGCATTTTTTCTGCCATAAACACTTGTCGTGAAATTACTTTCTGAGCTCGATTTGATGGCCTTGCCTTCTGAATCATCGACACCGCCCCGTGAGAGTTGGGATCAACATAAGGTGGTGGTGGTGGTGCTACCGCTATTCTAAGCTGGTGTCGATTATCATCTGTAATCGCGGGAGGTGGTGGCAGGTGAACTTCGCTCCTGGGTTCCCGAGGATTTCTCTGTGTTGCCCGTGCATTAACGTGCTCTGCATACCTTAACATTGCCTGAAAATTTCGACAGTCTTTCTGCAGGTGTCCTGACTGTCTTTTACCGTTGCTGTCGAGGAAAAAGTGCATCTGACACGGCCCGTTCATCATCTCTTCAGGAGACACGAAAGGTCTTGGGAACCTGGGCCCGCTATTTTGTCTGTTGTTGCGAGAATCGTCCCTGTTGTCGCCTCGCTGCTCACTGCTTCTTTGATAATCATCTCTGTTGTTTCCTCCTGTATTTGTCCGAAAACCTACCGAAATTTGTCCTGGAGCGTCATAATTCTGGTACTGCCGAGGAAATCGTCGCCTCGGTTGATAGTTGCGACCATGGTCCTCTTCTGGCGACCTGTGTCGTTTATTGTGGACAACATCTTCTCCATCTGCCCATTTGTTTGCTATCTCCATTAACGCAGATACTGTTCTTGGATTGGTCCTCCCCAAGTCCTCGACAAAATCTCCACGCCTTACTCCTGCGACAAACGCATCTATAGCTCTCTCGTCAGATATATTTTCTGCCGAGTTTTTGATGATATTCCACCTTTGGATGTACTTTCTCATTGGCTCATCTGGCTTTTGTCGACATGCTCTCAATTCCTCTAACGACGCAGGTTTTTTGCACGTGGATCTGAAGTTCTTGATGAACACATCCTCGAAACTTTCCCAGCTGTCGATGGATCCTGGAGTGAGTTTCTTTATCCATGATCGTGTGGCTCCACTCAGATGCACCTGAATGCTTTGCATAGCTGTTGCCCTGGTTCCTCCCGTGAGCTTCACCGTCTCCAGATAGTCGACTAGCCAATCCTCTGGATCTTGAAGGCCATCGAACTTTTTGAAATTGTCGGGTAACTTGAATCCTGAGGGGACTCGAGTTTTTCGGACTCTCCTCGTGAAGCATGGCAAGCCGCACATATCTTCATCGTTAAGCTCCGGAGATTGCTAATGATCCCTTCTGCTTTGCCGCGCTCTGTCGACTCTTGCTTGTGCTGCCGTGTCTCTTGCTCCGCTTGGCCCTTCAGGGGCTGCCGCCGTTGCTGCTGCAGGTCGTGGACTATTTTGCCTTGCCGCTCCTTCAGGAGGCGTTGACACGAACGCTGTCCCCATAGCTCCAACTCCTGCTATCGCCATATTGTATAGTGTTTCCCTTGGATCACCTGGAGGTGGTTTAGATGCGAGGATAAAAGCTTGTGTCGCCATATACCCAGCTTCTGGTGTCTTAGGGATAATGTTTCCTCTTGTGTCTATCGACATAAAGGACATGTCGAGGTTTTGAACCAAGTGCTCTCTTTCTGCTTCGGGTATGTGTTGTAACCTTGATCTTCCTCTGTTCCGAGCCTCCCTGTGGCTATCACCCGAAGTTCTAGATTGTCGACTTAGATCTGCCCTTCTCCTGCTGGATGCAGAAGCTGCCTCCTTTCTCCTGTTCAGCTCAACTGTCTGTTTTTCCAATTCCCTGGCAGCTCGTGCGAGCCTATATTGATATGCTTGTAATTCTTCTGGTGTGGCCGTGGTAGCCATTGGTTCTGTACCGTTCATAGCTCTCGCGACTCTGTCCCACGCTGCTTGTGAAAGTTGAACTCTATCTCGTGGCTCTGGCCCGACGTATTTGTTGCCCATGCCTTGTCGCAGATTGGAGGGATCGACGTATGGATTTCCCAGATCGTCGAAAGCCTCAGATGTTTCCTCTTGATCTTCAATGGCATAAATCTGATGGTACTTTGTACTCAGATCTATGTTGGGTTTGGTGACACCATCGTTGAGATTGATGGAGACCTTGCCCACTGTAATAGATTTGTCGATGAAGTCATAACTGTCGACATCGCTTGAGCCATCGCTTATATATGAGTCCGCAGATGACTCAAACGACATGTCGTTGAAGATCTTGGTGAGTTTCTCTCTTGCTCTGGTGCTGACGTAGCGTGTCACCGAAGTTGCTTCTTCTCCTGACTCGGCTGACGATGCATAGCTTGAAAAATCGGAATCGACCTTCGACGATCCCGACGAAATCGGAACCTCGACACGATACGATCCTTCCTTCTCGACGCGAAAGTGAAACTTTCCGAACGTCATCTCCATGGGCTCCGCCAGATACGCATATGCATCCAAACGGGAGGGTGGGTGAGGAATAAAATCGACAAGACCAGCAGCGATCTGTTTACCTCGATCCATTGTGTTGCTTGCAGTTGACGATGTCGAAGATCTTGAACGTGCCATCGAGATCAGATCCTTACGCCTCTAGTTCCCACAGACGGCGCCAATTGACAAGGTATCAACTTGTCAATGCCTACGGATTGTAGGCTAGGGTTTAGTTGGAAGTAGAGGGCAAGTAGATCTCGAAGGTTTCAGCCGAAAAGTACTCGACGATTATGAAAACTAGGGTTTGCAGAGAATGATTCGATGATCTCTTCGTCCCTCGACTCCCCCCTTATATAGGAGGTGGAGCCGAGGGATTCGTGTAGTACAAATTACAGAGTCCGGGACGGTTTCTAACTCATCCCGCCAGATTACAAAATAACACTTCCTATTACAACTCTATTTTTCCTTAAATACATCTTGGGCTTCTCGAATCTTCTTATTCTTCGGGTAGTGGGCCTTCAGTAAACCCCGGGTACTATCTCCGGCAGGCCCATTTGGGATGCCTATGTCAGGTGGGGGGTGTGGGGAGGAAAAATCATGGCAGCTCTTACTGCCGGCGCACCATCATGCTGCAGCGCCGTGGTAAGCAACTTACCACCGGCGCACCAACATGGTGGTGCACCGGCGGTAAGGGGCTCTATTTTTTGTCTCCGGTCTGGTCCTCTTCGAATTTTATCGCCGGCGCATCTTTTTTGCTTGTGCGCCGGCAGTAAGGCTCCATCGCCGGCGCGACGACATATTGGTGTGCCGTCACTATTTGCCACCGACGCGTGGGTTTGCTGGTGCGCCAGTAGTACTATTTCCATCTATAAGTCTTTTCCTAGTAGTGACTCCAGGCAACTTGGTTCCTACGTGGCTGAGTCGCGCGGAATTTACATCGGATCAATCTCTTCACAGGGCTCTACCAGCTCATCCCGATCGTTCTGGCAGAAGGGAAAGGAAAGAGCGCGTCGGGCAGTGCTGCAGCGTATCACAAATTCCAAAAACAAGGCTGAAGATTCGATTGGTTTATCATCTCCGGAAAACAAAAGCTAAGTACTCTTGATACTATCTCTTATACATATTCTTTGTTTTATTTGGTATTTTGAGTCAACAACTATTTATCTAACGATAGCAGACAACACGTGATCCTATCTCTAGCAAGAAAAATCATCGCATAAAAATTATAGATCCATCATCTCTTCCAAATTTTTTTTGCAAGTAATTCTAGATTTATCTGCGAACAACGATCATCGTGTTGCACACTTGCCGTGGCAAATTCGCCATCCGATACAAAGACCATCAGTGCTATATTTCCATCTAATTATTATTTGCAAAATATATTTGGTCAAATATTTTTTTGCTTGTGTTGTTACTTGCTCGCAGAATTTTTGCGTTGTAATGTCACTTAGATCGGGAATAAGCTTCAAATACTTAGCTGCGTCGACCTTGTTCGCCATCACTCACCACGCTCTTGCACTCACCACGCTCGCAGATCCTCCGCACCGACTGCGTTCGCTGCATCTACTACTTCCGGCCAGGTGCCACGCAACTACATCAACTACTCCATGCCAGGTGCCGCGTGACTACATCGACTGCGTCCGCCACACGACATGTTTCCACATCGTTCCGCCGCACCTGATAAATAAGCTAAGTGTTACTCTTCCGAGAGTCAATTATTATTTACTTCCGCCATACCCATTATTCGGGGGCTGTGCCATTATAATATTATAGCAAATACACCCGACACTTGGGGCTGCGCTATTACATCGTTACCGCAATACACCTGTTGATTTATTTTCTTCGGCTCTGGATATATCTTCACCGGCTCAGTGCATTTATTTTCTTCAGCTCTGTATATATCTTCCCCGGTTCAGTTGATTTATTTTCTTCGGCTTAATGAAATTATTTTTCTTCAGCTATGGATTTATCTTTTTCGGCTCAATGGATTTATCATCTTCGTCTTACTGGATTTATCTTTTTCGGATTCATCTTACAAGTGAATTTATTCGGGTTTATCTATATGAATATTACTGGTTTACTCTTATACAATACTACCCGATGCGTTTCCGGGTCAATGGATTTATCTTCTATGGTTATTACTGGATTTATTTTCTTTGGGTCAATGGATTCATCCTCTATGATATCAGCGGATTCATCTCAAATACTTCATCCCAGAACTTGTAGTGAAGTATTTCTTCGACCTTCGGAAGTGGTCCCAAAAAAAAAACAAAGGGCTAGGTAATTCTTGACTTATTGAGTTATTCTTTTTGCTGATACCTTGTTGCTCTTTTGCTCGTTTATTAGGAACTTGTTTTCAGCTGTATTTGAAGGCTCCATCAGATGTTTTTTTTGTCGGATTAATAAATTCCATTTCGCTCAAGCAGGGGATAAATGAGGGGGAGCAGAAATGGATTAGTGCTCACACATGATGGAAGAATCAGAATCCATGGTGGTCATTAGGGATAAGAAAACTCACGTCTTGAAACCAGCTCGGATTAAAGGAAACATATATTACTGGTGCCCAAAGTCATAGATGTTGATACGGAGAGATTATGCCAACAGCCGTCTTCCAGTCAGAAATAAACTTGTACACCCTTTTCCGTGGTGAAATCGTACTAGACTAGCTATGCTAAAAAAAAGTCAATATATGTAAAAAGTCAGCGGTAAGAATATAAATTGTTATGGATAGGTATGCCAATTGGTGAGATAACAAAAAAATCCGTAAAAATACTGACATGGGCATGAACAACAGGAAAGCAGCAGTATGTGATCTCTTTGGACTTGTGAGAATTAAAGGATTGAAATAGACAATTTCTTGAAATACACTTAGCTTAATATGTGCTATGTCATAGGTAGTTTAAATTTGATTCAACTTATGATTGTAAAACATGACAAAGTATTAGCCGCACAATCGCGTAATGCGTGCGGCGAACACGAGTTAACACGTCATCTAGCAAAGGAGAGGAAAAATTGGAGAATTCAAATGGTATGGTCGTTGTTATTCACAAGCAAAATATGTCACGCAGTTGGAATCCTGTACGTGTGCGATCGTACGAGAGAAGAAGATAGTCTCCCAAAAGACCAAAGGGGGACAAAGACGAGTTTTGCAGTGGTGATGTGTGAACTAATAAGTAACATAGTACCAAGACATAAAAAGGGATTAGTTGCGCAACTGTACGTGATACCAAATAGACAACGTAACCCTGAATTTGATCTTAAAAAATATACTCCTAGTCGTCAACAACTTTCAGTAAAGGAGAAAAGTCAGTGCCGGTAGAGCATTTTGGCAACAATCTCTTGGGATTAACTAACAATACAATCAACACCAAAAGCATGGGTTAAGTTGGTGGTGCAAATAACTGTATATATACTATACGACGTAGTAGCGTTGATCGACCGCTACCGCCCGTTAATTTTTAATTCTTCCTCTCTCCGACAATCTGATCTCGTCCGGTCAGCCATTGCAGACGGCCGCTCAGCTCGGGTGTTCTATCTCCAGCTAGCATCAACACTACCAACTTACCATGCATGCATATATAGTGTTATATATATAAAAAGTGGTTTAGCGGCTAGAGAAACACAGCTATGTTTCTTCTTGGCTGTCATGGCGAAGCTCTCCATGGCGGCCTCCAACGACCTCTGCATCATGGCCATTGTTGTGCTGGCCGCAGTGGCGGCTGCTGTCGGCGACGGTGAGGCTGCCGCCGTTGAGCACACCTTCATTGTAAGTTTAGACTATAGAGCGAGCATAAATGCGTGATGATCAATCATCAGTCGATCGATTCGTGCTTGATTTGTTCCAATAATATGTCTGGTGATGGTATAGGTGAGCGAGATGAAGATGACACACCTGTGCAACGAGACGCTGGTCACCGTGGTGAACGGGCAGGTCCCTGGCCCTGCGATCGAGGTCACCGAGGGGGACTCTGTCACCGTCCATGTCGTCAACGAGTCACCCCACAACATAACAATCCATTGGTACATCAAATAATCTTGTGTTTTTGTTTTGCTGATCTTGTTGATTATCACGTGCTTTGCTTGCTAATCTTGTGATTTCATTTGTGATCGATGCATGCATTTAGGCACGGACTGAAGCAGCGGCTCAACTGCTGGGCCGACGGTGTGCCGATGGTGACGCAGTGCCCTATCCGGCCAGGCCACAACTTCACCTACCGTCTCAACGTCACCGGGCAGGAAGGCACGCTGTGGTGGCACGCTCACGTCTCGTGCCTCCGGGCGAGCCTGCACGGCGCCTTCGTCATCCGGCCGCGGCACGCCACCTACCCATTCCCCAAGCCCGACAGGGAGATCCCCATCGTCATAGGTTAATTCCTGCTTGCAAATCAATTTGGCGTTGCATCGATCGGAATCTGAGCTCGAATTGTGAATGATATGTTGGTCATGCATGGCATGCACAGGTGAGTGGTGGAACATGAACCTCGCGCAGTTGGCCAAGAACATGGGGGATGGCTACTACGACGACTCCTCCAGTGCAACCACGATCAATGGCAAGCTTGGGGATCTCTACAACTGCTCAGGTAATAATTAATCACGTGTTTTAGATAATACACACGCAATGCTTTTTAAGCATGCATTTCGTGATAAGATTATCGTGTGATGGTGAGAGTTTACGACCGTTTGAAGTTGGTTAAGATTGGGTGTTATGGTTGGACTGTTTGGGAAGAAGGAGGATACCACTTGGGTCTTCGTTTTGGGTACTGATTCCTCGACTCCGGGGAGAAATTCCCAGGTCTGACCTTAGCTGGTTATGTCTGACAATGATCTTGTTGAAGACATTGTTTGAGATTCGAAGAATTGTTCTCTAGGGTGAAAAACAAAGGTCTAACTTTGACTAGTTGGACCGTGGCAACAATAGTGTGCGGTGCCCTTGCACGCCGTTTCCTTGTTGGAGACGTTGTTTTTAGAGAATCTTTTTTGTAGTCCAAGTGATACTAGGGTAGTGTTCAGTTTTGAAGATTAAGATGTGTGGTGTAGTTCGCCGCGACATGTCATATGTTGTCTGTCATTTTTTTTATTTTCTTTTACAGGCTGTGTGCATCTTAGTTGTGCAGAGGTCGAAAATGATTTTAGTTGATTGTATCATCTTGATGTAATTGTCTAAGATTGATAAAGTTCCCTTATCGAAAAACACACACACATTCTACTTCAAAAAAATCGGAGCATGTCCATGTCTAAATATGCTACTCCATTTCCCTTTATTTCCCAGCTGATATATAGTGAAAAATATTGGACCATATATGTCCATGTCTAGCTAAAAGGTTATTACTTTATCATTTTTGTTCATTTGAATTCAACTTGAAGGGGTCGTGGAAGACGGCTTCGTGCTGGACGTGGAGCCCGGCAGGACGTACCTACTCCGCTTCGTCAACGCCGCGCTCTACTCCGAGTACTACGTCAAGATCGCCGGCCACGAGTTCACGGTGGTCGGCGCCGACGCCAACTACGTCCGCCACTTCACCACTGACGTCGTCACCATCGGCCCCGGCGAGACGCTGGACGCGCTTGTGGTCGCCAACGCGACCCCCGGCAGGTACTACATGGTCGCCGTCGGTGGCCAGGCGCCCAAGCCCGACATCCAGATCCCCGAGACCCGGTCGAGAGCGACGGTGCGGTACGCGGTCGGCGCCGGCAACGGCGATGAGGCGCCGCCGCCGGTGGATCCGGAGATGCCTGACCAGCACGACTACATGGTCTCCTTCAACTTCCACGGCAACTTGAGCAGTCTGAGCCGTCCGAGCTCGCCGCCGGTGCCGGCGACTGCTGACGAGAGCCTGTTCGTCGTGCTCCGCATGGGCTCCATCTGCCGCCGAGGCCGGCTGTCCTGCAAGAGGAGCGGGAGCAAGGAGTCAATCATCGTGGAGACGATGAACAACGTCTCCTTCCAGCTCCCCGCCGCGGCGGCCGCCACGCCGCTGCTGGAGGAGCTCTACTACGACCACCACCGCCACAACGGGACGGCCGGCGGCGACGGCAGCGGGCTTGACCAGCTGTACACGCTCCCGGACAGGCCGGCGAGGCCGTTCAACTACACCGACCGCGCCCTGATCCCGTGGGGACCCAACGAGGCGTGGCTGGAGCCGACGGAGAAGGCGGCGGTGGCGCGGCGGTTCCGGCACGGCGCGGTGGTGGACATGGTGTTCCAGAACGCGGCGGTGATGGACACGGACAACCATCCGATGCACCTGCACGGGCACGACATGTTCGTGCTCGCGCAGGGGCACGACAACTACGACGCGGCGAGGGACGTGGCGAGGTACAACCTGGTGGATCCGCCGCTCAAGAACACGGTGCTTGTCCCCAGGCTGGGGTGGGCCGCCGTCCGGTTCGTCGCCGACAATCCAGGTGCATGAGTAATTTGCATTGTTCATCCAATGAGAAGTTGGAAATTAGTATTTGCCATGGGATCTTAATTACATGGTTTTCTCTCGTATATTTTTGCAGGGGTATGGTACATGCACTGCCACTACGAGCTTCATGTGACCATTGGAATGGCGGCTGTGTTCATCATCGAAGATGGGCCGACATTGGAATCAGCTCTTCCGGCGCCGCCTGCAGATTTTCCGAAATGCGATCGATAGATCACCAGTGTGGCAGGAAAAGGAGTGATATCTTGGACAACATTATATAGACACGAGATTGGTTTTTTTATTATTACTAGCAAAAGTGCTCGTGCGTTGCAGCGGGTTATTATTTATTAAAACATAGCCGTCTAATAATTTTTTTATTAAATAGATGAGAATCCAATAGTACTAAAAGATAAAGCAAATCATAAAGACAAAATCGAAAAATAGTATCAACATTAGAAAAAGACTCTTTTTTTTTTAACTCAACCTGATCATCCCACGTATCGCCACCAATAAATAATTCATGGGACATTAATAAAGAACCAATGTTTATATGCAAACCAGGGCCGGTCCATACTTATACAAGGCCCTGGTGCGAAATGACACCAAGGGGCCCCTTATTCACACATAAACTACCGGATTACTATATATTTCGTAAAAAAGTACTACCTTTGGAAATATTTGCAGTAGTACTTCCTTTGTTCCATAAAAGTTATTTTAGATTTTTTAAAATTTGGAAATATTTGCACACTATCTAATCCACGACAAGTTTCATAGGACGGCGAGAGCACTATTCAGTACATGGCATGGAACCAAGATCTTTTAACTCTATAAAACTGACACCAAATAGTTTTTTTTTGTATTTACAGATGAAGCGAATTAATCTTGATAGTTAGCAATCATAATAGTTCCACAAAAAGGTATCTTTCCAGAAGATGCACATATCACCAAATAAGTTATACAAGTTGCATAAGAGGTGGTCAACAAGAGAACTGAAGCGCGCGTGACTCTATTCAGGTGTAGCAGAGAGAGACTTGATTTGTAGCACGAACATGGAAACCACAGACGATTTTCCCACTTTCTCCTGAGTTGTAAGGAACTAATCACTCATTCAAATCCAATCAAGACCTACGAAATTAGGCAAAACGGAAATCAAGTGTTCAATTTGGTTTCTTTTGCCTATGCAAATCTTGGTTTCTTGGGATGAAGAAGAGAAGAGGGAGATGAGATATTCGTCAGATTGAGGTGCGGCGAATAAAGAGCTAGAGCTTGCCATCTCCGTAGAATCAAATGGCTATTTGATTGGGAACGGTTGAGAGTTGCAGGGAAGATACCGGGGAACGATGGGGCCGCGTCGTTTGCCTCCATTAATAGCTGGCCTCACCATCGAAAAGGCGCAGCGGCGACACCATTCTCAAGATGATATGAGCCTTGAGTACAGGAGCGAAAATGGTACAATACAAAATTTACAACTGCTGGTATCAAACTGGAGTACCTGGGCTGGGCCCCTTGCTCGTGAGGGCCCAGTGCGGGCGCACTGTTTGCCCGGCCTATGGGCCGGCCCTGATGCAAACTGACTCAATAGTAATGAGCCGACACAAGCATACAGCTCGCGTTCAGGGTGCCACAAGAAACATGCATCCGGCGTCCGCGATTGGCCGTGCCCAAGCTAACCAATGCTGCTATGTGCCTCGTGTATGGCCAGCAGGCTTATATGCTGCTGTTCTGCAACTCATCGAGCAATCTGCTTATTCATCACAAGCACGTCTTCAACTTTTAAAAGAAAAGCAGTAAACATGAGGAAGACAAACCTAAATCGCTGATCGTAAAACACAGATAAACTTTATACTTTGCACATGAAACTATAATTGAAAGCCACTACCAAGAACAACACCTCTGGCACAACGTAGGGCTGTGTGTTCGTGTGCCTTGTTTACCCTTAGCAGTGGCCGCGTCCGAGCTCACATTGTGCCGAACCTCCTAATTCAGACCAACACGGCAGAGGATGTTGTCTGTCCGCGAGCTCATCCAGATCAGCAGGTCCAATCTTACAGCGATGATGATGGCATAGAACTAATCTGCACTTGGGAAGTTTGTGCACCGTGCGAACTCCGTAGAGAAAGGCAAATGCAACTGCGACATTGACGATCGTCGAGGCCGTGATACCGCAGGCGCAGGACAATGTATCTGCATGGCGCGGCGGACGACGACATTGTCAGGCACCCAAATTGATGCACTGTGCCAATTCAATTAGGATTCAGGAGAGCAGGCACAAGACCAACCAAAATCTAACAGAAGTAGCATGTAAACCACATCTGCACTTTTCTCTCTCCTCCCGATGCACCCAGCACCGAGAAAGCAACAGCCGGTCACCTCTGGCCACACACCGTGAAGCGTTAGCAAGGGCGACAGCCTCCGCTCCAGGCCAGGCCGATAGGTCACCCGCCTTCTCTTCTCTGTCAAGGACGTGCTGCCAGCCATGGCGCAGCCGGACGCAGCCGTCAGCTGCTCGCCGCCATGCTCCATGAACTTTCGATCCACGCGTCCTCCTATCCTGCCCCTGGCACGACGTACGTCGCTGCTAGAGCCGAGTGTAGCTCATCGGTGGCTCCAAACTGTAGAATAGGAGGCTCGATTCTCATCGCTACCGGACACCACGGAGACCTGTAATCACGCTCCCACCATGCATCCTCGAGTTGGAACAGCGCAGCAGGCACACCCGCATAGCCACAACTCCTTTAAAGTTCGAGCTACTTACGTGCTCATTGTCCTCTGCTATGATATCGGGAAAGACGGCACCGGCGCGCCGCGATCATGTCGTCGCGGTGATACCGAAGACGGCCAGGGCAGCGCGATACACCTTGTCCCTCTTCAGCGGCGACGTGCATGTTGCCGATCGATGAGGCCGCCGGCTTGTGCGTGATCTCAAAGCGGTCCATCGCCATCAGAGCTGATCGTTTTGATCGATTTGATCAATCGGCTCGCTGTACTCGATGAGGCCGCCGGCTCATGCATGATCTCAAAGCCAAAGCGGTCGATCCCATCAGAGCTGAGCGTAAAATCAGGTGGATTTGATCAATCTGGCTCCCATATTTATAGGCACGGAGAAGGCAAGAAAAGATCGTGTCTTGTCCGGCGCGTTTATGATCTCTGAGATTGAATACTACACGTTTTATGTTTGACGAGCGATTCCTTTCCTTTAATCGCGAGCGTTGGTCGCCGGGTTTGTTTCATTTCTTCATGTGTAGATTGGGCGTTAGGTTGAAACCGAAAATAATAATGATTAGCTACGATGGACAGAGGAATCAGGCCAGGCCCAAGAGCAACGGTGCGGCCCGCCGTCCTGAGCGTTGCCGCATGGCTCTACCGTGCTCGTGCGTGCTCGTGATCGATCAAAGAATATAACCGGTATTTCACTTACCGGTGGCACTGTTGATAATATGCATTTTGGTGGGAGGATAAAATCGTCTAAAAAATGTTGGACGACAATTTTGGCAGAAACCTTACTCC
Organism: Lolium perenne; assembly: GCF_019359855.2. Taxonomy (NCBI): domain Eukaryota; kingdom Viridiplantae; phylum Streptophyta; class Magnoliopsida; order Poales; family Poaceae; genus Lolium; species Lolium perenne. The sequence continues at coordinate 315,500,219 of NC_067250.2, forward strand.
CTTTATTATTAGGTATAGACTTTTGATAATTTATCCAAGGGGTGTGTGAATTTGTCAGCCCCCATAGAGCTGCAGTTTTTCTAATATTTAACATTTTGATTCCACTTTGGCACAAACAAATTAAAGTCCCAGTGGACAATTTTTAAGCAGTTGAAAATTAAAAGTGTCATAGGGGGACCTGGATGATCCGGGGCGGAGGGAGACATCAACCCGGCGGCGACCTGCTCTGACGCGGGGAATCCTGGATGCGGTCATCCCAAAGACCGTGCACATCTCCAGGCTCGCAAAATACTAAGATCGTTACGAAGAGCCTCCTTAGTGAGGCTGGCATGGCGAACTGCTCCGACTCGGTAAGACACTCGTCGAGCGTGTTGTCGGCCTCGATGAGACCCCTCCTCTCGGCGGCCTCACGAAAGTTATCGCATAGCACACCGTCCACTGTTTTGAGATCTTCGAAGGACCTTGAGCCTGGTACGTGGTTTAGTAGCACCCTCAGAAAGTACCGATCCCCCTCAACAGGATGGGCTGACACGATCCGGCCTACTTGTTGACCCTTGTCCCTTTTCTTCCAGTATTTTGCTTTTTTCCATGTGAAGCTTCTCGGAAAATCTTTGTAAAGAATATCCCGAGCCCATGCGTGCTCCTGGTTAGCCACGAAATACTCAGTCAGCATGGATGGGGTCTCTCGGGCAGCAACGTCCTTTAGGTTGTCTCCTGCTTTGAACGTGACCATTTGCATATTTTCGAGATGAAGCGGAAGTGGTAGGGCCGATGGGTGGTTCTCGCATAGCTTGAAGCCGAATATCCTCCACATGGCCTCCGGTGGAGTAACCCACCTCGCGTCAACGAATCTCTTGACCTCATCTATGTTAACATCGGCGTCCCGATATTGAACGAAGTTTGATTGTGGCCCTTGTATACGTACTTATATAGGTACTTGACGGACTTTATGCTAGAGCACACCTCCATGTTGGTGTGTCAGTCAAACATCCGCAAGAGGTAGGGGTTGTAAGGCACAACCCATCTGTTGTCTAGCATCTGGCCTCGGACATTCGCAAAACGACCGTACTTCCGTCTCCGATAAATGGGTTATGAGTCCTTCCCCCGTACGGTGGTTTCGTTGAATTCCCGTGGGTACCTACACTTGCACGACCCATCTTGCATGCACACGTTGTTTAGTTTGAGGACACTGCATGGGCCGTGCATCATATGCTTCACGACTATGGCGTATAGCTCGGGGTACTTATTCTTGTCCGGGAGCTCGGCGGATATGACGCGGTCGTACTGCTCTGGCACAATAAGCTTATATTTTGAGTCCATATCAACAGGAAATGGGCGTGCGGGAGGCCCCTCTTCTGGAACTCGACCACGTAGACGTAGGCCTTCACAACGCCCAAAATATGCTTCTTGGTCAGCATCTCTTTCATCTTCTCCAGCTTGGCCCTAAACACTCGGACCACAATGTTTGGTCGGTCCTGAGAGGTTTGTCCTGGAAGTAGTGCATCATGTATCTCCTGCCAGTTAGGGTTGCAGGTCATCGTCAAGAAGATGTCAGGCTTGCCATACGTCTGGACCAACGCCATGGCGTCCATATGTCTATGCTTCATGTCTCGGAAGCCCTCTTGAAACTTCCACAGGAGAACAATCCTTGTGCCAACAGCGCTTGCACAAGTCTCTCCGGCCGTGATGCTATCCACAATTCCTTTATATAGATCCGCACGTATCTCGGGCTGGTGGTCCCTAAACCAACTCAGCATGCATCCCTCAATCTTTATGTACATGTCGACTGCAAACTGTTGGAACAGACGCCCGCCATGTAGTATGGGGTTGAATATAGCCGGATGCCTCTGTAGTCGGTAACAGTAGTAGTCCCTAACGGAGGCAAATATATGGCCACCTCCATCTGTGTGAGACATAAAAACAAGGTTAGGAAAAATAGGGGAAGGATAGACAGAAAATGCAGAAGTGTCTTGAACAGCTGGACCTTCTTCGTCACGGTCCTCTCTTGACTTTTGCGCAGCGTTCCAAGGCGTATCACGTTTAGGAAGATTTGGATGCCAGCCGAGCTCCCCTTTGGGGAAAAAGAGGGGTACGAGAGCGGGTCATAGCATCCTTGTGTGGCCTGTATACTATGCCTCTCGTTGTTGTCACCGTAGAGGATAATACTGCGCTTGAATCTATTTGTCAGGTCGCTCCCCTCAACCCAGATCGCAGCCACCTTGGATGACAACGGTAAATTATATCTCCGTTGGTCTAGCTTCTTGTCGGTGTTCAGTTCTATAAGGTAGTTCTCGAGGTTGTCCTTGTAGGCGCCCAAACTCCTAAACTGCTCGGAGTAGGGGTTTCCTCTTAGTATGTCCACAACCTTCCGAACGACCTCTTGGTCCAAATCCTTGGTGGCTTCCTTGCGATGGATTAGGCTGGGATCATCGTCGTAGAAATAGAGTTGTAGATGTTCCGGGCGAGAGTTTGGCCCGAACGAATGCATGTTGTGGTATACACGAAGTCAGAAGGATCGATAGATTCCGCACCATATGTGTCAGTCGATATATTTGGGTCCATGTCATCATCATCGTAACCTACATGCATATGATGTAACATCAGTATGGTCATATTACATCGTAGTAGAGGACCAGTGGAAAGGTTGGCTACCTTCACGATCAAATGTGCAGTACTCGTTGTCCGTGAGGTCGTCGAGGATGGCATTCTTGTCCATGATACTGCTAAGAAAGGCATCGATGTCACCTACAACATAGTCTAGTCATTAAGTTTGATGCTTTAATGTGCCCATGCATAAAAGGAGTAAAGATGGGTGTGTTACTGTCGGTCCCAATGGTATACGCAGGTGTGTTCATTGAAGGGGATGCGGGAGGTGAACCACCTTTGTTGAGTGAAGCACGAGCACTCACTAATGGGTTGAGAGCTATATCTGGTCGCTGCGTTGCGATGGATTCGGCGCATGGAGTGTCACGCTTAGCAGCGGCATTTGCCTTGCGTCGAGCCAGCATTGATTGCCTTTGTTCTCCAGTTATTCTATGTCGATGTACTCTTCGATGTACATTGATGGCTTATGTTTGTTCAGTTGTTAGATTTTGCCTACTCTCTCTTCGGCGAGCATTCTCTTGTTGCCGCTCAGTAGTTGTTAACACTCGCCTATTGGCGCGTCTACGTGCATTAAGCTCCTGCCTCTCCTCAAGAGTTAGACTCCGCCGATGAGCTCTTTGATGATCACGTGATGCCTGTCGCCTTTTAGCTCGTATATCACCTACTCAGAAGTAATTACTGATTGGTATTGAAATATCACATACATGTAGATTTTAATGATAAGTCTATACCGTTTGCGCTATCTCCAATCTCTGGAGCTATTGTGAGTGTGCCAGTTTGTTGACGAGCCATCTTACGGACCTAATGCTTCTTCTGGTAGGGAGCTTGTGCTGCAATAAGATAAAACCACATTCACGTACTGCCTGCTGATACGTCTCCAACGTATCGTTAATTTCTTATGTTCCATGCTTGTTTTATGACAATACCTACATGTTTTATACATACTTTCTGTCATATTTATGCATTTTCCGGCACTAACCTATTAACAAGATGCCGAAGAGCCAGTTGCTGTTTTCTGCTGTTTTTGGTTTCAGAAATCCTAGTAAGGAAATATTCTCGGAATTGGACGAAATCAACGCCCGGGGGCTTATTTTTCAACGAAGCTTCCAGAACACCGAAAGGGAAACGAAGTGGGGCGACGAGGCGCCGCCACACTAGGGCGGCGCGGCCCAAGGGGGGCCCGCGTGGCCCTAGCGTGTGGCCCCCTCGTCAGCCCTCCGACTCCGCCCTTCCGCCTACTTAAAGTTTTCGTCGCGAATACCCCAGTACCGAGAGCCACGATACGGAAAACCTTCCAGAGACGCCGCCGCCGCCAATCCCATCTCGGGGGATTCAGGAGATCGCCTCCGGCACCCCGCTGGAGAGGGGAATCATCTCCTGGAGGACTCTTCACCGCCATGGTCGCCTCCGGAGTGATGTGTGAGTAGTTCACCCCTGGACTATGGGTCCATAGCAGTAGCTAGATGGTCGTCTTCTCCTAATTGTGCTATCATTGTCGGATCTTGTGAGCTGCCTAACATGATCAAGATCATCTATTTGTAATGCTACATGTTGCGTTTGTTGGGATCCGAGGAATATTGAATGCTATGTTATGTTGATTATCAATCTATCATCTATGTGTTGTTTATGATCTTGCATGCTCTCCGTTATTAGTAGAGGCTCTGGCCAAGTCGTTACTTGTAACTCCAAGAGGGAGTATTTATGCTCGATAGTGGGTTCATGCCTCCATTAAATGCAGGACAATGTGAAAAGTTCTAAGGTTGTGGATGTGCTGTTTCCACTAGGGATAAAACATCAATGCTATGTCTAAGGATGTATTTGTTGATTACATTACGCACCATACTTAATGCAATTGTCTGTTGTTTGCAACTTAATACTGGAAGGGGTTCGGATGATAACCTGAAGGTGGACTTTTTAGGCATAGATGCATGCTGGATAGCGGTCTATGTACTTTGTCGTAATGCCCAATTGAATTTCACACTACTCATCATAACATGTATGTGCATTATCATGCCATCTTTATTTGTCAATTGCCCAACTGTAATTTGTTCACCCAACATGCTATTTCTTATGGGAGAGACACCACTAGTGAACTGTGGACCCCGGTCCATTCTTCTACATCGAATACAATCTACTGCAATACTCGTTCTACTGTTTTCTGCAAACATCATCATCCACACTATACATCTAATCCTTTGTTACAGCAAGCCGGTGAAATTGACAACCTCACTGTTAAGTTGGGCAAAGTACTTTGGTTGTGTTGTGCAGGTTCCACGTTGGCGCCGGAATCCCTGGTGTTGCGCCGCACTACACTCCGCCGCCATCAACCTTCAACGTGCTTCTTGGCTCCTACTGGTTCGATAAACCTTAGTTTCTTACTGAGGAAAAACTTGCCGTTGTACGCATCACACCTTCCTCTTGGGGTTCCCAACGGACGAGTGCTTTACCGTCACAAGCAGCAAAGCTTTTTCTGGCGCCGTTGCCGGGGAGATCAAGACACGCTGCAAGGGGAGTCTCCACTTCCAATCTCTTTACTTTGTTTTTTGTCTTGCTTTACTTTTATTTACTACTTTGTTTGCTGCATTATATCAAAATACAAAAAAATTAGTTGCTAGCTTTACTTTATTTGTTATCTTGTTTGCGTTCTCTATATTAAAAACACAAAAAAATTAGTTATCTGCATTTACCTTATTTTTGTTATCATGACTAGTCCCGTAGTTGTTACTCTATCACCCGAGGAATCAATCTTTACTTTTAAACAAGGGGTGAGGAGAGTTTTAAAGAAGCCTGGTCTAGAGTTTTTGATTCTTATAATAAAACTGAACCTAAAATGACGCTAAGTTTACTTCTTAGTAATTTTTATTTTGGGCTGATTCTTCGTTATAGATATGCCTTAGATGCTGTAGTGGGAGGAGATTTCCTTCATTGTGATGGGGATCAAGCTTTTAATGCCATAAAAAAATTGGTTACATCATCTAGCTCCACTAATAATTTTGATCCATCCCTTGTTAGTATTTATAATAGATTGAACACTCTTGAGACAAGTGTATCTTGCTTAAAAGAAGGGTATGGTCGGATTCGTGAGCATTTTGATTATGTTCCAATAAACTCTGAACCATCAATGTGGGACCCCACTATTAAAGTTACTATTGATGGTAAAATTTTCGATGCTCGTTGTGATATTATGACTGAATTTTGCCTTATGCCTGAAAGTATTTATGAAACTTTGACACTCTGGGGACTTACTGAAGGTGGAGAAGGTATAACTCTCACTAATAACTCTGTTATAATTCCTAAGGGAATAGCTGAAGGAGTATTCACAACTCTTCTTGGAAAAACGGTATCCACTGATTATCTCGTTATTGAATGTGTAGGTACAGGACAAATCACGCTTGGAAGATCCCTGCTGAAGCTCTTCGGAGTAACCATAGATGTGGGAAAAGGCACTCTAAATTCCTCCATACCTGGATGCAATCATATATTCCCCAAACCAAAGAGTAAGAATAAGAGTAAGAGGGGTAGGCGCAGAGCCTCTGGTAAGAATGCCAATTCTTCATCTCTTGATAACACTTGATACACACTTTCTGCGCCTAGCTGAAAGGCGTTAAAGAAAAGCGCTTATGGGAGACAACCCATGATTTTACTTCTGCACTTTTGTTTTATATTTGAGTCTTGGAAGTTGTTACTACTGTAGCAACCTCTCCTTATCTTTATTTTACTGCATTGTTGTGCCAAGTAAAGTCTTTGATAGTAAGGTTCATACTAGATTTGGATTACTGCGCAGAAACAGATTTCTTGATGTCACGAATTTGAGCAGTAGTCTCTGTAGGTAACTCAGAAAAACCTGCCAATTTACGTGAGTAATCCTCAGATATGTACGCAACTTTCATTTAATTTGAGTATTTTCATTTGAGCAAGTCTGGTGCACCTAAAAAATTCGTCTTTACGGACTGTTCTGTTTTGACAGATTCTGCCTTTTATTTCGCATTGCCTGTTTTGCTATGCTTGATGGATTGCTTTATTCCATTAACTTTCAGTAGCTTTGTGCAATGTCCAGAAGTGTTAAGAATGATTATGTCACCTCTAAACATGTGAATTTTGATTATGCACTAACCCTCTAATGAGTTGTTTTGAGTTTGGTGTGGAGGAAGTTTTCAAGGATCAAGAGAGGAGGATGATACAATATGATCAAGGAGAGTGAAAGCTCTAAGCTTGGGGATGCCCCGGTGGTTCATCCCTGCATATTTCAAGAAGACTCAAGCATCTAAGCTTGGGGATGCCCAAGGCATCCCCTTCTTCATCGACAACATTATCAGGTTCCTCTAGTGAAACTATATTTTTATTCCGTCACATCTTATGTGCTTTCCTTGGAGTGTCTGTATGCTTTTGTTTTTGTTTTGTTTGAATAAAGTTGGATCCTAGCATTCATTGTGTGGGAGATAGACACGCTCCGCTGTTGCATATGGACAAATATGTCCTTAGCTTTACTCATAATGTTCATGGTGAAGGTTAAAACTGCTTCGTTAACTGTTATATGGTTGGAAACGGGAAATGCTACATGTGGTAATTGGTAGAATGTCTTGAATAATTTGATACTTGGCAATTGTTGTGCTCATAAGGATCATGTTTAAGCTCTTGCATCATATACTTTGCACCTATTAGTGAAGAAATACATAGAGCTTGCTAAAATTTGGTTTGCATGATTGGTCTCTCTAAGGTCTAGATATTTTCTAGTGAGGGTTTGAACAACAAGGAGGACAGTGTAGAGTCTTATAATGCTTGCAATATGTTTTTATGTGAGTTTTGCTGTACCGGTTCATACTTGTGTTTGCTTCAAATAGCCTTGCTAGCCTAAGCCTTGTACTGAGAGGGAATACTTCTCGTGCATCCAAATCCTTGAGCCAATAACTATGCCATTTGTGTCCACCATACCTACCTACTACATGGTATTTTCTGCCATTCCAAAGTAAATTGCTTGAGTGTTACCTTTAAACAATTCAAAATTTATCATCCCTTATTTGTGTCAATGTTTTATAGCTCATGAGGAAATATGTGGTGTTTATCTTTCAATCTTGTTGGGCAACTTTCACCAATGGACTAGTGGCTTCATCCGCTTATCCAATAATTTTGCAAAAAGAGCTGGCAATGGGGTTCCCACTCCCAAATTAATTAACCTTCATAATTTTGCAAAAAAATAGACATTCCTCCATGGTATGTGATTGTTGGACGACACCCGAGGATTCGGTTAGCCATGGCTTGAGAAAGCAAAGGTGGGGAGGAGTGTCATCTAAATAAAACTAAAATAAAAAGGCACTCCTTCATGGTATGAGATTATTGGCAGGCACCCGAGGATTCGGTTAGCCATGGTTTGTGAAAGCAAGGTTGGAAGGAGTGCCACCCAAAAATAAAAATGTTTCATGGGAGCTGCTCTTTGAAGGTTTGTCTGGGAAGGGGGTTAGAGTGCCCACTACCATTCGTTGACAACAACAAACACCTCTCAAAACTTTACTTTTATGATCTCTTTATGTTTTCAAAATAAAAGCTCTAGCACAAATATAGCAATCAATGCTTCCCTCTTTGAAGGGCCATTCTTCTACTTTTATGTTGAGTCAGTTTACCTACTTCCTTCTATCTTAGAGGCAAACACTTGTGTTAACTGTGCATTGATTCTTACATACTTGCATATTTGCACTTATTATATTACTTTATGTTGACAACTATCCAAGAGATATACATGTTACAAGTTGAAAGCAACCGCTGAAACTTAATCTTCCTTTGTGTTGCTTCAATGCCTTTACTTTGAATTTATTGCTTTATGAGTTAACTCTTATGCAAGACTTATTGATGCTTGTCTTGAAAGTAATTTTCATGAAAAGTCTTTGCTATATGATTCAATTGTTTAACCATTGTCTTTACCATTGCTTTGGATCGCTGCATTCATTACATGTGCTTACAATAGTATTGATCAAGATTATGATAGCATGTCACTTCAGAAATTATCTTTGTTATCGTTTACCTACTCGGGACGAGTAGGAACTAAGCTTGGGGATGCTGATACGTCTCCAACGTATCGATAATTTCTTATGTTCCATGCTTGTTTTATGAAAATACCTACATGTTTTATACATACTTTATGTCATATTTATGCATTTTCCGGCACTAACCTATTAACAAGATGCCGAAGAGCCAGTTGCTGTTTTTGGTTTCAGAAATCCTAGTAAAGAAATATTCTCAGAATTGGACGAAATCAACGTCCAGGGGCTTATTTTTCCATGAAGCTTCCAGAACACCGAAAGGGAAACGAAGTGGGGCGACGAGGCGCCGCCACACTAGGGCGGCGTGGCCCAAGGGGGGCCCGCGCGGCCCTAGCGTGTGGCCCCCTCGTCAGCCCTCCGACTCCGCCCTTCCGCCTACTTAAAGTCTTCGTCGCGAATACCCCAGTACCGAGAGCCACGATACGGAAAACCTTCCAGAGACGCCGCCGCCGCCAATCCCATCTCGGGGGATTCAGGAGATCGCCTCCGGCACCCTGCCGGAGAGGGGAATCATCTCCCGGAGGACTCTTCACCGCCATGGTCGCCTCCGGAGTGATGTGTGAGTAGTTCACCCCTGGACTATGGGTCCATAGCAGTAGCTAGATGGTCGTCTTCTCCTAATTGTGCTATCATTGTCGGATCTTGTGAGCTGCCTAACATGATCAAGATCATCTATTTGTAATGCTACATGTTGCGTTTGTTGGGATCCGATGAATATTGAATGCTATGTTATGTTGATTATCAATCTATCACCTATGTGTTGTTTATGATCTTGCATGCTCTCCGTTATTAGTAGAGGCTCTGGCCAAGTCGTTACTTGTAACTCCAAGAGGGAGTATTTATGCTCGATAGTGGGTTCATGCCTCCATTAAATGCAGGACGTGTGAGAAAGTTCTAAGGTTGTGGATGTCTTTGTTGCCACTAGGGATAAAACATCAATGCTATGTCTAAGGATGTATTTGTTGATTACATTACGCACCATACTTAATGCAATTGTCTGTTGTTTGCAACTTAATACTGGAAGGGGTTCGGATGATAACCTGAAGGTGGACTTTTTAGGCATAGATGCATGCTGGATAGCGGTCTATGTACTTTGTCGTAATGCCCAATTGAATTTCACACTACTCATCATAACATGTATGTGCATTGTCATGCCATCTTTATTTGTCAATTGCCCAACTGTAATTTGTTCACCCAACATGCTATTTCTTATGGGAGAGACACCACTAGTGAACTGTGGACCCCAGTCCATTCTTTTACATCGAATACAATCTACTGCAATACTCGTTCTACTGTTTTCTGCAAACATCATCATCCACACTATACATCTAATCCTTTGTTACAACAAGCCGGTGAGATTGACAACCTCACTGTTAAGTTGGGGCAAAGTACTTTGGTTGTGTTGTGCGGGTTCCACGTTGGCGCCGGAATCCCTGGTGTTGCGCCGCACTACACTCCGCCGCCATCAACCTTCAACGTGCTTCTTGGCTCCTACTGGTTCGATAAACCTTGGTTTCTTACTGAGGGAAAACTTGCCGCTGTACGCATCACACCTTCCTCTTGGGGTTCCCAACGGACGAGTGCTTTACCGTCACAAGCAGCACCTGCTATTGTACTTTTCTGTCCTGACAATAAAGTTGTTCTTAGTAACTTATTTTGGCAGATTCAGTCTAGCTCTACAATCTTTTATGGCTAAATTTTTTGAGGATGCCTGTGCACATATTTGGTCAAAAAGTAAAGTACATACTACCTCCATCCCAAGGCTTAAGGCTTATATTTTTTTGGGGAAAGTCAAAGAAAGTAAAGTTTGACCAAAATTTATCCCATGCACCATGCCATGTCATCAATCCAAGGAAGGCAACCCCGACGAACCAGAGGATGACACATGGACGTCACATGGATTGAAGGGCCCATGGGGACCCAAACCAACTCCAAATCTAACACACACCGAGAATGTTGAAGGAGATATGCCCTAGAGGCAATAATAAAGTGGTTATTATTTATATCTTAATGTTTATGATAAATGTTTATATATCATGCTAGAATTGTATTAACCGAAACATTAGTACATGTGTGATATGTAGACAAACAAGAAGTCCCTAGTATGCCTCTTAAACTAGCTTGTTGATTAATGGATGATTAGTTTCATAATCATGAACATTGGATGTTATTAATAACAAGGTTATGTCATTGTGTGAATGATGTAATGGACACACCCAATTAAGCGTAGCATAAGATCTCGTCATTAAGTTATTTGCTATAAGCTTTTGATACATAGTTACCTAGTCCTTATGACCATGAGATCATGTAAATCACTTATACTGGAAAGGTACTTTGATTACACCAAACACCACTGCGTAAATGGGTGGCTATAAAGGTGGGATTAAGTATCCGGAAAGTATGAGTTGAGGCATATGGATCAACAGTGGGATTTGTCCATCCCGATGACGGATAGATATACTCTGGGCCCTCTCGGTGGAATGTCGTCTAAATGTCTTGCAAGCATATGAATGAGTTCATAAGAGACCACATACCACGGTACGAGTAAAGAGTACTTGTCAGGAGACGAGGTTGAACAAGGTATAGAGTGATACCGAAGATCAAACCTCGGACAAGTAAAATATCGCGAGACAAAGGGAATTGGTAATATATGTGAATGGTTCATTCGATCACTAAAGTCATCGTTGAATATGTGGGAGCCATTATGGATCTCCAGATCCCGCTATTGGTTATTGGTCGGAGTGAGTACTCAACCATGTCCGCATAGTTCTCGAACCGTAGGGTGACACACTTAAAGTTGGATGTTGAAATGGTAGTACTTGAATATGGAATGGAGTTCGAATATTTGTTCGGAGTCCCGGATGAGATCCCGGACATCACGAGGAGTTCCGGAATGGTCCGGAGAATAAGATTCATATATAGGATGTCATTTTATGTGAAATAAAATGTCGCGGAAGGTTCTATGGAAGGTTCTAGAAGGTTCTAGAAAAGTCCGGAAGAAACCACCAAGGAAGGTGGAGTCCACATGGGACTCCACCTCCATGGCCGGCCAGCCCTAGATGGGGTGGAGTCCCAAGTGGACTCCACCATAGGGGGCCGGCCACCCCCCACATGGGAGGTGGAAATCCCACCTTTGGGTGGGAGTCCTAGTTGGGCTAGGTTTCCCCCTCTTATGGAAGGTTTTGGTTTCGGGTCTTATTCGAAGACTTGGATACCAACACTTGGGATCCACCTATATAATGAGGGGCCAAGGGAGGGGGCCGGCCACCCCAAGACCACAAGCTGGCCGCCCCCCTTGAGTGGCCGGCCACCCCCTCCCAAACCCTAGCCGCCCCCCTCTCCTCCATAACTCCCGCGTAGCTTTAGCGAAGCTCCGCCGGACTTCTCCACCACCACCGACACCACGCCGTCGTGCTTTCGGATTCAAGAGGAGCTACTACTTCCGCTGCCCGCTGGAACGGGGAGGTGGACGTCGTCTTCATCAACAACCGAACGTGTGACCGAGTACGGAGGTGCTGCCCGTTCGTGGCGCCGGAACCGATCGTGATCAAGATCTTCTACGCGCTTTTGCAAGCGGCAAGTGATCGTCTACCGCAGCAACAAGAGCCTCCTCTTGTAGGCTTTGGAATCTCTTCAAGGGTGAGACTCGATACCCCCTCGTTGCTACCGTCTTCTAGATTGCATCTTGGCTTGGATTGCATGTTCGCGGTAGGAAAATTTTTGTTTTCTATGCAACGTTATCCTACAGTGGTATCAGAGCCGTGTCTATGCATAGATGGTTGCACGAGTAGAACACAATGGTTTGTGGGCGTTGATGCTCTTGTTATCTTTAGTTTGAGTACTTTGCATCTTTGTGGCATAGTGGGATGAAGCGGCTCGGACTAACTTTACATGACCGCGTTCATGAGACTTGTTCCTCGTTCGACATGCAACTTGTATTGCATAAGAGGCTTTGCGGGTGTCTGTCTCTCCTACTATAGTGAAGATTCAATTTACTCTTCTATTGAAAACATTAGTATGAACGTTGTGGTTCATGTTCGTAGGTAGATTAGATCTCTCTCGAAAACCCTAAACCACGTAAAATATGCAAACCAAATTAGAGACGTCTAACTTGTTTTTGCAGGGTTTGGTGATGTGATATGGCCATAATGTGATGATGAATATGTATGAGATGATCATTATTGTATTGTGGCAACCGGCAGGAGCCTTATGGTTGTCTTTAAATTTCATGTTGAGTAGTATTTCAAAGTAGTTGTAATAGTTGCTACATGGAGGACAATCATGAAGACGGCGCCATTGACCTTGATGCTACGCCGACGATGATGGAGATCATGTCCGTGCTTTGGAGATGAAGATCAAAGGCGCAAGAACAAAAGGGCCATATCATATCACATATGAACTGCATGTGATGTTAATCCTTTTATGCATCTTATTTTGCTTAGATCGCGACGGTAGCATTATAAGATGATCCCTCACTAAAATCTCAAGATAATAAAGTGTTCATCCTTAGTAGCACCGTTACCAAGTCTTGTCGTTTCGAAGCATCTCGTGATGATCGGGTGTGATAGATTCAATAAGTACATACAACGGGTGCAAGACAGTTTTGCACATGCGGATACTAAGGTGGCCTTGACAAGCCTAGCATGTACAGACATGGTCTCGGAACACGTGATACCGAAAGGTAGAGCATGAATCATATGGTTGATATGATGAACACTTTGAATGTTCGCCATTGAAATCACACCTTTTCTCGTGATGATCGGGTTTAGGTGCGGTGGATTTGGTTCGTGTAATCACTAAGACAATGCGAGGGATATTGTTTTGAGTGGGAGTTCACTTAGGTTTTTAATTATGTTGAATTAAAATTTGAACTCAATTTGTCATAAACTTAGTCTAAACTATTGCAAATATATGTTGTAGAGATGGCGTCCCCAATCAATTTTAATCAGTTCCTAGAGAAAGAGAAACTTAAGAGCAACGGTAGCAACTTCACCGACTGGTTCCGTCATGTGAGGATCTTCCTCTCTGGCGGAAATCTGCAATATGTGCTTGATGCACCGCTAGGTGACCCTCCTGCAGAAACTGAAACTGATGAAGTAAAAGCTGTTTACGAGACTCGGAAAATTAGGTACTCTCAAGTTCAGTGTGCCATCCTATGCGATCTGAATCCGATCTTCAAAAACGTTTTGAGCACCACGATCCTCATGAGTTGATGAAAGAGCTGAAAGCTATTTTTGAGACTCATGCGGCCGTGGAATGCTATGAAGCATCGAAACAATTCTTCAGTTGCATGATGGAAGAAGGCAGCTCCGTTAGTGAGCACATGCTCGCCATGACCGGGCATGCGAAGAAACTCAGTGACTTGGGAATAGTGATTCCTAACAGACTGGGGATTAATCGTGTCCTTCAATCACTGCCACCAAGTTACAAGAACTTTGTGATGAACTACAATATGCAGAACATGAACAAGGAGTTACCTGAACTCTTTGGCATGCTAAAAGCTGCTGAGATTGAGATCAAGAAAGAGCACCAAGTGTTGATGGTCAACAAGACCACCAGTTTCAAGAAACAGGGCAAGTCTAAGGGAAAATTCAAGAAGGGTGGCAAGAAAGCTGTCACGCCTCCTATGAAACCTAAGAACGGCCCTAAGCCCGATGCTTGAGTGCTATTACGCAAGGAGAAGGGACACCGGAAGCGTAATTGCTCCAAGTATCTGGCTGATCTGAAGAGCGGCCTTGTCAAGAAGAAGAAAGAAGGTATATCCGATATACATGTTATAGATGTTCATTTCACTGGTTCTCGTTCTAGTACCAGGTATTTGATCTTGGTTCGGTTGCTCATATTTGTAACTCAAACAGGAACTAAAGAATAAACGACAATCTGAAAGATGAAGTGACGATGCGCGTTGGAAACGGATCCAAGGTCAATGTGATCGCAATCGGCACACTTCCTCTACATCTACCTTCGGGATTAGTTTTAAGCCTAAATAATTGCTATTATGTACTGCGTTGAGCATGAACATTATATCTGGATCTTGTTTAATGCAAGACGGTTATTCATTCAAGTCTGAGAATAATGGTTGTTCTATTTTTATGAATAATATCTTTTATGGTCGAGCACCACAAAAGAATGGCTTATTTCTCGTTAGATCTCGATAGTAGTGATACGCATATACATAACATTGATGCTAAGCGAATTAAACTTAATGATAATTCTACTTATATGTGGCACTTTATCGTCTTGGTCATATTGGAGTGAAACGCATGAAGAAACTCCATACTGATGGATTACTGGAATCACTTGACTTTGAGTCACTTGATAGATGCGAAGCATGTCTATTGGGAAAATTGACAAAGACTCCATTTTCTGGTATAATGGAGCGAGCTCTTGACTTATTGGAAATCATACATACCGATGTATGTGGACCAATGAGCGTAGCATCGCGGTGGTTATCGTTATGTTCTAACCTTCACGAGATGATCTGAGTAGATATGGGTATATCTATTTCATGAAACATAAATCCGAAACTTTTGAGAAGTTTAAGGAATTTCAAAGTGAAGTAGAAAATCAACGTAACAAGAAGATTAAATTTCTACGATCTGATCGTGGAGGTGAATATCTGAGTTATGAGTTTGGCATGCATTTAAAGAAATGAGGAATACTTTCACAATTGAAACCTCCTTGAACACCTCAACGTAACGGTGTGTCCGAACGTCTTAATCGAACTCTCTTAGATATGGTTCGTTCTATGATGTCTCTTCTTGATTTGCCGTTATCATTTTGGAGTTATGCATTAGAGACAGCCGCATTCACTTTAAATAGAGCACCATCAAAATCCGTAGAAACGACACCGTATGAATTATGGTTTAATAAGAAACCTAAGTCAAGTCGTTCTGAAAGTTTGGGGTTGCGAAGCCTATGTAAAGAAGTTACAACCGGACAAGCTAGAACCCAAAGCGGAGAAATGCGTCTTCATAGGATACCCTAAGGAAACTATAGGGTACACTTTCTATCACAGATCCGAAGGCAAAATCTTTGTTGCTAAGAACGGAACCTTTCTTGAGAAAGAATTTCTCACTAAAGAAGTGACTGGAAGAAAAGTAGAACTCGATGAGATTGATGAATCTATACTCGTTGATCAGAGTAGCGCAAGATCGAAGTTGTACTGTACCGCCTACACCGGCAACGAGAGGAAGCTAATGATAATGATCATGAAACTTCGAACGAGGAAACTATCTGAACCTCGCAGATCGACAAGGGAACGTGCCACTCCTGATTGGTATGATCCTTGTCTAAATGTCATGATTGTGGATAACAATGATGAGGATCCTGCGACGTATGAAGAAGCGATGATGAGCCCAGATTCCAACAAATGGCAAGAAGCCATGAAATCCAAAATGGGATCCATGTATGATAACAAAGTATGGACTTTGGTAGACTTACCTGATAGCCGAAAGGCTGTCGAGAATAAATGGATCTTCAAGAGAAAAACAGATGCTGATGGTAATATTACTGTCTATAAAGCTCGACTTGTCGCAAAGGGTTTCCGACAAATTCAAGGAGTTGACTATGATGAGACTTTCTCACCTGTAGCGAAGCTAAAATCTGTGAGGATTTTGTTAGCAATAGCTGCATTTTTCGATTATGAGATTTGGCAGATGGATGTCAAAACGGCGTTCCTTAATGGAGACATTGAGGAAGAGTTGTCTATGGTACAACCCAAAGGTTTTGTCGATCCTAAAAATGCTGTCCAAGTATGCAAACTTCAGCGTTCAATCGATGGACTGAAGCAAGCTTCAAGAAGTTGGAACCGACGCTTTGATAAGGTGATCAAAGACTTCGGGTTTATACAGTGTCATGGAGAGGCCTGTATTTACAAGAAAGTGAGTGGGAGCTCTGTAGCATTCCTGATATTATATGTAGATGACATATTATTGATCGGGAATGATATAGAACTATTAAGCAGTGTTAAGGGTTATTTGAATAATAGTTTTTCAATGAAAGACCTTGGTGAAGCATCATATATATTAGGCATCAAGATTTATAGAGATAGATCAAGATGCCTAATAGGGCTATCACAGAGTACATATCTGGACAAGATTCTAAAGAAGTTTAGAATGGACGAAAGTAAGAAAGGGTTCTTACCTATGTTACTGTGCAAGGTATTGAGTAAGACTCAAGGACCGGCTACGGCAGAAGAAAGAGAAAGGATGAGTAACATCCCCTATGCCTCGGCAGTAGGATCTATCATGGATGCCATGCTATGTACTAGACCGGATATAGCACATGCTGTTAGTTTGACTAGCAGATATCAAAGTGATCCAGGAATGGAACACTGGACAGCGGTCAAAAAATATCCTGAAGTACTTGAAAAGAACTAAGGATATGTTTCTTTGTTATGGAGGTGACCAAGAGCTCGTTGTAAACGGTTACACCGATGCAAGTTGGAACACTGATCCTGATGACTCTAAGCCACAATCTGGGTACGTGTTTATATTGAATGGTGCTGCAGCAGCTGGGCAAGCTCGAAGCAAGGCACGGTGGCGAAGTCTTCAACAGAATCGAGTACATAGCGGCTTCAGTAGGCTTCATCGAAGCGGTATGGATGAAGAGGTTCATTGTAGAGCTCGGTGTGGTTCCTAGTGCATTGGACCCATTAATCATTTACTGTGATAACATGGGTGCCATCGCCAATGCACAAGAGCCAAGGTCACACAAGAGGCTGAAGCATATCAAGCTGCGTTACCACTCGATTCGCGAGTACATCGAAGATGGAGAAGTAAAGATTTGCAAAGTACACACTGATCTGAATGTAGCAGATCCGTTGACTAAAGCTCTCCCTAGGGCAAAGCATGACCAACACCAGAATACCATGGGTGTTAGGTATATTACAATGTAATCTAGATTATTGACTCTAGTGCAAGTGGGAGACTGAAGGAGATATGCCCTAGAGGCAATAATAAAGTGGTTATTATTTATATCTTAATGTTTATGATAAATGTTTATATATCATGCTAGAATTGTATTAACCGAAACATTAGTACATGTGTGATATGTAGACAAACAAGAAGTCCCTAGTATGCCTCTTAAACTAGCTTGTTGATTAATGGATGATTAGTTTCATAATCATGAACATTGGATGTTATTAATAACAAGGTTATGTCATTGTGTGAATGATGTAATGGACACACCCAATTAAGCGTAGCATAAGATCTCGTCATTAAGTTATTTTCTATAAGCTTTTGATACATAGTTACCTAGTCCTTATGACCATGAGATCATGTAAATCACTTATACCGGAAAGGTACTTTGATTACACCAAACACCACTGCGTAAATGGGTGGCTATAAAGGTGGGATTAAGTATCCGGAAAGTATGAGTTGAGGCATATGGATCAACAAGTGGGATTTGTCCATCCCGATGACGGATAGATATACTCACGGGCCCTCTCGGTGGAATGTCGTCTAAATGTCTTGCAAGCATATGAATGAGTTCATAAGAGACCACATACCACGGCATTTAGTAAAGAGTACTTGTCAGGAGACGAGGTTGAACAAGGTATAGAGTGATACCGAAGATCAAACCTCGGACAAGTAAAATATCGTGAGACAAAGGGAATTGGTAATATATGTGAATGGTTCATTCGATCACTAAAGTCATCATTGAATATGTGGGAGCCATTATGGATCTCCAGATCCCGCTATTGGTTATTGGTCGGAGTGAGTACTCAACCATGTCCGCATAGTTCTCGAACCGTAGGGTGACACACTTAAAGTTGGATGTTGAAATGGTAGTACTTGAATATGGAATGGAGTTCGAATATTTGTTCGGAGTCCCGGATGAGATCCCGGACATCACGAGGAGTTCCGGAATGGTCCGGAGAATAAGATTCATATATAGGATGTCATTTTATGTGAAATAAAATGTTGCGGAAGGTTCTATGGAAGGTTCTAGAAGGTTCTAGAAAAGTCCGGAAGAAACCACCAAGGAAGGTGGAGTCCACATGGGACTCCACCTCCATGGCCGGCCAGCCCTAGATGGGGTGGAGTCCCAAGTGGACTCCACCATAGGGGGCCGGCCACCCCCCACATGGGAGGTGGAAATCCCACCTTTGGGTGGGAGTCCTAGTTGGGCTAGGTTTCCCCCTCTTATGGAAGGTTTTGGTTTCGGGTCTTATTCGAAGACTTGGATACCAACACTTGGGATCCACCTATATAATGAGGGGCCAAGGGAGGGGGCCGGCCACCCCAAGACCACAAGCTGGCCGCCCCCCTTGAGTGGCCGGCCACCCCCTCCCAAACCCTAGCCGCCCCCTCTCCTCCATAACTCCCGCGTAGCTTTAGCGAAGCTCCGCCGGACTTCTCCACCACCACCGACACCACGCCGTCGTGCTGTCGGATTCAAGAGGAGCTACTACTTCCGCTGCCCGCTGGAACGGGGAGGTGGACGTCGTCTTCATCAACAACCGAACGTGTGACCGAGTACGGAGGTGCTGCCCGTTCGTGGCGCCGGAACCGATCGTGATCAAGATCTTCTACGCGCTTTTGCAAGCGGCAAGTGATCGTCTACCGCAGCAACAAGAGCCTCCTCTTGTAGGCTTTGGAATCTCTTCAAGGGTGAGACTCGATACCCCCTCGTTGCTACCGTCTTCTAGATTGCATCTTGGCTTGGATTGCGTGTTCGCGGTAGGAAAATTTTTGTTTTCTATGCAACGTTATCCTACAAATGTACCCAAGGGTCCACATACCAGTCACCAGGCGAAAGGAGGGACGAACGGGGCCCACAAGGGTTCGGCCGAACCGACCTTGTGTCCGTTAATCCTGGCCCTCCACATGGTGCTTCCTTATTGGTTCCCAAAGGCATTCCCGGGGTGCGTGAGGTGTTTTGGCGAGGCGATTATGGGGACCCTGGCCTATAAATAGAAGGGGAGGGTAGGAATTAGAGCAACACTTCAACTCTCCCCTCTCTCATTTTTTCTCTTGGGGAGGAGAGTCCTCTCCTCTCCTATGTCTAGAGTGTGGGTGTGGAGTAGTTGATTAGGCTAGTGCTAGGTAGACAGGGTAGAAGGAGTGAGTAGAGGTTTGATAGCGATGATCCGTTCGTCGTTCATCAGCCTTGTACCTCTACGGATGTTGTTGTTCTTCATTTAGAATAAAGTGAATATTTCATATTTTCTAATTAGACTAAAGTGACATTCATACATAGTGATATGTTCTTGTGTTCTTCGCCTATTCTTGATTTAGAGGTTTGTGTTCTTCGAACACAACCCTTCGATCTTGTGGAGTAGATTCATAAGTCTCATATCCGTTTGTATGACTGTTCGTCAATTAGAATATAGTGGATATACATGCTTGTGCTGACTAGACCAAAGTCGCATTCGTTCTTCATATCGTCTATCTGATTCATTTATAAGTAAGATCTAGTCCGTCCTCGCGGGTTAGTCGCTTCGTACTTGTACGAAGTGCTATAGTGTTGTTGCGGGTCGACAGACGTAACCGTGCTATAGTAGTAATAAGTGGTGTAGACATGGTGTCTAGACTACGGGTTATCCTTTGTTTGCCCTGTATCCCACGGATAGACTGAGGTAGGCCGCGGTAGTGACAGCCGTTGGACCCTTTGCATTCCTCCACATTTGGATACAACATAGAGCCAAAGACCAGAACCAATTGTTAGAGCCAGGCCGGAGCTAGTGCCTGAAGTGAGTAATCTAACACGTGGTTGATCCTTCCTTTAGAATCAATACCAATAGGAAGCTTCTTTCTATCACCCTAGCTTTGCTAAAGTCTACTGTCCTTGGACGGGTTAAACTAGAACAAAAGATAGTACACATTGTTCCTTGGATTCGATACCCTTCAGAATACTCCTTAGGTCAAGTGCTACAGTGGTATATCCGTGCGTTTGCAGATTCGTTCGTACTCATAGGTGTACCCAGGTGGATCTTGCGCTCACGCTAACAAGGCGCTGTTAGTGGTGACGTTAAGCAATACCAACAAGCATTTCTGGTGCCATTGCCGGGGAACGGTTGTTGTATCTATCTTCGAACCTAGTGGTCCTCGTATCTACCTATTTCATTTTCTTCACTTCTACCTTTACCCCCACTACCCTTTTAGATGCCTTCCTATCAAAGCCTCTCTACCCCTAGGGGTGAGTTCGTCTTAGAGCAACCATCAACTTATCCATCTAGCGGCGAACTCCATCCCGGCTTTATAGCCATGGTTCGGAATCGACCTTTCTCTGGAGCGATTAGTAATGATCCTCATGATCATTTAGAGGAGTACGAAGAACTGTGTTCGTGTTTGGTAATCCCAGGTATGACACAGGAAACTTTGAGGTGGAAGTTGTTCCCTTTCTCTCTCGTAGTTAGAGCGGAGTAGTGGTACACCCGCACGGTAGGGAGTGTAGACAATTGGGAAGTACTGCGAGATGACTTCTGTTACTCGTTCTCCCCTTTCGAATGCTCAGATTTACTACCAGGTGACTTCCTTGAATTTGGGCAATTAGAGGGTGAGTCCATAGGTGCAACATGGGCTAGGTTCTCGCACCTGTTGGAGTCTAGCTCAGACTTGTCTATACCTGATGATGTATCATTGTGCATCTTTTATGTGACTTTAGACATGGAATCTGCACAAGAGCTTGACATCATGGGCTGGAGGTTCGTTTGAGCACCAAACTCTAGTGGAAAGAGGAGAGATCCTAGATTTCTTCTTAGAAACCTCTTCTTCCCATACCGATCACAACGAACCGCACCCAAAGTCCAAGTCGATCCATGAGAGTCTCTTAATAGAAGAATTTGAGCTTTCACCTTGCACATCCCATGATTCATCTAGGGAGCCTTCTCGCGAACCACGAACACCAAAGAAAGAAGAAATTCAACCTTCGAAGTTCTCTCACCGATTTGGAGGATGATTCTTCTAGACACATTATAAATGTCTTGAATCACTTAAGGCACGAGAATCCTACAACATCGATGTGCCTTTATGAGGTCCTCGATGAATTTTGGAATCATGGGACCATAGTGGATTGGTCGCCTCAGGAATTAAAGCACACATCCAAAGCAATTCGGGTTAGCTCGATTTCCACGACCATCCATTGTTCCATGAGGGGAACATCGTAGATGCCGTTCATGACCCTACTTCTAGGGCTTGCATCATATCGGAGATCCTTTTGGACACTCTGGTGGGTGACATTCCCTTGACCCCGATGATACGTCTCCAACGTATCGATAATTTCTTATGTTCCATGCTACTTTATTGATGATACCTACATGTTTTATACATACTTTATGTCATATTTATGCATTTTCCGGCACTAACCTATTAACGAGATGCCGAAGAGCCAGTTGTTGTTTTCTGCTGTTTTTGGTTTCAGAAATCCTAGTAAGGAAATATTCTCGGAATTGGACGAAATCAATGCCCAGGATCTTATTTTCCACGAAGCTTCCAGAACACCGGAGGAGATACGAAGTGGGGCGACGAGGCGACGCCACGCTAGGGCGGCGCGGCCCAGGGCTTGGCCACGCGGCCCTACTGTGTGGGTCCCTCGCGTTGCCCCTGACCTACCCTTCCGCCTACATAAGCCTTCGTCGATAATAGTTCCAGTACCGAGAGCCACGATACGAAAAACCTTCCAGAGACGCCGCCGCCGCCAATCCCATCTCGGGGGATTTAGGAGATCGCCTCCGGCACCCTTCCGGAGAGGGGAATCATCTCCCGGAGGACTCTTCACCGCCATGGTCGCCTCCGGAGTGATGTGTGAGTAGTTCACCCCTGGACTATGGGTCCATAGCAGTAGCTAGATGGTCGTCTTCTCCTCATTGTGCTATCATTGTTCGATCTTGTGAGCTGCCTAACATGATCAAGATCATCTATTTGTAATGCTACATGTTGCATTTGTTGGGATCCGATGAATATAGAATGCTATGTTATGTTGATTATCAATCTATCATATATGTGTTGTTTATGATCTTGCATGCTCTCCGTTATTAGTAGAGGCTCTGGCCAAGTCGTTACTTGTAACTCCAAGAGGGAGTATTTATGCTCGATAGTGGGTTCATGCCTCCATTAAATCTGGGACAGTGACAGAAAGTTCTAAGGTTGTGGATGTGCTGTTGCCACTAGGGATAAAACATCAATGCTATGTCTAAGGATGTATTTGTTGATTACATTACGCACCATACTTAATGCAATTGTCTGTTGTTTGCAACTTAATACTGGAGGGGGTTCGGATGATAACCTGAAGGTGGACTTTTTAGGCATAGATGCATGCTGGATAGCGGTCTATGTACTTTGTCGTAATGCCCAATTGAATTTCACACTACTCATCATAACATGTATGTGCATTGTCATGCTATCTTTATTTGTCAATTTCCCAACTGTAATTTGTTCACCCAACATGCTATTTCTTATGGGAGAGACACCACTAGTGAACTGTGGACCCCGGTCCATTCTTTACATCGAATACAATCTACTGCAATACTCGTTCTACTGTTTTCTGCAAACATCAACATCCACACTATACATCTAATCCTTTGTTACAGCAAGTCGGTGAGATTGACAACCTCACTGTTAAGTTGGGGCAAAGTATCTTGGTTGTGTTGTGCAGGTTCCACGTTGGCGCCGGAATCCCTGGTGTTGCGCTGCACTACACTCCGCCGCCATCAACCTTCAACGTGCTTCTTGACTCCTACTGGTTCGATAACCTTGGTTTCTTACTGAGGGAAAAACTTGCCGCTGTATGATACGTCCAAAACGTATCTACTTTCCCGAACACTTTTGCTATTGTTTTGCCTCTAATTTGTGTGTTTTGGATACAACTAACGCGGACTAACGCTGTTTTCAGCAGAATTGCTCTCGTGTTTTGTTTTTGTGCAGAAATTCAACTTTCGGAAATCCTCGGAATTTATATCAATGGGTCTATTTTACAAGAATACTCAGGGAGCTAGAAGGGAAAGCCAGGTGGAGGCCCGAGGGCCCCACACACCAGGCCGGCGCGGCCCGGGGGGGGGGGGGCGCCGCCCTAGTGTGTGGCCCCCTCGGCTGGCCTCCGACGCCCCCCTCTGGACTACTTAAGGGGTTCGATCTAAAAATCGCGAGGAAGAAGTCGAAGTCGCCAGAAACCCTCCAGAATGCCGCCACATCGCGAAACTCCGTCTCGGGGGCCAGAAGTCTCTATTCTGGCACTCCGCCAGGACGGGGAATTGGAGGAGATCATCGCCATCATCACCACCGACGCCTCTTCATCGACCAGCAATGTTTCCCCCATCCATGTGTGAGTAATTCCCCCGCTGTAGGCTAAAGGGGATGGTAGGGATTGGATGAGATTGGTCATGTAATAGCATAAGATCGTTAGGGCATAGTGCCTAGTGTCCGTAATTGGTACTTTGATGATATTGTTGCAACTTGTTATGCTTAATGCTTGTCACTAGGGCCCGAGTAACATGATCTCAGATCTGAACATGTTATTGTTTCATCATGATATTCATTGTTTTATGATCTTACCTGCAAGTTGTATACACATGTCGCTGTCCGGAACCAAAGGCCCCGAAGTGACAGAAATCGGGACAACCGGAGGGGATGGTAGTGATGTGAGGATCACATGTGTTCACGGAGTGTTAATGCTTTGCTCCGGTACTCTATTAAAAGGAGTACCTTAATATCCAGTAGATTCCCTAGAGGCCCGGCTGCCACCGGCTGGTAGGACAAAAGATGTTGTGCAAGTTTCTCATTGCGAGCACGTACGACTATATATGGAACACATGCCTATTGATTGCTTTGTACTTGGACACCGTTTTATTATTATCTGCCAATGCCCTACTTTGATTGTTACATGAGTTTCTCTCATCCATGCAACGCCCGTTATCCGTCCCCGTGCCTACAGTATTTTAATCCTGCTGTTTACTATAATCACTACTGCTGTCTGTGTTACTCTGCTGCTGTTATTTCACTACTGCTACTGCTATAAAATTGTTACTACTGATAAACTCTTGCGAGCAAGTCTGTTTCCAGGTGCAGCTGAATTGACAACTCCACTGTTAAGGCTTTCAAGTATTCTTTGTCTCCCCTTGTGTCGAATCAATAAATTGGGTTTTACTACCCGCGAAGACTGCTGCGATCCCCTATACTTGTGGATTATCAAGACTGTTTTCTGGCGCCGTTGCCGGGGAGCATAGCTTTATTTGGAAGTTCACTTGGATTGATATTGTTCGCTGCAAATTCTCCATCATGGGTAAACCTCGCGATCCTAAAGTCGCCATATTACCATCCACTACAAGAAAAGGTACAACTCTGAGTACCTCTGCTACTCTTGATTCACCCTCTGTGATAAGTCAACTTGTTTCACCGCCGCAAGCTTCACTTGCGGGTACTTCTGCTGAATCTGAAAATTCTCATAATATTGATAATGTTTCTGCTGTGCTTGATGATAGTGGTTCATTGGGATCCTTTCTAGATGCTACAATTGCTAGATCTAGACAAATTGAAAATACTGAAACTCCTAATGCTGCTACACCTGTTAATTCACCTGAACTTGATTATTCTAGTGATGATCCTGATGAGGATTATGTGGAACTTAATGATGATTTTATTGATAAATGCAATGCTATTACTGATGCAAGAAAAATTAAAAAGTTTCTCGCACAATATACTGTTAGACATAAGCTATCTCCTGATCCTAAATTTGCCACATCTCCTATATGCATTAAGGATAAAGATTATGATTTTTCTCTCGATCTATCTCATATAGCTATTGTTGAGAAAACACCCTTTTGTGGTACTGAAAAAGAAAGTGTTGTAGAACACATGAATGAACTCTCTTCTATGAGTAGCTTGTTTTCTGATAATGTTAAGATGCGTACTTATTTCGTTGCTAAAAATTTTCCTTTCTCATTAAAGGATGATGCTAAAACTTGGTATAATAATTTGCCTCCTGGTTCTATTAAAAGTCCAGGTGATTTGCTTGATGTTTTCTTTCGGAAATACTTTCCCGCTAGTGCTCAACATGCTGCTTTATAGAAAATTTATAGCTTTGACCAGGAAGATGGAGAGAAATTGCCTGAAGCATGGGCAAGATTTTGCTCTCTTATCAGGGCTCGACCTAGACATGAATTGGAAAAGCATGATTTACTTGATATATTCTATAGTGGACTAACCGTTGAGTCTAGGGCATATTTGGATAGTTGTGCTGGTTGTGTTTTCAGGAAAAGAACTCCAGACGAAGCTGGAGAATTATTGGCTAAAATAGGCCGGAATCATGATGATTGGACTACACCTGAACCAACTCCAACGCCAATATTGAAGAAGAGGGGTTTAATTAAATTAAATGATGAAGATATGAGGGAAGCCAAGAAGTCTCTCAAGGAGAAAGGTATTAAATCCGAAGATGTGAAGAATCTACCTCCCATAGAAGATATATGTGAGATAATTCCCCCTTCATCCATGATTGAGGTAAACTCCCTTCAACGCTTTACTAGGGAAGATATTCCGTATTCAAAACCTCCTGCTCAATGCTTAGATGAGTTTGATAATTATATTGTTAAGCAAGAAAATTTTAATATGAGAGTAGAGAATCATCTAATGGAAAATTCTCAAGCTATTAGAAATTTGCATGATATTGTGGAGAGAACCTCCAATGATGTTAAGATGCTTGTTAAACATTTTCAAATGGTTCAAACTCAAATTGATCAACTCACTAAAGTGCAAAATGACTTGTTAAAAAATAATTCTAAAGAGAAACATGCTTATGAAGTAACAACTAGAGGTGGTGTCTCTACCCAGGATCCTCTATATCCTGAAGGGCATCCCAAAAGAATTGAACAAGATTCTCAACGAATTGAAACTAGTGCTCCTTCTAAGAAAAAGAAGAAGAAACATAAAAATGTTGTAGAATCCTCTGAACCTGTTAATGATCCTAATAGTATTTCTATTTCTGATGCTGAAACTGAAAGTGGTAATGAACATGATAATGATAAGAAAGATGCTTCTGATAAAGAAGAGGTTGAAGATGAACCTGAAAAGCATGCTAAAAATAAAAAGTATACTAAAGAAGATTTTATTGCTAGGAAACATGGTAATGAAAGGGAACCTTGGGTACAAAAGCAAATGTCTTTTCCTGCTAAGAAACTAAAATCAAAGGAAGAAAAACACTATAATAAATTTTGCGATTGGATGAAACCTTTATTCTTGCAAATCCCTTTGACTGATGCTATTAAATTGCCTCCTTATTCAAAGTATATGAAAGATATTGTCACTAACAAGAGGAAAATCCCCAATGAGGAGATTTCCACTATGCTTGCTAATTACTCTTTCAATGGCAAAGTTCCAAAGAAGTTGGGCGACCCAGGTATACCTACTATTCCTTGTTCTATTAAGAATAATTATGTTAAAACTGCTCTATGTGACTTGGGAGCTGGTGTTAGTGTTATGCCTTTTTCTCTTTATAAGAGACTTTATTTAGATAAGTTGATACCTACTGATATATCTTTGCAAATGGCTGATAAATCTACTGCTATTCCTGTTGGTATATGTGAGGATGTTCCTGTTCAAGTTACTAATAACTGCTTGATATTAACTGATTTTGTTGTGTTGGAAATGCCTGAAGATGATAATATGTCTATTATTCTTGGGAGACCTTTTCTTAACACCGCAGGGGCTGTTATTGATTGCAATAAAGGAAAGGTTACTTTCAATGTTGAAGATGAGGAGCATACCGTCTATTTCCTCAAGAGGATTGATAAAGTATGTGGAGTTAATACTATTTCTAATGTGAGAACTATCAAAGTTGGAACTATCGATTGTCCTATATATGAGCCTAAAGAAGGATATCAAAGCCTTATGATTGGATCCATATCAATACAATTCAAGGTAACATGATTGATTTGAGGTTTATTTCTCTTTATGCTATGTAAAATTTATTTGGTGGCAAGACTTGATCAACCTTGTTAACAAATACTTTTTATATGCATTGTTGGGGGGATGACCCCCGGTATGCCAAAGGCATGCCAAACCGGATGGTTTGAGCCATCAAGATACCGGTTTAATGTTTTACCGAAGCTCAAAGATAGGAGTTTGGCTAAGTAAAAGCCATGCCGGTATCCCCAGAGGGGTATACCGGAACCGGATAAAGAAGATACCGGGCTACCGAAAAGAAGAGCATGTCGGCAAGACTGGTCAAAGATTCTCTTCAGAGCTAGAAGACAAGGATGAGCTAAGAAAAGTGACTTTAATCGGAGCCCTGGCGCCAAAGAGAGGGGTGACGCTGAAAGAAGCCGGAGGACGTCAGCGTCCCTGATTAAAGAAGACCCCGGCGTCACCCATGATTAAAGTAGCTTTGTAAAGTAGTTTGTCCAGTCAAAGATGCCATTAGGGTTTCTTGTTCTGTAAGCCACCCTCTCCCCTATATAAGGAGAGGGGGCACTGTCCTTCACGGGCACGTTGATGTACGCCCAGAAGATCAGTCTCTAGGGTAACCTTGTATCCAGAAAACCTGTAACCATGTTGAGATCAATGAAGCTAGCGATCTAGTGCAGAGTTCTTCCTCTTGTGTTTCTTCTTGCATACCTGCCTTTGGTTGTGTTCTTGAGGAAAGCATCCGGAAGTTCATCCCATCTAGTCGCAAACCCTCCCCCGAATCCTCTAGCGCCCATTCGGCCCCAACTTAAGCCATCCCATGGCATCTGCTCGTTCGCCACGACGACAGTTGGCGCCCACCGTGGGGCATGAAGTGGCGCTTGCTGGAGTTCATATTCGGGCGGGCATCCTCGATGTCGCCGGCCAGCGTACGGTATCCGCGCTGGTGCAGCGCATCTACGCCATGGACTTCATCAACGACAACGCGGGCTGCTTCACCAACGGCATCATCTTCCCCAAGAACAGCCGCATCATCGAGTTCGGCAGCCACCGCATCTACTTCGGCACCGTTCCTATGCGCCAGCGCCCCTCGCCGGTGCTGGTGGCGCCGGATCCGCCAAGGTGGCTACATGCAGGCCGCGCTCCTGGCAGCGTGGAGGTGATGATGGCAGGCGCGGTCGACGCCGGCAAAGAAGCTGTGGAAGAAGGTGCTGGGCGTGCGGTTTCAACCCGTGCGGCCAAGCCACCGCTGGAGCGCGGCGCAGGCGCTGCAGGAGCATCATCCGCACCACCGGAAACACCGCTCCAAGTGGCGATGAACGTCCTCGCCACCCCCATCGCGCAGAGCATCGACCCGGCAGCGGCTCAGGCGGAGCTGGAGGCGCAGCGCCAGAAGATACTCGAGAGCGGCAAAGACGTCGTCAGGGCGCAGCGTGAGCTGAACCTAACCGTACGTGAGTATAACGCTGCCCATGGCTTTGCTTCTGTTAGCGCTCATGCTGCTAGGATACCGGAGAACCGGCTTAAGGCTCGCAATCTAGATCAGGATCTGCGTAAAGAAATTCATGCCGGCAAAAGCACCTCTGCATCTGTAAGCATTGTAGAGAAACCTAAGTACAGTAGCCCGGATAAAACAATAAAAGCTGCTAAACTGCTGTACAACTGTGTGAATCGCTTTCCGGGGACGCTCTGGCAAAACAACAAGAGCGTGTCCGGGAGCTTCTTGAGACTATCGAGCAGCAGAACGCTGAGCAGCTTGATAAGCTGAACAAGGCTGTGGCTTCAAAATCCGCACGTTCGACAAGGAATGCCGGTAGCAAGTCCCATGGGCAGGCCTCGTCCCCCCATCCGGACAGAAGAAGAGAGAAAGAGATGAATGCGCAGCAGATGACTGTGTATGATCCGGTTCTTGCCGGAAAACAACAAGCCGGGCAACATGATGCCGGTAGAAAAAGCCAAGGGGCAAACAGAGGCTACGCTAAAGAAGGCTATGCCGGAAACAATCATGCCGGTAGACAAGAAACCGGGCAAAATTATCGAGCTGCAAGGACGGCGTATGATGAGGAGGAAATGGATCCTCCAAGGTACCGGCAGGCAAGGGCCGCGGTACCGGAATGTTATGATGAGGCTGATTCCACAAGACCGGCAGCATACCAGAACCCGTTGGGAGAGCGCTTGGGAGAAAGATACCTGCCAGAACGGGATGCGAGGCACCGTCTGGATAGAGTATACTTGTCGGAAATGATCGAGGCAGAAGGTCCTCCGGGCCCAAAGTGTTTTGGTCCAAGGATCATGAAAGAAGGGCCACCAGTTCGCAACTTCCAGTTGCCCCATGACACAAAAACATACGATGGCACCATGAAACCGGAAGACTGGCTCGCGGATTACGTGACCGCGGTATACGTCGCAGGCGGCGGAGGATTCGTAGCAGGAGGAGGAAACTGGCGTTGGGTCGTGAGAATCATACCATCATTCTTGGTAGGACCGGCAAGAATCTGGCTGAACAACTTGCCGGCAGGAAGTATAAATGGTTGGTTGGACTTTGAGGAAGCTTTTGTGAGCAACTTCAGCAGCACGTACCGGAGGCCAAACAGGCCGCAGCAGCTTGCTCTATGCATACAGCGTCAGAATGAAACAGACCGGGGCTACCTGGCCCGGTGGAATACCACAAGGAACTCCCGTGAAGGGGTAATAGAGGCGCAAGCCATTGCTTGGTTTAGTAGTGGGTGCAGAAGAGGTTCACCATTGTGGCAAAAGCTGCAGCGAAACATGCCGACAACGTTGGCGGAAATGATACGTGTGGCGTATAGCTATGCGTTGGGAGACCCAACGCAGCCGGCGGTGCAACTTGAGACGGAACAGTCAAACCCACCTCAGCAGCGCCAAGAGCAACACCGGGATAACCGGAACAACCAAAGAAGGGAAGATTTTCCGGATCGAAGGTACGGTCCGCAGCAAGTTGCTGCTGTACAAGAAAACTCTGAGGCCAGCGGCAGTTAGAGGCAGAGAACCGGATCGCAGCCATGGGCGGGTCCAAAGAAACAGTGGGTCGAAAAGAAACCCTGGGGCCAGAAAAAGAACTGGCAAGAACCCGCGAAGTACACCATGGAAGCTGCCATGGACCAACCTTGCCGGTGGCACACACCGAATCCGGCACACCCGTCAAACCATCTGACGAGGGATTGTACCTGAACCAAGTACTTGATGCAAAAGGGAACGGTAAAAGATACGCAACCACCGCAAGACATGCCGCGGCAACAACAGCTACCACCACCACCACCGCTTACCGGGGCAAACGCCTTACCGGTACAGCCAAACCGGCAGCAGTACCAGCAAGTTAACCAGGTGGGAGAAGGCAATGGCCAACCGCCTCCACCGGCACCTTTGGGCCGGAATGTTTACCATGACCCAGATATGTGCTGCGTTGTGTTCGTAACTGAGCCAACCGACAGACAGAGCCTGCATCGCCGTTCTATGGAAGTGAACGCGGTGATGCCGGCAGTGCCAAAATACATGATGTGGTCTGATCAAGAGATCTCGTGGTCGTTCAAGGATCACCCCAAGATCATGCCTAACCCGGGTGGCTATGCTCTTGTCTTGGACCCAATCATGCAAGGGCCAAACGCTCGAGTCAAGTTCAGCAAGGTGCTGATAGACAATGGGAGCAGCATAAACATCATGTACCAACACACCATGAACATGCTGGGCATAACAGAAAACATGCTACAGCCAACTCGTACGACTTTCCACGGAATCGTTCCGGGTCTGTCCTGTGCACCGGTTGGAAAAGTCCGGGTGGATGTGTCGTTTGGAGGACGTGACAACTGCCGGGTTGAAAACCTTGAGTTCGAAGTGGTGGACTTAGAGAGCCCTTACCATGCATTGCTGGGGAGACCGGCGTTGGCTGCTTTCATGGCCTCAACTCACACGGCGTATCTCAAGATGAAGATGCCGGCACCTCGTGGACCCTTAACTGTGGTGGGAAACTACAAAGTCTCACTGGAAACAGCTTCTGCCGGATCAAACCTGGCAGAGTCGCTGGTGATCGCAGAGGAAAAGAGGAGAATGCAAACTGCGGTTGCGCTGGCTCAGTCCTCACAGCTGAGCTTAGCGGCAATGAGTGCAAACTTGGGCACACCGGCATTCAAGCCGACAAAAGAAACAAAGGACATTGTGCTAGACCCGGCTTACCCTGAGCGCACCGTCCGTATCGGTGCCGGCATGAATGAGGCATAGGAAAGCGCGCTCGTCAGCTTCCTCCGTGAGAATCGGAATATCTTTGCCTGGTCTACTGATGACTTGGTAGGTGTTCCGAGGGAGCTGGCTGAGCACTCATTAAATGTCCGGAAAGATGCGAAGCCGGTAAGGCAGCCGCTGCGCCGGTTTGCTGAAGATAGGAGAAAGATCATAGGAGAAGAAGTGACAAAGTTACTGGTTGCCGGTTTCATCGTGGAAGTACTGCACACTGAGTGGCTAGCCAATCCGGTGCTGGTCGAGAAGAAGAAAGAAGAGAACATGGAAGCCAAAGCTCCAAAGGTGTGGCGCATGTGCATCGACTACACCAACTTGAACAAAGCTTGCCCGAAAGACCCTTTCCCTTTACCTCGGATCGATCAAGTGATTGATTCCACTGCAGGATGTGAGCTGTTGTCTTTCTTGGATGCGTATTCCGGTTTCCACCAAATCCCCTTGAAAAAGGAAGATCAAATAAAAACTGCGTTCATTACCCCGCACGGGGCTTATTGCTATGTCACTATGCCTTTCGGTTTGCGCAACGCTGGTGCAACGTACCAGCGCTGTATGCAAAAATGCTTGTTTGACCAGATCGGAAAAAACGTGCAAGCCTATGTGGACGATGTCGTGGTAAAACCCAAGGTGAAAGAAACCTTAATCGATGACCTCCGGCAAACATTTGATAACTTGAGAAGGTTCCGGATGAAGCTCAATCCGGCAAAATGTACCTTCGGTGTCCCTGCCGGCAAGCTGCTTGGCTTTCTCGTATCAAGCCGGGGCATTGAGGTCAATCCGGTAAAAATCCGGGCCATCGAAAGAATGACTATACCGCGCGATCTCAAAGACGTGCAAAAGTTTACCGGAAGCTTGGCATCGCTAAGCCGGTTCATAAGCAGGTTGGGAGAAAAAGCTCTACCACTCTATGCTCTCATGAAAAAATCTGATACGTTCGTCTGGACCCCTCAGGCAGACGCGGCGTTTAAAGAGCTAAAAACAATGTTAGCCACATCACCAATACTGGCATCACCTCTAGAAAGAGAGCCTATGCTATTATACATAGCAGCAACAAACCGGGTTGTGAGTGTAGTGGTTGTGGTTGAAAGAGAAGAGGAAGGAAAAACCGTCCAGAGGCCGGTATACTACCTGAGCGAGGTGCTCTCCCTCTCAAAACAAAACTACCCTCACTTCCAAAAAATGACTTATGGCGTGTACATGGCCGCCACCAAGCTTAAACATTACTTTGAAGAGCACCCCATGAAGGTGGTGAGCGAGGCACCCATTTCCGATATCATGTGCAACAAAGATGCTAGCGGAAGGATTGCAAAATGGGCAATTCAGATATCACCATACGTACCGGTGTACGAAAGGAGAGACGTCATAAAATCACAAGCTTTGGCTGATTTCCTTGTTGATTGGGCAGAGATGCAATACAAGCCGCCGGATCAAAGAATAGAGTACTGGAAGATGCACTTTGACGGATCCAAACTCAAGGAGGGTCTAGGTGCCAGTGTGGTGCTTACCTCACCCAAGGGAGATCATCTCCGGTATGTTTTGCAAGTGCATTTCAGGGCATCAAACAATGTCGCTGAGTACGAGGCTCTGATTCATGGGCTTAAAGTCGCAAAAGAAATCGGTGTGCACCGGATCATTTGCTATGGGGATTCAGATCTCGTGGTGCAACAGAGTTTCGGAGATTGGGACACAAAAGATGCAAACATGGCCTCGTACCGGTTTCATGTGCAAAAGATTGCTGGCTTCTTTGAGGGCTGTGAGTTTCACCATGTGCCACGAGCGGAAAATGAAGCCGCGGATGCTTTGTCCAAGCTGGGCTCATCTAGGCAAGAAATTCCTCCCGGAATAGCCTTGGCGCACTTAAGGGTACCATCGATCAAACCGAGCCCGGAGTCGGAATCAATTTTCGTACCGGAATCACACATAGTACCCATGGACATCGATGAAGGGAACCCGGGGACTGCACCGGTAAACTCGGGGACTGCACCGGCAAGCTCGGGGACTGCTGCAGCTATACCGGAAGAGACAATGCTGGTGGATAACATGGAGATAGATGCACTGGTGTTTCTGGTTCGAGAGGCACCATCATGGGCTAAACCTATTAAGGAATTCCTGATCAACGGCACCTTGCCGGATGACGAAAATGAATCCAGAAGGATCCAGAGGAGGTCCAAAGCATACACCATCATCAATGGCGAGGTGTACAAGAGAAGCGTAACCGGTGTCCTTCAAAGGTGTGTGGAACCGGAAGAAGGAAAAGAAATGCTTGAGGAGATTCACCAAGGAGAATGTGGGCACCACGCTTCATCAAGGGCACTGGTAGCAAAAGTATTTCGGCATGGGTTCTACTGGCCCACTGCTTTGGAGAATACTGAGGATTTGGTAAGAAAATGCAATGGGTGCCAAAGGTACGCCAAGCAAAATCATACCCCAGCGTCCGGTTTAAAAACAATACCGCTAACATGGCCATTTGTTGTTTGGTGCCTTGATATGGTTGGCCCATTCAAGACTACAAGGAGCAGCATGACTCACATCTTGGTCATGGTGGATAAATTCACCAAGTGGCTAGAAGTGAAACCTATCGCAAAGTGTGATGGGCGCACAGCGGTGAAGTTCTTAAAAGATGTCATTTTGCGGTATGGCTACCCGCATAGCATCATAACAGACAATGGAACCAACTTTGCTCAAGGTGAGTTCAAAAGATTTTGTGAGGATAACAGTATCCGGTTGGATCTGTGCTCGATAGCACACCCACAAGGCAATGGTCAGGTGGAAAGAACAAACGCGTTGGTACTTTCCGGTATCAAACCAAGACTCATTGAAGCGGTGGAAAAGTCACTGGGGTGTTGGCTCGATGAGCTACCATCAGTGCTGTGGAGTATAAGAACAACTCCAAACCGGTCCACCGGATACACTCCATTCTTCATGGTTTACGGAGCAGAAGCGGTCATACCAACCGACATCATCCATGACTCACCAAGAGTACAGCTCTATACCGAGCAAGAGGTCAAAGAGGCCAGAGAAAACGACGTGGACTTGCTAGAAGAAGCAAGAGAGTTGGCATTGGCAAGAACAGCCATTTACCAGCAGAACCTCAGACGCTATCATAGCCGGAAGGTTAACCCGAGAGTATTCCGGGAAGGAGATCTGGTGCTATGCCTGGTGCAGCGCACTGAAGGCCGGCATAAGCTTTCACCTCCATGGGAAGGTCCCTTCGTTGTGAGCAAAGCTCTCCACAATGATGCCTATTACTTGATCGATGCACAGGAATGGAAAAAAGGAAAGGCGGACATGTCAGGAGAGGAGAGCAAGCGTCCATGGAACGTAGCTCTGTTGCGTCCTTTCTACTCTTGAAGTTGTGGAGTAAGAAGTTCCTTTTTTTACCTTCTATGCTATGAATAAAAGATGTCGGAACCTCGAATGAATCTCGGGGACTACCCCTAAAGTTGCATGCAATATGTTTATTTTTTCAGTTCACCGGTTGCTTAGTGAACATTTTGTCTTTCCGGTTTAGTAGCGTGCTAAACCTACCGGAGTCTTCGACTCTGCTGCTATCCGCAAACCGGCTTCATGGCAAGCAAGATAAACCGGTAGCAATTAAGCACGCGAGCTGCGAAAAGAGAGAGTGGGAACGAACAATCCGGAAAAGCTTAATTAACCCCGGTTAAACCGGTTTTTTTGCAAAATTTTTGAGTTATTTCTAAGATCAAGAAAATGCTTGCTTGGCAAAAGAACCTTGTGCTCATACGCCAAAGAACGCCCAGAGAAGGCAGGCAGAGCCAAGGTAAAAGAACCAAGTGTGCATCAAATTGGATGCGGAAACAATTTCGAAATCTTTGCAGTGCAGGATAAAATCAAAACGATAGGCAAATATGCTAAGGCAAACATAAGATAATTAACTACCGGTATAACATACCGCCATGAACTGTTGTGCCACAACCAAAAGGGAGATTAAAGTTTTACATCACGAACCCCGGCATACCGGGGTAGAATTTAACCGACAGTGTTATGAGTCAAGCAGGACCAACAAGCATTTCACAAGCAAACAGTTAACAGCAGATAATCAAGCAGCAGGGGCTTCGGGAGGAGCGTCGCCAGCGCCAGGACCATCCAGAGGCTCATTGATACGTCTCCGACGTATCGATAATTTCTTATGTTCCATGCCACATTATTGATGATATCTACATGTTTTATGCATACTTTATGTCATATTTATGCGTTTTCCGGAACTAACCTATTGACGAGATGCCGAAGGGCCAGTTGCTGTTTTCTGCTGTTTTTGGTTTCAGAAATCCTAGTAAGGAAATATTCGCGGAATCGGACGAAATCAACGCCCAGCATCTTAGAATCCCCGGAAGCATCCAGAACACCCGAGAGTCGCCAGAGTGGACCCACAGGGGGCCCAGGAGGTAGGCCGGCGCGGCCCAGGCCCTGGCCGCGCCGCCTTATGGTGACACCGCCTCTTCGCCCCTCTGACGCCGCCTCTTCGCCTATAAGAAGCCCCTCGACCTAAAACCTCGAGACGGAAAAGCCACGGTACGAGAAACCATCCAGAGCCACCGCCATCGCGAAGCCAAGATCTGGGGGACAGGAGTCTCTGTTCCGGCACGCCGCCGGGACGGGGAAGTGCCCCCGGAAGGCTTCTCCATCGACACCGCTGCCATCTCCACCGCCATCTTCATCAACGCTGCTGTCTCCCATGAGGAGGGAGTAGTTCTCCATCGAGGCTCGGGGCTGTACCGGTAGCTATGTGGTTAATCTCTCTCCTATGTACTTCAATACAATGATCTCATGAGCTGCTTTACATGATTGAGATTCATATGAGTTTTGTATCACTATTCATCTATGTGCTACTCTAGTGGTGTTATTAAAGTACTCTATTCCTCCTGCATGGTGTAAAGGGGCAGTGTGTGCATCATGTAGTACTTGGCGTAGTTTATGATCGTGATCTCTTGTAGATTGTGAAGTTAACTATTACTATGATGGTATTGATGTGATCTATTTGGTTATGTTGATCTATCTTGCACTCTAAGGTTATATAAATATGAACATTGAATATTGTGGAGCTTGTTAACTCCGGCATTGAGGGTTCGTGTAATCCTACGCAATGGTGTTCATCATCCAACAAGAGGGTGTAGAGTCTAGCATCTATCTATTTATTTATGTGATCAATGTTGAGAGTGTCCACTAGTGAAAGTATAATCCCTAGGCCTTGTTCGCAAATACTGCTATCGCTGCTTGTTTACTGTTTTACTGTGTTTCAACTGCCTGGAATATTACCACCATCAACTACACACCAGTCCTGGATAGCAAAGCACTTTTCTGGTGCCGTTGCTACTGCTCATACTTATTCATACCACCTGTATTTCACTATCTCTTCGCCGAACTAGTGCACCTATTAGGTGTGTTGGGGACACAAGAGACTTCTTGCTTTGTGGTTGCAGGGTTGCTTGAGAGGGATATCTTTGACCTCTTCCTCCCTGAGATCGATAAACCTTGGGTGATCCACTTAAGGGAAACTTGCTGCTGTTCTACAAACCTCTGCTCTTGGAGGCCCAACACTGTCTACAAGAATAGAAGCACCCGTAGACATCAAGCACTTTTCTGGCGCCGTTGCCGGGGAACGAAGGAAAGCTACACCATTTCCTCCCTCGTCAACCACGCGCCAAGTACTTTTCTAGCGCCGTTGCTGGGGAGGAAAGGTAAAAGGCACTCATACTCCGGTTCCAGGTAACAGTACTTTTCTGGCGCCATTGTGTTTGTGCTCGAAGCTATTTCCTTTAGATCCTGCAATTGCAACTTTTTGTTTCTTGTTTACACTAGTTAGGCATAATGGAAAACAACAAAAATATGAGAGATCTTTATGAACTTTATCTTGAATTAGGACATGATGTGTTTGAAGAGAGAATTAAAAAACCCATGGAACTTTATATGCATGCTAATGGGAATGTTATTAATATGAATGCTTTGAACACTATTGTTGCTAATGCTATGGAAAATTCTAAGCTTGGGGAAGCTGGTTTTGATGAGCATGATCTTTTTAGTCCACCAAGCATGGAGGAGAAAATTTTCTTTGATGATACTTTGCCTCCTATTTATGACGATTATAATGATAGTAGTCTTTTGGTTCCACCTGTTATGGAGGATAAATTTGATTATGATTACAGTATGCCTCCTATATTTGATGATGAAAATAATAATGATAGCTACTTTGTTGAATTTGCTCCCACTATTACTAATAAAATTGATTATGCTTATGTGGAGAGTAATAATTTTATGCATGAGACTCATGATAAGAATGCTTTATGTGATAGTTATATTGTTGAGTTTGCTCATTATACTACTGAAAGTTATTATGAGAGAGGGAAACATGGTTATATGCATCTTAATAATATTAAGTTTCCCCTCTTTATGTTGAGAATCTTGAAGTTACTCGTGTTTTATCCTCTTATGCTTGTCACTTTGTTCTTCATGAATTCAATTGTGTATAAGATTCCTTTTCATAGGAAGCATGTTAGGCTTAAATGTGTTTTGAATTTGCTTCTTGATGCTCTCTTTCGCTTCAAATACTATTTCTTGCGAGTGCATCATTAAAACTGCTGAGCCCATCTTAATGGCTATAAAGAAAGAACTTCTTGGGAGATAACCCATGTGTTTATTTTGCTACAGTAACTTTGTTTTATATTTGAGTCTTGGAAGTTGTTACTACTGTAGCAACCTCTCCTTATCTTATTTTATTGCATTGTTGTGCCAAGTAAAGTCTTTGATAGTAAGGTTCATACTAGATTTGGATTACTGCGCAGAAACAGATTTCTTTGCTGTCACGAATCTGGGCAAAATTCTCTGTAGGTAACTCAGAAATTATGCCAATTTACGTGAGTGATCCTCAGATATGTACGCAACTTTCATTCAATTTGAGCATTTTCATTTGAGCAAGTCTGGTGCCTCAATAAAATTCGTCTTTACGGACTGTTCTGTTTTGACAGATTCTGCCTTCTATTTCGCATTGTTTCTTTTGCTATGTGGGATGGATTTCTTTGTTCCATTGACTTCCAGTAGCTTTGAGCAATGTCCAGAAGTGTTAAGAATGATTGTGTCACCTCTGAACATGTGAGTTTTTGATTATGCACTAACCCTCTAATGAGTTTGTTTCGAGTTTGGTGTGAAGAAGTTTTCAAGGGTCAAGAGAGGAGGATGATACAATGTGATCAAGAAGAGTGAAAGCTCTAAGCTTGGGGATGCCCCGGTGGTTCACCCCTGCATATTTCAAAAAGACTCAAGCATCTAAGCTTGGGGATGCCCAAGGCATCCCCTTCTTCATCGACAAATTATCAGGTTCCTTCTCTTGAAACTATATTTTTATTCGGTCACATCCTATGCACTTTGCTTGGAGCGTCTGTTTGTTTTTGTTTTTGTTTGAATAAATGCTTGTGTGGGAGAGAGACACGCTCCGCTGGTTCATATGAACACATGTGTTCTTAGCTTTTAATTTTCATGGCGAAGGTTGAAACTGCTTCGTTAATTGTTGTATGGTTGGAATCGGGAAATGCTACATGTAGTAATTGCTAAAATGTCTTGGATAATGTGATACTTGGCAATTATTGTGCTCATGTTTAAGCTCTTGCATCATATACTTTGCACCTATTAATGAAGAAATACATAGAGCATGCTAAAATTTGGTTTGCATATTTGGTCTCTCTAAAGTCTAGATAATTTCTAGTGTTGAGTTTGAACAACAAGGAAGACGGTGTAGAGTCTTATAATGTTTACAATATGTCTTTTATGTGAGTTTTGCTGCACCGGTTCATCCTTGTGTTTGTTTCAAATAACCTTGCTAGCCTAAACCTTGTATCGAGAGGGAATACTTCTCACGCATCCAAATACTTGAGCCAACCACTATGCCATTTGTGTCCACCATACCTACCTACTACATGGTATTTCTCCGCCATTCCAAAGTAAATTGCTTGAGTGCTACCTTTAAACAATTCAAAATTTATCACCTCTGATTTGTGTCAATGTTTTATAGCTCATGAGTAAGTATGTGGTGTTTATCTTTCAATCTTGTTGGGCAACTTTCACCAATGGACTAGTGGCTTCATCCGCTTATCCAATAATTTTGCAAAAAGAGCTGGCAATGGGATTCCCAGTCCCAAATTAATTAATAAAAATAGACACTCCTCCATGGTATGTGATTGATGGACGGCACCCGAAGGATTCGGTTAGCCATGGCTTGAGAAAGCAAAGGTGGGGAGGAGTGTCATCATAATAAAACTAAAATAAAAAGGCACTCCTTCATGGTATGAGATTGTTGGCAGGCACCCGAAGGATTCGGTTAGCCATGGTTTGTGAAAGAAAGGTTGGAAGGAGTGCCACACAAAAATAAAAATAAAATGGGAGCCGCTCTTTGAAGGTTTGTCTGGCAAGGGGGTTAGAGTACCCACTACCATTCGTTGACAACAACAAACACCTCTCAAAATTTTACTTTTATTGCTCTCTATTTGTTTTCAAAATCAAAGCTCTAGCACAAATATAGCAATCGATGCTTTCCTCTTTGAATGACCTTTCTTTTACTTTTATTGTTGAGTCAGTTCACCTATTTCTCTCCACCTCAAGAAGCAAACACTTGTGTGAACTGTGCATTGATTCCTACATACTTGCATATTGCACTTGTTATACTACTCTATGTTGACAATTATCCATGAGATATACATGCTACAAGTTGAAAGCAACCGCTGAAACTTAATCTTCCTTTATGTTGCTTCAATGCCTTCACTTTGAATTATTGCTTTATGAGTTAACTCTTATGCAAGACTTATTGATGCTTGTCTTGAAGTACTATTCATGAAAAGTCTTTGCTATATGATTCATTTGTTTACTCATGTCATTTACATTGTTTTGATCGCTGCATTCATTACATATGCTTACAATAGTATGATCAAGTTT
This sequence comes from Lolium perenne, assembly GCF_019359855.2. Classification (NCBI taxonomy): domain Eukaryota; kingdom Viridiplantae; phylum Streptophyta; class Magnoliopsida; order Poales; family Poaceae; genus Lolium; species Lolium perenne. The sequence continues at coordinate 315,540,888 of NC_067250.2, forward strand.
ATGATGGCATGTCACTCCAGAAATTATCTTTGTTATCGTTTACCTGCTCGGGACGAGCAGAAACTAAGCTTGGGGATGCTGATACGTCTCCGACGTATCGATAATTTCTTATGTTCCATGCCACATTATTGATGATATCTACATGTTTTATGCATACTTTATGTCATATTTATGCGTTTTCCGGAACTAACCTATTGACGAGATGCCGAAGGGCCAGTTGCTGTTTTCTGCTGTTTTTGGTTTCAGAAATCCTAGTAAGGAAATATTCTCGGAATCGGACGAAATCAACGCCCAGCATCTTAGAATCCCCGGAAGCATCCAGAACACCCGAGAGTCGCCAGAGTGGACCCACAGGGGGCCCAGGAGGTAGGCCGGCGCGGCCCAGGCCCTGGCCGCGCCGCCTTATGGTGACACCGCCTCTTCGACCCTCTGATGCCGCCTCTTCGCCTATAAGAAGCCCCTCGACCTAAAACCTCGAGACGGAAAAGCCACGGTACGAGAAACCATCCAGAGCCGCCGCCATCGCGAAGCCAAGATCTGGGGGACAGGAGTCTCTGTTCCGGCACGCCGCCGGGACGGGGAAGTGCCCCCGGAAGGCTTCTCCATCGACACCGCTGCCATCTCCACCGCCATCTTCATCAACGCTGCTGTCTCCCATGAGGAGGGAGTAGTTCTCCATCGAGGCTCGGGGCTGTACCGGTAGCTATGTGGTTAATCTCTCTCCTATGTACTTCAATACAATGATCTCATGAGCTGCTTTACATGATTGAGATTCATATGAGTTTTGTATCACTATTCATCTATGTGCTACTCTAGTGATGTTATTAAAGTACTCTATTCCTCCTGCATGGTGTAAAGGGGCAGTGTGTGCATCATGTAGTACTTGGCGTAGTTTATGATCGTGATCTCTTGTAGATTGTGAAGTTAACTATTACTATGATGGTATTGATGTGATCTATTTGGTTATGTTGATCTATCTTGCACTCTAAGGTTATTTAAATATGAACATTGAATATTGTGGAGCTTGTTAACTCCGGTATTGAGGGTTCGTGTAATCCTACGCAATGGTGTTCATCATCCAACAAGAGGGTGTAGAGTCTAGCATCTATCTATTTATTTATGTGATCAATGTTGAGAGTGTCCACTAGTGAAAGTATAATCCCTAGGCCTTGTTCGCAAATACTGATATCGCTGCTTGTTTACTGTTTTACTGTGTTTCTACTGCCTGCAATATTACCACCATCAACTACACACCAGTCCTGGATAGCAAAGCACTTTTCTGGTGCCGTTGCTACTGCTCATACTTATTCATACCACCTGTATTTCACTATCTCTTCGCCGAACTAGTGCACCTATTAGGTGTGTTGGGGACACAAGAGACTTCTTGCTTTGTGGTTGCAGGGTTGCTTGAGAGGGATATCTTTGACCTCTTCCTCCCTGAGATCGATAAACCTTGGGTGATCCACTTAAGGGAAACTTGCTGCTGTTCTACAAACCTCTGCTCTTGGAGGCCCAACACTGTCTACAAGAATAGAAGCACCCGTAGACATCACTCATCATCAGCTCCGGCCTCCTCACCAGCTTCACCTTCCTCCTCGTCGCTGAGATAGTCCTTGACGTCTGGAGGAGGGGGGATGAAGGTGCGCATGTCAGCGTACTCCGCGATGTGATACGCTCGATCCTGCCGCTTAGCGGTGAGGACCGGGTCCAGATCGGTTTCAGCTCCTTCGCGCACTCCGAGGAGGGCGTCCAGGTCCAGCTCCGGGTACCAGGAGCAGGCAACGCGAAGCGCGGAGTCTGCTCCGGCACGGGCAGCAGAGCACTGCCACTCCCGGATCCTTCTACCGGCACCCTTCAGGCGGTCGCTGATAAGGGAGAAGGTGTCTGGCACCACTTCTCCAGGCCAGAGAGTGCGGAACAGCTGCGTGGCCACATCAGGGATGTCGGAAAGGTTCCGATCTATGGCGCACATATGGGAAACCCGCGCGTTCAGCGCAACCAAGTGGTCATAGGGGTCCCACGGCGCGCCCAGATTCTCATAGCCCTGGGCAACCCGGCGATCTCCAACCCTCTTCACAGCAAATGACTGCGAGTCCGGAAAGAGCCCTATAAGGAGAAGAAAAGAAGTTAAGCAAATGCTACCGGAAGAGATAAGTTTGTAAGCAGAAACCGGAAAAGGAAAAAGGAAGGAACTTACGAAGGGCAAGCGCATCAGTTTGCGTGACCAGAAGGTCGTACTCCTTCTGCTCCGCCTCCAGCCGCCCGGCCTTCTCCTCGGCTGCCTTCTGCGCCTTGGCGGCTTCCTCCAGCTCAGCCTGCAACACCACGTTGGCATTGCCGGCATCCTCCAGCGCCTCATGCAGCTTGGCCTCCGCAGCGGATTCAGCGGCCTTCAGAGCCTTGGCGTGGTCATGGCCAAGCTAGATAAGCTGACCCTTGAGCTCCTGGTAGCTGGTTCTCTGGGCGCTCAGCTCCTCTTGATGCTGCCGGATAAGCTGGTCCTTCTCCTCTGGAACCCGGAAAGAAATGTTAGCAAAAGTTGAACTGGTAAAATGAAGAAGGAGCAAGCCAACCGGAAAACAAGAAGCTGTACCTTGGGCGGTGGCGAGCTGCGTCTTGAGGGCCTCAATAGAAGCTTCCGGGATAGCTGTTGAAACAGAAAATCGTAAGTACTCAGAGAAAGAAAAGTTACCGGTAAGAAGATGCCGGAGGTACAAGAGTTTACCTTGGCACTTGCTGTGTGCCTCAGCGAGGTCCCGGTGCTCCCAAAGAAGCTCCTCAAAGAGGATCTTCCGAGTGTCAGCCGTGGTCTGTTCAAGAAAAAGATGTTAGCTAAGTTTCGCGCTAAGAGCAAAGTTCTTAACCCGAAACTCGGGGACTGGCTATGCCGGTTTCGCGCGTTTCTAGTTAAGTTTCGCGCTAAGAGCAAAGTTCTTAACCCGAAACTCGGGGACTGGCTATGCCGGTTTCACGCGTTTCTAGCTAAGTTTCACGCTAAGAGCAAAGTTCTTAACCCGAAACTCGGGGACTGGCTATGCCGGTTTCGCGCGTTTCTAGCTAAGTTTCGCGCTAAGAGCAAAGTTCTTAACCCGAAACTCGGGGACTGGCTATGCCGGTTTCGCGCGTTTTTACTTAAGTTTCGCGCTAAGAGCTACGCTCTCAACACGAAACTCGGGGACTGGGAGAATAGACAAGATTCAAGAAAAAAGAGAAACCGACAAAAGTTTAAAAGATGAAGGAAACATAGACAAGGTTTGATAGAACTTACCATCATGTTATTCGTGGCATCAAACCACGCGCTGTCCAGCTCTTTGACGGCTAGGCAGCCGCATAAAATGCTCCTCTGCGCACCGGTTACCAGCAGGGTCAGGCGCAGGCAGCCGGTCCTTGCCCATGCCGCGGGTCGCCGCAGACACGTCCGCGGCGTTCCACTTCTGGGCGTAGGGCAGCAAGTGCCCCAGCTCACGGCCTTCGCGCTGAAACTCCGTGATCCGGCCAAGCAGGCCGGTGGCCTTCTCGCCGGCAGCGCTAGCGGCGCGGGCGACGTGCAGCACCAAGGGCTGCTGACCGTTGGAGGCGGCGTTGGAGGCCGTGGCCTTCCCCTTGACGAGCGTCAAGGTCTTGGCCGGCAGCGGCGTTGGAGTAGCACCAGCTGGCTCGGTGCGAGGAGCTTCCGGCGGTGGCGTTGGAACGGTCTTTGGAGAAGGGGGAGTGCCAGGCGCGTCACCCGGGTTGGAGGAAGCCGGCGCGGAAGTTTCCGGCACAGCTCTGGAGGGGGAAGACGTCGTGGTCTTCTTCTTCTTTTCTGGGACGGGAGGAACCAGAGGTTCCGCCCGCCCGGTAGCTTCTTCTCTGGCGCCGATGTTGCTGGCGCCGGTGTCTTGGTTCTCAGGAGGGGAGACAAGGTCCTCCTCCGCGCGGTGATCTGGCGTTGTAGGGGCCGCGCGCCCCGAACTTGTAGTGCCTCCCAAAGGGGAGGCAGAGATGTTGCCGGCACCAGATGGTGCCGGGCTTGAGTGAGGAGGAGGGGTTGAGGTCCTTGCGGATCCAGCAGAACCCTCAGGCCTGGGGCCGAGCTTGAGCGCAGGGCTGAACGAAGGAAAGAGACAAAGTTGGAAAAAGCAACCGGCAAAAGAACTTGGTAAAAACGAAACAAGCAGGGAAGCAGGAGCTTACCCAGAGGAGGTCGGCATTTGTTTGCGCTTGTAGCGCCTCACGCCTGCTTCCTTCCCCGCCAAAGGCTTCGTCCGGAAGCGCTTGGATGCAGGGGCCTGGCTTGAGCCGGCGTCAGAGGCCGGAGCCTTGTTCTTCTGGCCCTGGGCCATGAGCTTCTCCACGAACTCGTCATCGGCCTCGGCCTGCAGCGGGGGAACGTGCTCGTGGACCTGTGGGTTTATGTTGGCTGAGAGAACATTCACAGAGGAATAATATCAGGAAAATATAAGAGATCAAAAAGAATAGCTACCTCAAGCAAGGTCAGGTCGTCGGACGAACCGGCTTGTTCTGGTGGATTCTTGCCGAGGCGCGAGGCTGGAGTCCGGCCCATCTTCAGGTCCTGCCAATGAATATAGGGGTCCGGGTCGAACTTGTCCAGGCCACGCTTCCGGCAAGGGCCTCGCCGGTCTGCGTCAATCCGGGGGAAGCGCTCCTTGGCCTAAAAACAAAAGGAAAAGAAGATTAATCACAGTATAAAAGTTACCGGAAAACCGACCCGAGTTGCGTAATTTCTTACTTCTTGGGTCGGAGGGTTAGTGGAGCTAAGAGGCCAGAGACCCCATTCCCAACCATCCGGCATGGCAGTCTGGCAGATCTGCCTAGCCTTGCGGACGATGTCCTTCTTGCTGAGAGGAAGGCCAGTGATCTTGGTGGGATCACCGGGGCCATACATCTCGCTCATCTTGTGCTGCCGGCGCTTAAGAGGAAGCACCCGGCGCGAGATGAAGGCGCGGATAATATCGTCGGAGCAGATGTCAGTCCCCTTCATCAGCTGCGCCATGAAGCGTACCACCCGGTTGGTTTCGATATGATCTGTCTTCGGGTTGTAGCTCCAGTTGATCTTCCTGGGCGGCGCCGGATTAAAAGGCGGCAGATCGATGAGATCTGCGACACTGGTGTTCTTCACATAGAAGAAGGTCCCTTGCCATAACCGGCATGACTCGAGACCGGAAAACTTGAAGAAAGGGCTCCCTTGGCGGGAGCCGATGATACAAGACCCGCACTGCACGGGGGGTTTGGGTTTAGGAATTTCCTTGCCCTGAACGGAATTGATCCGAAGAGCAAAGAAACGGGCGAACGTCTCACGAGTGGGACGAACGCCGATATAAGCCTCCATGAAGGTGGCATAGCAAGAAAGGTAAAAAATGGAATTGCCGGGAAGATGATGAGGTTGAAGCTGGTAAAAATCAAGGAACTCCCGGAAGAAAGGGGAGGCGGGAAGGCCGAAGCCGCGCTCAAAGTGAGCGAGGAAAACAACGCGTTCACCGGGTTCAAGCACCGGTTGAATTTCGTCGCCAGGGATCCGGCAGGATACTCCCTCCGGAATCCTCCTGGACCGGTAAAGCCAGTCGATTTCGTACTGGCTAACGTTGGAGCCCATCCAGGCCCCTCGCGTGACACCGGAAGGATCTACGCTGGAAGCTTGGCTAGAGCTACCGGCTTCTTGGTCGCTACCGGCATCAACGTCCATCTGGACGAGATCGGCGGTTAAACTGTCGGAGGATTGGCTACGCCGGCTACCAGAGGAAGAGGCCGAAGAAGAGGCAGAAGAAGAAGCAGAGGAAGAGGCAGAGGAAGACTCCTCACTAGACATGAGATTAGATGCGGAAAAACACGAATCCCACGATTTGCCCCCGCGCGAAGATCTACGAGTAAGAGAAAAAGCAAAAGAAAAGGGGAAATAAATATACTACCGACCCAAGATCTGGAAAGCAAGCAAAGAGGGGTAAAGGTAGATTGAACCTAACCTGAGGCAATGAAGTCGCGGTGGAAGAAGTTCGCCGGCGGAAGGGAGAGCTTGCGGTGGCCAACGAGGTCTGTCGATGGCGAGGTGGAGAAGAGCGCGAGGAAGCACCAATGCTATGGACGCGAGAGAAGCGCCAGGGAGATTCTCCGCGCGGCGAAGTCCGACGAACTCCGGCGGAGCGGCAGCAAGGACTCACCGAGCGCAGAGGTTCGACCGGTGACCGAAGCGGCGGAGGCGCAGAGAGCAAATGGCACTGTGCGCGAGGAAGTGGAGAATGCGAGAAGACGAAGAAGAAGGGGCGGTTTCGCCTTATAAAGGAAGAGAGAGAGGTGGGCCGAAAACCGCCGGGCCGCGGCGGTTCGCTCCGCGGGCCGCGACGGTTCGCTCCGCGGGCCGCGACGGTTCGCTCCACGGGCCACCACGTGGAGCACCGGTACACGCGTAAAAATAGAAACCCACAGGAAGGTGCACACGGATCCGGAATAGTGACTGGGATCCGTTGTGAAGCAGTTAATACGCGCGCAGAAACCGAAGGGAAGTGACCCCTGACACTGGCGCGTCAGTCACAGTGCGCATGTCACTGACAGGCGCAGGGCCCGAAGAATTCTCGACTTCGCCGAGGAGGTAGTTAATGACTAAGATGCCGGAGGAAAAGGTACCGGAAGAAACCTTGAAAAGAGAGAAAACGTAAGTCCGGGCAAAGATGCCGGATCCAAGCTGAGCAACGGAGAGATTAAACCGGTATCCTGAAAACAAGAGAACCTGGCATGGTCTGTTGGATAGAATCCACCAGGCTATACCAGCTTCGGGGACTAATGTTGGGGGGATGACCCCCGGTATGCCAAAGGCATGCCAAACCGGATGGTTTGAGCCATCAAGATACCGGTTTAATGTTTTACTGAAGCTCAAAGATAGGAGTTTGGCTAAGTAAAAGCCATGCCGGTATCCCCAGAGGGGTATACCGGAACCGGATAAAGAAGATACCGGGCTACCGGAAAGAAGAGCATGTCGGCAAGACTGGTCAAAGATTCTCTTCAGAGCTAGAAGACAAGGATGAGCTAAGCAAAGTGACTTTAATCGGAGCCCTGGCGCCAAAGAGAGGGGTGACGCTGAAAGAAGCCGGAGGACGTCAGCGTCCCTGATTAAAGAAGACCCCGGCGTCACCCATGATTAAAGTAGCTTTGTAAAGTAGTTTGTCCAGTCAAAGATGCCATTAGGGTTTCTTGTTCTGTAAGCCACCCTCTCCCCTATATAAGGAGAGGGGGCACTGTCCTTCACGGGCACGTTGATGTACGCCCAGAAGATCAGTCTCTAGGGTAACCTTGTATCCAGAAAACCTGTAACCATGTTGAGATCAATGAAGCTAGCGATCTAGTGCAGAGTTCTTCCTCTTGTGTTTCTTCTTGCATACCTGCCTTTGGTTGTGTTCTTGAGGAAAGCATCCGGAAGTTCATCCCATCTAGTCGCAAACCCTCCCCCGAATCCTCTAGCGCCCATTCGGCCCCAACTTAAGCCATCCCATGGCATCTGCTCGTTCGCAACGACGACATGCATAGAGGAGGTAAACAACATCTCTTTCTCCCTCCACTTGTCTTACTTGCTGTAGCACTTTTGATTTGCAAAGTTCCTTAGTTAATTAGAGATTTCAAAAAAATTCCTGTCCAGTAATAATAAACTTAATACCCAGAAATGTGCATTTTTCAAAGTTTTCAAAAATTCATAAAAATTATACCGTTGGTCCTATTTTTCGAAAATGCACCTGGGAGCACCTGGGGATGACCAGTGGGGCACCCCAGGGTGGCACCCCACAGGCCGGCGCGGCCAGCAAGGGGGGCGCGCCACCCTGGTGTGTGGGTCCCCCTTTGCCCCACTTCAGCATCTCTTCCTCCCACACTCTTCTCTCTCCCGAAAAAATCAGCACCAGCTTTCTCTCACTCATGTTTTTGCTCAAGAGCTCAGGATTTCTCGATCTCTTTGCTCAGCCCAGATTTCTGTCTGAAATTTGGCACATTTGCTCTCTGGTATGTGACTCCTCCGATTATCCAAGTAGAATTTTGTTTGGCTGAGTATATCTTGAATATTTTGCTGCTGTAGGTAACATGTTTAGTGAGCTTGCATGCTTGTTCTAAGTTGTAGAAACTATTTTTGACGCATGATTAGTACTCTAGCAAGTTCCTATAGTAGTTCCCCTCAATTATATGTCACCAAATCAAATTTTATATCGTTTGTTGAAAAATTTCAGAGGTGGAAGATGGATAATTTCAACTTTGGAGAAGTGTTTGAGCGAGAGACGACGAGCACCGGAAGGCCCTCTAGGACCGCCACCCGATTTAGGCGATCCTACAATGAGGATGTCATTGCGCCAAGCTTCGAGCCCGAAGAAGACAGTGGAGTTCCTAACGCTTCATCTTTCCCATGTTATGACTTTTTGAGTAATGCAGGGTTGCTGGATGATTTCTTTACCCTCGTCAACAAGGCGGGCTTAGCTGCCTACGTGGGAGATGAAAGGGAGCAATACTTCATGCTCACCAAAATCTTTGTTGAGAGCTTCAAGTTCAACAACAAGCACTATGGCCCGACAGTTGCATTCAAGATTTATGGTGATCCTATTACTATGGAATTGGAAGAATTTTGTGTTGCATTGGGTATTGCCCCTGTAGGTACAGCAAGGAGGATTGAGGACAACCCCAGGGTCTTGTTGGAGCTCTATCGAGGGATCACTAATGATGATTGTCGCACCATTCAGCGTGGCAAGATAAGAAACATCCAACTCCCCGCCATTAAGTATTTTGCCTATTACATTGCTACTAGCATTCTTGGTAGGGAGAACACTAGCAATATTTCTAGCTACCATCTTGCTTTCTTAATTGCTGCACTTACTGGAGAGACACCTTATCATCTTGGTTCTCTTATTGCTCGCCGTTTGTCTAACAAGGGGCCTATTTTTGGAGGAATTATTGCATCACGCATTTTAGCACATCTAGAACTTCCTCTTGACCCTACTGATGTGCAATTAACTCCTAGGAGGCTTGATATTGCTGCTATGAAGAGCCATCATTTTGTTACCGCCGATTCTACTTCAGATAATTTGGTCTATAGAATGTTGTTTGCTGACGGGGATGAGAAGGAAATCCCTCTTCCCCAGCCAGATTTGTTCAGTATTGACAGGGAACCATGGTCGCGCTCTAAGGAGGAGGTGGAGGAGAAAATGAAGATACAAGGCTTCCACCAGCAGCATGACTCCGAGGATGCCGAGCCCTCCTACGACTACACCGTCACGTATCCGGGTGCTTCTTCTAGCACATTACCGGGATATGATCCATCTTCGTCGTACTACGGAGGTGCTACTTCATGGGCACCATGGGATTGAACTCCACTTAGGCTAAAAGCCTAAGCTTGGGGGGAGGTATACCGGCATCACTCATTCTTTGCATATTATGGTTGCTGGATACTTGTATATACTTGTTTAGTTTCTTTGAGTGGTTTTCTAATGAGAGGGAGATGATATTTGGGGAAGTGCTGCCTGAAAACAGATTCTGGACTGTTACTAAAAACATTCTCAAAAATAGCCAGAATGATATTTTGCGAAGTCAATTTTTGTGCATGTTCCCCAGGTTGTTATCCAACTTTCATTAGTTGAACACTTTTCGATTTGAGTAGTGGAAGAATTTCTTAAAAATCGAGTACTGTACTGCTGTCAAGTTTGACGAATTTCTGCTGCTTTGTGTTTATGTGACTCTTCTAGTTTCCATTTTCTTGTTTTTGCTTTGTTTCCTTCCTAAAACACAAAAAGACCAAAAATATTTCTGTTGTTTCTCTTCACCATTTGTTTATTTTGGTTTCTTGCTTTTATTTTGCTTTATTTGCTATCGTTGGTTTGCTATAAGAAAATCCAAAAAGATTTTGCTTGTTTCCTTTTGTTCTTGTTTCCAATTTGAAAACACCAAAAATATTTGCTGTTCTTCTTTGGTTTTGTAAAGTTCACTATGAGTTCAATGATCTTCGGTGGCTGGAGCGTGGTTTTCATTTCATATTATCCAAGCTACACAAGTGAAAGGCAATAATGACGATCTACGACAATTCGATTGTGGTGAGAGGCTGGTATGAACTCTATTTGTTTTCATTTTTGTACATATACTCATCCATGTGAGCATGCTTAGTTGGTTCATGTGAGGTATATGTCATTTAAGAAAGTCTAGTAGATCATGATCTCTCATGTTTAGCTCCAATTTATTAATATGAGTAGCATGTCATGGATGTTTGCTTGCATTGTTTTATTCATAAGTAGGTATGACATTGTGGTATCCTCCTCTGAATAATTCATTTGTATCGACTTGGCACATGCTCACGCATGCATATGACTGAACAAAAGTCAATTAAGCCTCTATGATCTACATTGCTTCAGAGTTCTTGTATCACTTTTATGCCTCCGTTAATTCATTTTGCCGCAAGCATGATTATGACAGTTACTGCTCTCTTGATTTGTCGCTCCCTAGTCTATTGCTAGCCTTCACTTGTACTGAGCGGGAACGCTGCTCGTGCTTCCAAACACCTGAAAACCAAGTTGTTCCAAAGTGTCCACCATAAATACCTATGCATGGCATTTCAAACCATTCCAAGTAAATTCTCATGCGCTACCTTTAAACCTTCAAAATGCTTCTCAATTTGTGTTAATGTTTCATAGCTCATGAGGAAGTATGTGGTGTTTAACTTTCAACCTTGTCATTTACTCTTGACGGACTTTCATTATGGACTAGTGGCACATCCGCTTATCCAATAATCTTGCAAAAAGAGCTGGCAATGGGGTTCCCAGCCCCGATTAATCAAACTTCATTAATAATTCTCTTCACATGTTTTGCTCTGATTCATCAGTAAGCAACTTAATTTTGCAAATAGACACTCCTCCATGGTATGTGATTGATGGAAGGCACCCGAGGATTCGGTTAGCCATGGCTTGTGTAAGCAAAGGTTGGGGGGAGTGTCACTCATAATAAAACTAAAATACGTGTGTAAACAAAAGAGAAGAGGGATGATCTACCTTGCTGGTAGAGGTAACGTCCTTCATGGGAGCCGCTCTTGAAAGTCCGGTTGGCGAGGTAGTTGGTGTACCCATTACCATTCGTTGACAACAACAAACACCTCTCAAAATAATTTTACTCCTGTTTTTGAAAATGAAAAGCTCTAGCGCATGTTAATCCCTGCTTCCCTCTGCGAAGGGTCAATCTTTTACTTTTATGTTGTGTCTCCATCCTTTCTTTGAGCACTATCTTGAGAGCACAACTGTCATTCTTAGTATAATATGTGATACGTCTCCGACGTATCGATAATTTCTTATGTTCCATGCCACATTATTGATGTTATCTACATGTTTTATGCACACTTTATGTCATATTCGTGCATTTTCTGGAACTAACCTATTAACAAGATGCCGAAGTGCCAGTTGCTGTTTTCTGCTGTTTTTGGTTTCAGAAATCCTAGTAAGGAAATATTCTCGGAATTGGACGAAATCAAAGCCCAGGGGCCTATTTTCTCACGAAGCTTCCAGAAGTCCGAAGGAGAGACGAAGAGGGGCCACGGAGGGGCCACACCCTAGGGCGGCGCGGCCCCCCCCTTGGCCGCGCGGCCCTGTGGTGTGGGGCCCCCGTGCCGCCTCTTGACCTGCCCTTTCGCCTATAAAAAGTCTCCGTGACGAAAACCCCAGTACCGAGAACCACGATACGGAAAACCTTCCAGAAACGCCGCCGCCGCCGATCCCATCTCAGGGGATCCAGGAGATCGCCTCCGGCACCCTGCCGGAGAGGGGAATCATCTCCCGGAGGACTCTACGCCGCCATGGTCGCCTCCGGTGTGATGTGTGAGTAGTCTACCCCTGGACTATGGGTCCATAGCAGTAGCTAGATGGTTGTCTTCTCCCCATTGTGCTATCATTGTCGGATCTTGTGAGCTGCCTAACATGATCAAGATCATCTATCTGTAATTCTATATGTTGCGTTTGTTGGGATCCGATGAATAGAGAATACTTGTTATGTTGATTATCAAAGCTATGCTTATGTGTTGTTTATGATCTTGCATGCTCTCCGTTATTAGTAGATGCTCTGGGCAAGTTGATGCTAGTAACTCCAAGAGGGAGTATTTATGCTCGATAGTGGGTTCATGCCTCTGTGAATCTGGAGGAGTGACAAGAACCACTAAGGTTATGTGAGTTTTGCTGCACCGGTTCATCCTTGTGTTTGTTTCAAATAAGCCTTGCTAGCCTAAACCTTGTATCGAGAGGGAATACTTCTCATGCATCCAAAATACTTGAGCCAACCACTATGCCATTTGTGTCCACCATACCTACCTACTACATGGTATTTTCCGCCATTCCAAAGTAAATTGCTTGAGTGCTACCTTTAAAATTCCATCATTCACCTTTGCAATATATAGCTCATGGGACAAATAGCTTTAAACTATTGTGGTATTGAATATGTAATTATGCACTTTATCTCTTATTAAGTTGCTTGTTGTGCGATAACCATGTTTACTGGGGACGCCATCAACTACTCTTTGTTGAATTTCATGTGAGTTGCTATGCATGTTCGTCTTGTCTGAAGTAAGAGAGATCTACCACCATATGGTTAAGCATGCATATGTTAGAGAAGAACATTGGGCCGCTAACTAAAGCCATGTTCCATGGTGGAAGTTTCAGTTTTGGACAACAATCCTCAAATCTCAAATGAGAAAATTATTAATTGTTGTTATATGCTTATGCATAAAAGAGGAGTCCATTATCTGTTGTCTATGTTGTCCCGGTATGGATGTCTAAGTTGAAGAATAATCAATAGCGAGAAATCCAATGCGAGCTTTCTCCTTAGACCTTTGTACAGGCGGCATAGAGGTACCCCTTTGTGACACTTGGTAAAAACAATGCATTGTGATGATCCGGTAGTCCAAGCTAATTAGGACAAGGTGCGGGCACTATTAGTATACTATGCATGAGGCTTGCAACTTGTAAGATATAATTTACATGATACATAAGCTTTATTACTACCGTTGACAAAATTGTTTCATGTTTTCAAAATCAAAGCTCTAGCACAAATATAGCAATCGATGCTTTTCCTCTATGGAGGACCATTCTTTTACTTTCAATGTTGAGTCAGTTCACCTATTTCTCTCCACCTCAAGAAGCAAACACTTGTGTGAACTATGCATTGATTCCTACATACTTGCTTATTGCACTTATTATATTACTCTATGTTGACAATATCCATGAGATATACATGTTACAAGTTGAAAGCAACCGCTGAAACTTAATCTTCTTTTGTGTTGCTTCAATACCTTTACTTTGAATTATTGCTTTATGAGTTAACTCTTATGCAAGACTTATTGATGCTTGTCTTGAAGTGCTATTCATGAAAAGTCTTTGCTTTATGATTCACTTGTTTACTCATGTCATATACATTGTTTTGATCGCTGCATTCACTACATATGCTTTACAAATAGTATGATCAAGATTATGATGGCATGTCACTCCAGAAATTATCTGTGTTATCGTTTTACCTTGCTCGGGACGAGCAGAACTAAGCTTGGGGATGCTGATACGTCTCCGACGTATCGATAATTTCTTATGTTCCATGCCACATTATTGATGTTATCTACATGTTTTATGCACACTTTATGTCATATTCGTGCATTTTCTGGAACTAACCTATTAACAAGATGCCGAAGTGCCGATTCTTTGTTTTCGCTGTTTTTGGTTTCAGAAATCCTAGTAAGGAAATATTCTCGGAATTGGACGAAATCAAAGCCCAGGGCCTATTTTCTCACGAAGCTTCCAGAAGTCCGAAGGAGAGACGAAGAGGGGCCACGGAGGGGCCACACCCTAGGGCGGCGCGGCCCCCCTTGGCCGCGCGGCCCGTGGTGTGGGGCCCCGTGCCGCCTCTTGACCTGCCCTTTCGCCTATAAAAAGTCTCCGTGACGAAACCCCGATGCACGAGAACCACGATACGGAAAACCTTCCGAAACGCCGCCGCCGCCGATCCCATCTCGGGGGATCCAGAGATCGCCTCCGGCACCCTGCCGGAGAGGGGGAATCATCTCCTGGAGGACTCTACGCTGCCATGGTCGCCTCCGGTGTGATGTGTGAGTAGTCTACCCCTGGACTATGGGTCCATAGCAGTAGCTAGATGGTTGTCTTCTCCCCATTGTGCTATCATTGTCGGATCTTGTGAGCTGCCTAACATGATCAAGATCATCTATACGTAATTCTATATGTTGCGTTTGTTGGGATCCGATGAATAGAGAATACTTGTTATGTTGATTATCAAAGCTATGCTTATGTGTTGTTTATGATCTTGCATGCTCTCCGTTATTAGTAGATGCTCTGGCCAAGTTGATGCTAGTAACTCCAAGAGGGAGTATTTATGCTCGATAGTGGGTTCATGCCTCGTGAATCTGGAGGAGTGACAAGAACCACTAAGGTTATGGATGTGCTGTTGCCACTAGGGATAAAACATTAGTGCTATGTTCAAGGATGTAGTCACTAGTTACATTACGCGCAATACTTAATGCAATTGTCTGTTGTTAGCAACTTAATACTGGAGGGGGTTCGGATGATAACCTGAAGGTGGACTTTTTAGGCATAGATGCAGTTGGATGACGGTCTATGTACTTTGTCGTAATGCCCAATTAAATCTCACTATACTCATCATGATATGTATGTGCATGGTCATGCTCTCTTTATTTGTCAATTGCCCAACTGTAATTTGTTCACCCAACATGCTGTTCGTCTTATGGGAGAGACACCTCTAGTGAACTGTGGACCCCGGTCCAATTCTCTTTACTGAAATACAATCTACTGCAATACTGTTCTACTGTTTTTACGCAAACAATCATCTTCCACACAATACGGTTAATCCTTTGTTACAGCAAGCCGGTGAGATTGACAACCTCACTGTTTCGTTGGGGCAAAGTACTTTGGTTGTGTTGTGCAGGTTCCACGTTGGCGCCGGAATCTCTGGTGTTGCGCCGCACTACATCCCGCCGCCATCAACCTTCAACGTGCTTCTTGGCTCCTCCTGGTTCGATAAACCTTGGTTTCTTTCTGAGGGAAAACTTGCTGCTGTGCGCATCATACCTTCCTCTTGGGGTTGCCCAACGAACGTGTGAAATACACGCCATCAAGCATATTTTCTGGCGCCGTTGCCGGGGAGATCAAGACACGCTGCAAGGGGAGTCTCCACTTCTCAATCTCTTTACTTTGTTTTTGTCTTGCTTAGTTTTATTTACTGCTTTGTTTGCTGCACTAAATCAAAATACAAAAAAATTAGTTGCTAGTTTTACTTTACTTGTTATCTTGTTTGCTATATCAAAAACACAAAAAAAATTAGTTTACTTGCATTTACTTTATCTAGTTTGCTTTATTTACTGTTGCTAAAATGGCCAACGCTGAAAACACTAAGTTGTGTGACTTCACAACCACAAATAATAATGATTTCTTATGCACACCTATTGCTCCACCTGCTACTACAGCAGAATTCTTTGAAATTAAACCTGCTTTACTGAATCTTGTTATGCGAGAGCAATTTTCTAGTGTTAGTTCTGATGATGCTGCTGCCCATCTTAATAATTTTGTTGAACTATGTGAAATGCAAAAATATAAAGATGTAGATGGTGATATTATTAAACTAAAATTGTTCCCTTTCTCATTAAGAGGAAGAGCTAAAGATTGGTTGCTATCTCTGCCTAAGAATAGTATCGATTCATGGACTAAATACAAGGATGCTTTTATTGGTAGATATTATCCCCCTGCTAAAATTATATCTTTGAGGAGTAGCATAATGAATTTTAAACAATTAGATACTGAACATGTTGCTCAAGCTTGGGAAAGAATGAAATCTCTGGTTAAAAATTGCCCAACCCATGGACTGACTACTTGGATGATCATCCAAACCTTCTATGCAGGACTAAATTTTTCTTCGCGGAATTTATTGGATTCAGCTGCTGGAGGTACCTTTATGTCCATCACTCTTGGTGAAGCAACAAAGCTTCTTGATAATATGATGATCAACTACTCTGAATGGCACACGGAAAGAGCTCCACAAGGTAAGAAGGTAAATTCTGTCGAAGAAACCTCTTCCTTGAGTGATAAGATCGATGCTATTATGTCTATGCTTGTGAATGATAGGACTAATATTGATCCTAATAATGTTCCATTAGCTTCATTGGTTGCACAAGAAGAACATGTTGATGTAAACTTCATTAAAAATAATAATTTCAACAACAATGCTTACCGGAACAATTCTAGTAACAACTATAGGCCATATCCTTATAATAATGGCAACAGCTATGGTAATTCTTATGGGAATTCTTACAACAATAATAGGAGTTCACCCCCTGGACTTGAAGCCATGCTTAAGGAATTTATTAGTACACAAACTGCTTTTAACAAATCTGTTGAAGAAAAGCTTGGGAAAATTGATATACTTGCTTCTAAAGTTGATAGTCTTGCTGCTGATGTTGATCTTTTGAAATCGAAAGTTATGACTAATGAGAATCATCATAATAAAATTACTACTACAGCAAATGCCATTCAAGTTAGAATTAATGAGAATATAAGATTAATGGCTGAACTGCGTGCTAGGTGGGATAGAGAAGAAAACGAAAAACTAGCTAAAGAGAAGAATATAGCTAAAGTTTGGACTATTACCACCACTAGTAATGCTAATGCTACACATGTTGCTGCACCTCCTACTCATACTAATAAAAGAATTGGTGTTAGCAATGTTTCCACTTCGAATGCAAAGCGCGAAAAACTGCCTGAAACTGCTAAAACTGCTGAAACTGCCTGTGATAAAGCTGCTGAAATTTTTTCCAACATTGGGGATGATGATCCCATTGCTTTAGATTATAATGGTTTGAATTTTGATGATTGCCACATCTCTGAAGTTATAAAGTTCTTGCAAAAACTTGCTAAAAGTCCTAATGCTAGTGCTATAAATTTGGCTTTCACGCATCATATTACAAATGCTCTCATAAAAGCTAGAGAAGAGAAACTAGAGCGTGAAGCCTCTATTCCTAAAAAGTTAGAGGATGGTTGGGAGCCCATCATTAAGATGAAGATTAAAGATTTTGATTGTAATGCTTTATGTGATCTTGGTGCAAGTATCTCTGTTATGCCTAAGAAAATTTATAATATGCTTGACTTGCCACCGCTGAGAAATTGTTATTTAGATATTAATCTTGCTGATCATTCTACAAAGAAACCTTTGGGTAAAGTTGATAATGTTCGCATTACCATTAACAATAACCTGGTTCCTGTTGATTTTGTTGTCTTGGATATTGAATACAATGCATCTTGCCCCATTATATTGGGAAGACCTTTTCTTCGAACTGTTGGTGCTATCATTGATATGAAGGAAGGTAATATAAAATATCAATTTCCTCTCAAGAAAGGTATGGAACACTTCCCTAGAAAGAGAATGAAGGTACCTTTTGATTCTATTATGAGAACAAATTATGATGTTGACACTTCATCTCTTGATAATACTTGATACACACTTTCTGCGCCTAGCTGAAAGGCGTTAAAGAAAAGCGCTTATGGGAGACAACCCATGTTTTTTTTTACCTACAGTACTTTGTTTTTATTTTGTGTCTTGGAAGTTGTTTACTACTGTAGCAACCTCTCCTTATCTTAGTTTTGAGTTTTGTTGTGCCAAGTTAAGCCGTTGATAGAAAAGTAAGTACTAGATTTGGATTACTGCACAGTTCCAGATTTCTTTGCTGTCACGAATCTGGGTCCACCTCCCTGTAGGTAACTCAGAAAATTAAGCCAATTTACGTGCATGATCCACAGATATGTACGCAACTTTCATTCAATTTGAGCATTTTCATTTGAGCAAGTCTGGTGCCATTTTAAAATTCGTCAATACGAACTGTTCTGTTTTGACAGATTCTGCCTTTTATTTCGCATTGCCTCTTTCGCTATGTTGGATGAATTTCTTTGATCCACTAATGTCCAGTAGCATTATGCAATGTCCAGAAGTGTTAAGAATGATTGTGTCACCTCTGAATATGTCAATTTATAATGTGCACTAACCCTCTAATGAGTTGTTTCGAGTTTGGTGTGGAGGAAGTTTTCAAGGATCAAGAGAGGAGTATGATGCAACATGATCAAGGAGAGTGAAAGCTCTAAGCTTGGGGATGCACCCGGTGGTTCACCCCTGCATATATCAAGAAGACTCAAGCTGTCTAAGCTTGGGGATGCCCAAGGCATCCCCTTCTTCATCGACAACATTATCAGGTTCCTCCCCTGAAACTATATTTTTATTCCATCACATCTTATGTGCTTTTTCTTGGAGCGTCGGTTTGTTTTGTTTTTTGTTTTGTTTGAATAAAATGGATCCTAGCATTCACTTTATGGGAGAGAGACACGCTCCGCTGTAGCATTTGGACAAGTATGTCCTTGGTTTCTACTCATAGTATTCATGGCGAAGTTTCTCCTTCGTTAAATTGTTATATGGTTGGAATTGGAAAATGATACATGTAGTAATTGCTATAAATGTCTTGGGTAATGTGATACTTGGCAATTGTTGTGCTCATGATTAAGCTCTTGCATCATATGCTTTGCACCCATTAATGAAGAAATACATAGAGCATGCTAAAATTTGGTTTGCATATTTGGTTTCTCTAAGGTCTAGATAATTTCTAGTATTGAGTTTGAACAACAAGGAAGACGGTGTAGAGTCTTATAATGTTTTCAATATGTCTTTTATGTGAGTTTTGCTGCACCGGTTCATCCTTGTGTTTGTTTCAAATAAGCCTTGCTAGCCTAAACCTTGTATCGAGAGGGAATACTTCTCATGCATCCAAAATACTTGAGCCAACCACTATGCCATTTGTGTCCACCATACCTACCTACTACATGGTATTTTCCGCCATTCCAAAGTAAATTGCTTGAGTGCTACCTTTAAAATTCCATCATTCACCTTTGCAATATATAGCTCATGGGACAAATAGCTTTAAACTATTGTGGTATTGAATATGTAATTATGCACTTTATCTCTTATTAAGTTGCTTGTTGTGCGATAACCATGTTTACTGGGGACGCCATCAACTACTCTTTGTTGAATTTCATGTGAGTTGCTATGCATGTTCGTCTTGTCTGAAGTAAGAGAGATCTACCACCATATGGTTAAGCATGCATATGTTAGAGAAGAACATTGGGCCGCTAACTAAAGCCATGTTCCATGGTGGAAGTTTCAGTTTTGGACAACAATCCTCAAATCTCAAATGAGAAAATTATTAATTGTTGTTATATGCTTATGCATAAAAGAGGAGTCCATTATCTGTTGTCTATGTTGTCCCGGTATGGATGTCTAAGTTGAAGAATAATCAATAGCGAGAAATCCAATGCGAGCTTTCTCCTTAGACCTTTGTACAGGCGGCATAGAGGTACCCCTTTGTGACACTTGGTAAAAACAATGCATTGTGATGATCCGGTAGTCCAAGCTAATTAGGACAAGGTGCGGGCACTATTAGTATACTATGCATGAGGCTTGCAACTTGTAAGATATAATTTACATGATACATAAGCTTTATTACTACCGTTGACAAAATTGTTTCATGTTTTCAAAATCAAAGCTCTAGCACAAATATAGCAATCGATGCTTTTCCTCTATGGAGGACCATTCTTTTACTTTCAATGTTGAGTCAGTTCACCTATTTCTCTCCACCTCAAGAAGCAAACACTTGTGTGAACTATGCATTGATTCCTACATACTTGCTTATTGCACTTATTATATTACTCTATGTTGACAATATCCATGAGATATACATGTTACAAGTTGAAAGCAACCGCTGAAACTTAATCTTCTTTTGTGTTGCTTCAATACCTTTACTTTGAATTATTGCTTTATGAGTTAACTCTTATGCAAGACTTATTGATGCTTGTCTTGAAGTGCTATTCATGAAAAGTCTTTGCTTTATGATTCACTTGTTTACTCATGTCATATACATTGTTTTGATCGCTGCATTCACTACATATGCTTTACAAATAGTATGATCAAGATTATGATGGCATGTCACTCCACAAATTATCTGTGTTATCGTTTTACCTGCTCGGGACGAGCAGAACTAAGCTTGGGGATGCTGATACGTCTCCGACGTATCGATAATTTCTTATGTTCCATGCCACATTATTGATGTTATCTACATGTTTTATGCACACTTTATGTCATATTCGTGCATTTTATGGAACTAACCTATTAACAAGATGCTGAAGTGCCAGTTGCTGTTTTCTGCTGTTTTTGGTTTCAGAAATCCTAGTAAGGAAATATTCTCGGAATTGGACGAAATCAAAGCCCAGGGGCCTATTTTCTCACGAAGCTTCCCGGAAGTCCGAAGGAGAGACGAAGAGGGGCCACGGAGGGGCCACACCCTAGGGCGGCGCGGCCCCCCCCTTGGCCGCGCGGCCCTGTGGTGTGGGGCCCCCGTGCCGCCTCTTGACCTGCCCTTTCGCCTATAAAAAGTCTCCGTGACGAAAACCCCAGTACCGAGAACCACGATACGGAAAACCTTCCAGAAACGCCGCCGCCGCCGATCCCATCTCGGGGGATCCAGGAGATCGCCTCCGGCACCCTGCCGGAGAGGGGAATCATCTCCCGGAGGACTCTACGCCGCCATGGTCGCCTCCGGTGTGATGTGTGAGTAGTCTACCCCTGGACTATGGGTCCATAGCAGTAGCTAGATGGTTGTCTTCTCCCCATTGTGCTATCATTGTCGGATCTTGTGAGCTGCCTAACATGATCAAGATCATCTATCTGTAATTCTATATGTTGCGTTTGTTGGGATCCGATGAATAGAGAATACTTGTTATGTTGATTATCAAAGCTATGCTTATGTGTTGTTTATGATCTTGCATGCTCTCCGTTATTAGTAGATGCTCTGGCCAAGTTGATGCTAGTAACTCCAAGAGGGAGTATTTATGCTCGATAGTGGGTTCATGCCTCTGTGAATCTGGAGGAGTGACAAGAACCACTAAGGTTATGGATGTGTTGTTGCCACTAGGGATAAAACATTAGTGCTATGTTCAAGGATGTAGTCACTAGTTACATTACGCGCAATACTTAATGCAATTGTCTGTTGTTAGCAACTTAATACTGGAGGGGGTTCGGATGATAACCTGAAGGTGGACTTTTTAGGCATAGATGCAGTTGGATGACGGTCTATGTACTTTGTCGTAATGCCCAATTAAATCTCACTATACTCATCATGATATGTATGTGCATGGTCATGCTCTCTTTATTTGTCAATTGCCCAACTGTAATTTGTTCACCCAACATGCTGTTCGTCTTATGGGAGAGACACCTCTAGTGAACTGTGGACCCCGGTCCAATTCTCTTTACTGAAATACAATCTATCGCACATCTTGTTCTCTTGTTTTTACGCAAACAATCATCTTCCACACAATACGGTTAATCCTTTGTTACAGCAAGCCGGTGAGATTGACAACCTCACTGTTTCGTTGGGGCAAAGTACTTTGGTTGTGTTGTGCAGGTTCCACATTGGCGCCGGAATCTCTGGTGTTGCGCCGCACTACATCCCGCCGCCATCAACCTTCAACGTGCTTCTTGGCTCCTCCTGGTTCGATAAACCTTGGTTTCTTTCTGAGGGAAAACTTGCTGCTGTGCGCATCATACCTTCCTCTTGGGGTTGCCCAACGAACGTGTGAAATACACGCCATCAATATGCTTGTCCCAAAATATGATTGATTGCGGTATAACTTTGATGCTTTTATCTTTGACAATCACTATTTCTAGTCTTTCTATGAACTTCAGAGGTGCCTGGGCATTTATGTTTTGCTGATCAAATATGGGCAAGTGAGATACCACTTTATCATACTCTTTTATGAACATTGCAATCCTACTTATAGATATGATTCATGATGCTTATTATTAATTGTTGGCACCTTTCCATGATTGACATAGCTGTTAGATGATCTTATTTGCATGTACCTTATTATGAATTGCCTAAGTGTTAGCCATATCATGAGAATATTTACATCATATGAGCAAATGTGTTCGTGAAAGTTCTTTTATCGCACTCAGTTGTTAACTGAATTGCTTGAGGACAAGCAATAAGCTAAGCTTGGGGGGAGTTGATACGTCCAAAACGTATCTATTTTCCCGAACACTTTTGCTATTGTTTTGCCTCTAATTTGTGTGTTTTGGATACAACTAACGCGGACTAACGCTGTTTTCAGCAGAATTGCTCTGGTGTCTTGTTTTTGTGCAGAAATTCAACTTTCGGGAAAATCCTCGGAATTTAAATCAATGGGCCTATTTTACAAGAATACTTAGGGAGCCAGAAGGGCAAGCCAGGTGGAGGCCCGAGGGCCCCACACACCAGGCCGGCGCGGCCCAGGGGGGGCGCACCGCCCTAGTGTGTGGCCCCCTCGGCTGGCCTCCGACGCCCCCCTCTGGACTACTTAAGGGTTTCGATCTAAAAATCGCGAGGAAGAAGTCGAAGTCGCCAGAAACCCTCCAGAACGCCGCCACATCGTGAAACTCCGTCTCGGGGGCCAGAAGTCTCTGTTCTGGCACTCCGCCGGGACGGGGAATTGGAGGAGATCATCGCCATCATCACCACCGATGCCTCTCCATCAACCAGCAATGTTTCCCCCATCCATGTGTGAGTAATTTCCCCGCTGTAGGCTGAAGGGGATGGTAGGGATTGGATGAGATTGGTCATGTAATAGCATAAGATCGTTAGGGCATAGTGCCTAGTGTCCGTAATTGGTACTTTGATGATATTGTTGCAACTTGTTATGCTTAATGCTTGTCACTAGGGCTCGAGTGCCATGATCTCAGATCTGAACATGTTATTGTTTCATCATGATATTCATTGTTTTATGATCTTACCTGCAAGTTGTATACACATGTCGCTGTCCGGAACCAAAGGCCCCGAAGTGACAGAAATCGGGACAACCGGAGGGGATGGTAGTGATGTGAGGATCACATGTGTTCACGGAGTGTTAATGCTTTGCTCCGATACTCTATTAAAATGAGTACCTTAATATCCAGTAGATTCCCTAGAGGCCCGGCTGCCACCGGCTGGTAGGACAAAAGATGTTGTGCAAGTTTCTCATTGCGAGCACGTACGACTATATATGGAACACATGCCTATTGATTGCTTTGTACTTGGACACCGTTTTATTATTATCTGCAAATGCCCTGCTTTGATTGTTACATGAGTTTCTCTCATCCATGCAACGCCCGTTATCCGTCCCCGTGCCTACAGTATTTTAATCCTGCTATTTACTATAATCACTACCTGTCAACCGTGTTACTCTGTCTTTGTTATTTCACTACTGCTACTGCTATAAAACTGTTACTACTGATAAACTGTTGCGAGCAAGTCTGTTTCCAGGTGCAGCTGAATTGACAACTCCGCTGTTAAGGCTTTCAAGTATTCTTTGTCTCCCCTTGTGTCGAATCAATAAATTGAGTTTTACTACCCGCGAAGACTGCTGCGATCCCCTATACTTGTGGGTTATCACTGTACGCATCATACCTTCCTCTTGGGGTTCCCAACGGACGTGTGCTTTACCGTCACAAGCAGCAGAGCTTTTTCTGGCGCCGTTGCCGGGGAGATCAAGACACGCTGCAAGGGGAGTCTCCACTTCCAATCTCTTTACTTTGTTTTTGTCTTGCTTTATTTTATTTACTTCTTTGTTTGCTGCATTATATCAAAATACAAAAAAATTAGTTGCTAGCTTTACTTTATTTACTATCTTGTTTGCGTTCTCCATATTAAAAACACAAAAAAATAGTTACTTGCATTTACTTTATCTAGTTTGCTTTATTTACTGTTGCTAAAATGGGTACTCCTGAAAATACTAAGTTGTGTGACTTCACAACCACAAATAATAATGATTTCTTATGCACACCTATTGCTCCACCTGCTACTGCAGAAATATTCTTTGAGATTAAACCTGCTTTACTGAATCTTGTTATGAGAGAGCAATTTTCTGGTGTTAGTTCTGATGATGCTGCTGCCCATCTTAATAATTTTATTGAATTATGTGAAATGCAAAAGTATAAGGATGTAGATGGTGACATTATAAAATTAAAATTGTTTCCTTTCTCATTAAGAGGAAGAGCTAAAGATTGGTTGCTATCTCTGCCTAAGAATAGTATTGATTCATGGACTAAATGTAAGGATGCTTTCATTGGTAGATATTATCCTCCTGCTAAAATTATATCTTTGAGAAGTAGTATAATGAATTTTAAACAATTGGATAATGAGCATGTTGCCCAAGCATGGGAAAGAATGAAATCTTTGGTTAAAAATTGCCCAACCCATGGACTGACTACTTGGATGATCATCCAAACCTTTTATGCAGGATTGAATTTTTCTTCGCAGAACTTATTGGATTCAGCTGCTGGAGGTACCTTTATGTCCATCACTCTAGGCGACGCAACAAAGTTTCTTGATAATATGATGATTAATTACTCTGAATGGCACACGGAAAGAGCTCCACAGGGTAAGAAGGTAAATTCTGTCGAAGAAACCTCTTCCTTGAGTGATAAGATTGATGCTATTATGTCTATGCTTGTGAATGGTAGGACTAATGTTGATCCTAATAATGTTCCGTTAGCTTCATTGGTTGCTCAAGAAGAACATGTTGATGTGAACTTCATTAAAAATAACAATTTCAACAACAATGCTTACCGGAACAATTCTAGTAACAACTATAGGCCATATCCTTATAATAATGGCAACGGCTATGGTAATTCTTATGGGAATTCTTACAACAATAATAGGAATCCACCCCCTGGACTTGAAGCCATGCTTAAAGAATTTATTAGTACACAAACTGCTTTTAACAAATCTGTTGAAGAAAAGCTTGGGAAAATCGATATACTTGCTTCTAAAGTCGATAGTCTTGCTGCTGATGTTGACCTTTTGAAATCGAAAGTTATGCCTAATGAAAATCATAATAATAATATTGTTACTACAGCAAATGCCATCCAAGTTAGAATTAATGAGAATATAAGATTGGTGGCCGAATTGCGTGCTAGGTGGGAAAAAGAAGAAAATGCTAAAGAAGATAATATAGCTAAAGTTTGGACTATTACCACCACTAGTAATGCTAATGCTCCACATGTTTCTGCACCTCCTACTATTAATGGTAAAAGAATTGGTGTTGGCAATGTTTCCACTTCTAATGCAAAGCGTGAAAAACTGCCTGAATCGCTAAAATCATTGAAACTGCCTGTGATAAAACTGCTGAAATTTTTTCCAACATTGGGGATAATGATTCCATTGCTTTAGATTATAATGGTTTGGATTATGATGATTGCCACATCTCTGAAGTTATAAATTTCTTACAAAAACTTGCTAAAAGTCCTCATGCTAGTGCTATAAATTTGGCTTTCACGAAACATATTACAAATGCTCTCATAAAAGCTAGAGAAGAGAAACTAGAACGCGAAGCTTCTAAACCTAGGAAGCTAGAGGATGGTTGGGAGCCCATCATTAAGATGAAGGTCAACGACTTTGATTGTAATGCTTTATGTGATCTTGGTGCAAGTATTTCCGTTATGCCTAAGAAAATCTATAACATGCTTGACTTGCCACCATTGAAAAATTGTTATTTGGATATTAATCTTGCTGATAATTCTACAAAGAAACCTTTGGGGAGAGTTGATAATGTTCGCATTACCGTTAACAATAACCTTGTCCCCGTTGATTTTGTTGTCTTGGATATTGAATGCAATGCATCTTGCCCCATTATATTGGGAAGACCTTTTCTTCGAACTGTTGGTGCTATCATTGATATGAAGGAAGGTAATATTAAATATCAATTTCCTCTCAAGAAAGGTATGGAACACTTCTCTAGAAAGAGAATGAAGTTACCTTTTGATTCTATCATTAGAACAAATTATGATGTTGATGCTTCGTCTCTTGATAATACTTGATATACACTTTCTGCGCCTAGCTGAAAGGCGTTAAAAAAAAGCGCTTATGGGAGACAACCCATGTTTTTACTACTGCACCTTTATTTTATATTTGAGTCTTGGAAGTTGTTACTACTGTAGCAACCTCTTCTTATCTTAGTTTTGTGCATTGTTGTGCCAAGTAAAGTCGTTGATAGTAAGGTTCATACTAGATTTGGATTACTGCGCAGAAACAGATTTCTTTGCTGTCACGAATCTGGGCCTAATTCTCTGTAGGTAACTCAGAAAATTATGCCAATTTACGTGAGTGATCCTCAGATATGTGCGCAACTTTCATTAAATTTGAGAATTTTCATTTGAGCAAGTCTGGTGCCTCAATAAAATTCGTCTTTACGAACGGTTCTGTTTTGACAGATTCTGCCTTTTATTTCGCATTGCCTGTTTTGCTATGCTTGATGGATTTTTCGATTCCATTAACTTTCAGTAGCTTTGTGCAATGTCCAGAAGTGTTAAGAATTATTATGTCACCTCTGAACATGTAAATTTTGATTGTGCACTAACCCTCTAATGAGTTGTTTTGAGTTTGGTGTGGAGGAAGTTTTCAAGGATCAAGAGAGGGAGATGATACAACATGATCAAGGAGAGTGAAAGCTCTAAGCTTGGGGATGCCCTGGTGGTTCACCCCTGCATATTTCAAGAAGACTCAAGCGTCTAAGCTTGGGTATGCCCAAGGCATCCCCTTCTTCATCGACAACATTATCAGGTTCCTCTAGTGAAACTATATTTTTATTCCATCACATCTTCTGCACTTTGCTTGGAGCGTCGGTTTGTTTTTGTTTTTGTTTGAATAAAATGGATCCTAGCATTCATTGTGTGGGAGAGAGACACGCTGTCGTTGCCTAATCGACAATACCTCGGAGGAGGGATCCTCACGAGGGGGAGAAGAAGTAGGGGCCATAGGGCGGAGTGCACACGGGACGGTGGTACGCGATTTACCCAGCTTCGGAACACCTGCACGATGACAGGGCCTACTGCTGCTTGTCTGGAATTATCTGGGTGCTTTCGCGATGTTACAATGAGTTGAGGTTATGCCTCTAGGGCTCCCGGGATCCGGCTTATAAAGGCGCACGGATCTAGGGTTTACATGGAGAGTCCTAGCCGGATACAGGTTGCCTAACTACGATACAATGTCTTGCCGTGCACGTCAAGGATCCGCCTTCCCATCTATGTCGTCCCGGATCCGGGTTCCTTAATGGGCCTTAGTGGATCCGGGTTCCTCCTCAAGGTCGGTCGGATCCGGCTCCCTGCTCCTGGGCCGGACTTCTTCCGTCAGGATCAACAGCAACTGGGCCGCCCGATGGGCCACATGCCTCATCACCATCTGTGGGCCACCCGGGCTTGCCGGATCTAGGCACTGTCGATGGTACACCCATGAAGTATACCCACAACAGTAGCCCCCAGAGTTCTCCGAGTTTCGCCTGCTGTTTCCGCCTTGCTAGGCCATCATGGTCTCCGGCAATGTTGGTAACGCGGAGAAACTTGAAGAACTCCAACTTCACATTTTCTTCCTTTCCAACCTTCAGTCGGAAAAATGTTCCCATCCCGCGGGACTTCTTCCATCGACGGTTCAAAACACGTCGCCGGGTTACTTCCCTGCTTGCGAACGAGAACTGTTTATCTTCACGCGAATACCCGGAATCTTAAAAGACTCAAACGGTTCCGCCAATTCTGGCGCCATTTTCGCGCGATTTGCGCGGTAACTTATCCTTAGCCATTTTTACCGTTAAGGGTTAGGACACGTGTCACGCATCCAACGGTGCGACGCTTGCATTCCGACCACAGGATGTGGAGCACGAATCTCGTCCCTCCGGCCTATAAATATCAACCGTCTACCCTAATTCATCATTCACCCCCTTTCTCACCTCTCCATGCAGCGCCGCCCGCGAGCTCCTCCTCCGCCGTGCCGGAACCCGCCGGAAAACTCGCCGGAGCATCACCGGAGCGATTTCACCACCGTGGTGTTCATCGTGTTCTTAACTCCGGTGAGCCACCGTACGAAAACCTCGTCGCCGGCGACTCCGACCACCGCGGAACCCATTACGGTAAGTTCTCCGAGCTTCGATCCTTCACCGTAGCTGGTAGGGATGATCTTTAGGACGAAGACATGGATCCGACTAAGTTTTGCATTTCCGCGATCTTTTCTATCTTCAGATGTCTTCCGCGACTCCGCCTCCCACCGCCGAGCCGATCATGGCAACGCCTCTCTCCTCCGCTCCGCCTCCCTTTGCCCCAGTCCAGCTGGATCCCACCAAGGATTCCGGCAAGGACACAGAAGGCACCTCAGCTATCCCGGAGAAAACCTCCGAGGCAGGACAAGCAGAGAAGAAGGCGGAAGAGATAGCTGCCAAGAAATCCAAAGCCCACCAGCGGGATTCGGAATCCAAAGGGAAATGGTGGCCCTGCACCACCACAGAGACTGAGCTGAAGAACTTGGAGAGAGAAGGCTTCCTGCAACCCGGAAGCTGGAGGATAGTGCCGAATGCCTTAGCCCCAGCCCCCCAAGACAACGAGATGGTGCTGACGAAAGCACTAGTGGAGCGAGGCTTCTCATTTCCGCCTTCGGACTTCTTCCTGGAGATCCTGAAGGTTTATGGGCTCCAGCCCCATAACATTTCTCAGAATAGCGTGCTTGCGATCAGCAATCACGTCACCCTCTGCGAGGGCCATCTCCGGGTAACTCCCGAGCTCTCCCTGTTCCAATATTACTTTACCGTCAAGAAGGAGAGGATCCACCAGTCCACCGAGCTGGCGACATGCGGATCCATCACCTTTATGATCCGCCCTGGCCGCGTCTACCCTCATACCGACCGCCACGAATCCGCGCGGTACTGGTCAGGGGGTTTCTTCTACTTGAAGGACGTCTCCGACCCGGCGAGCACAAGGAGATTGCCGCTGTTCGAGAACTGCCCCGCCACCGAGATTCCGGCATGGACGCACTGCCCCCACCTCTCCGAGTCGCCCCAGCTCACACGCGCCGTAAGGCGGATCTGCAAGCTCACGGAAGAGGGGCTGACAGGGAAGGACCTGACCCTGTCCTGGTTCACCAAGCGGATCCAGCCGCTCCAACACAGGGATCGTTTGATGTTCCAATACACAGGGCGCGACGACTCAATGCGCGCCACAAAGGATAATCTTTCCGCCGACGCCATCGACAAGAGGATCCGGCTCCTCATCAAGATTCCGCGTGAACTTTATGTTCACGTGTGCAACAAAGATATCCACATGAATGGTTCCGGAACCGCGGTATGTCGTCTTGACTTAGCCTACTATTTCCTTTGCATTCAAACTTTTTGTCTAAGTGTTAGCTCTGTGCCTTAGCTCGAAGCCCTCGAGGAAAGCGAACTCAGAACTCTCGTTCGAGTCCCTACCACAGGCACCACAGATCCGGAGGCCGCATCGGAGGCGGAAGCTCACGATGCTCCGCGCCCTTCTAAGAGGAAGAGGCCTGCTCCCTCCAGTCCCGCCGCGAAACGCGCCCGCGAAGTGCTCAGCACTGCGGCTACTCGAAAAGCGGAGGCGGAGAAAAAGCGGCTCAAGCTTATCGACACCAGCAACAAAGGCCAGCCCGACATCCAACAGTTCTTCAAGCCTTCCGGGTAAGCGCTTGGTTTCCGGAATACAAATTCTTTCTGTTTTCACAAGCAAACCCTTACTTAGTTGCTATGCTTTTTCCTTTTACTGAAGTTTCGGAAGCCAGCCCCCCAAAGCTCCAAGAATCCTGAAGAAGAAGGTCAAGCCGTCCCCGGCTTCAGTCCCTGTTACACCTGAGGTGGAGGTCCCGCCCAAGGCCTCATCCGCCTCCAAGCCGGATCCCAAGGACGTCATCAACCTCGATGACCTTCCTGAAGACCCCATCGGCCACGGCGATTCCGGCAAAGGCGCCTCCTCGTCTGCCCCTCCGCCTGATCAACCAAGTGCCCCCTTCGCGGGGCCTACGGAGGAAGAGTATGAGCAGAAAGTGCAGCTCATCCACACCTCCAGCACGCTTCAGGCTAACCCTCAACCAGCTCCGTCTCTGCAAAAACGTTCCCTTTCAGAACGCCACGCGGAAGTTTCCGCCATGTTGGACAAGGTGTGGGGGAAGTCGAACGTGGAGATGCAGGAGCTCACGGAACTGGAGGACGGTCTGAAGGTGTTTTTTGCCAAACACAAGGAGGTGCGCCAGGTAACACTAGCCCCCAAGCATTGGGTCTGACATTTTCTCCGTGTAACATGTGTTAGCCGATGCTTTTCTCCAAATTGTACCTTAGGCGGAAATTTAAAATTTCATACCTCCAAGACTTTGAATTCCTCGCCAGCCCCCAAGATTTTAAATATCCGACTAACTCCTCTCTGCCTCCCAGACCACGCAGAAATTGCACGAAGATCTGCGCATTCATGTGCTGGAGCAGATCACGGAGATTGAAGGGCTGCGCCAGAACGCGGAAAATAGCCAAAAGGCTATCCAGCATCTTGAGACCCGCCTTCGGGGTACGAGAAAGTTTTTGATTTTTTATGCTGATATAACTGTTCATGATGCATAATATGTGCAACTTTCCGCCTACAGAAGAAACTGCCAAGCACTCCGCATTCAACGATCTATCCGCTAAAGTCAAGGTGCTCGAAGCGAAAAACGAATCCCTCAAGGCCTTCATCAAAGAATCCTCCGGCAAGGAGAATGAGGCGAGGAAGGAGCTTTCCGAGAAGCATGCCCGCGACATGGCGGAACTGAATGATAAACTGAAGAAGAGCCAAAGTCGGGTGACTTCCTTTGTGGCCAAAAACAAAGTTCAAGAAGCGGAGGCGGAGGCCATTGACAAGCTCATCTTCCGTAAGAGCTTTTTCCTTGTTGTTACTCTGACTACTTCATATGATATTCTCTCCACGAGGGAACTGAACCCCATTCTTCCACAGCGAGCCTTGGCTTCGAGTGGACGAAAGAGTTGTTGATCGCCAAAACCCACCGGCGGGCAGCGGCCTGTCAACACGGTAGAGCCGGGAAGAGCCTAGAGCTGCGGCTGGCTGAGACCCCTCCGAGCGACGGCCCGCAATGCTCTTCTGGTCACACGCGGCGATGCGAAGTGCAAGGGCGTGCCACCTGACCTATACCTGGTCAGGAAGGTGATGGGGATGCCTCGCTTATGTTCCTGCATGGCATACACGTAAACATTAAATACGAGCCTCGATCGGCTCTCAGGTTATCCTGTGAATCGGCTCAAAGAGCCGATCCACCCATGATCCGTACGGGGTGCACGAATACTTGGTGATCCTGCTTGATCAAGATGAAGCTAATGAGATCTACGACGATTTAGGGTTTTCACCGCATAATCGGATCATCCTACTCCAGGTTGGGCCTCGCGGCCACGCACGGTGCTTATAAGCCGATCCTAAACAAGGCCAAAGAACCAACAATGATGTTGATCCGCGGAACATCCTGTTTAGGACTTGCGAACGCCACCCTACGTGCCACTGGATCCTCCCCCCCTTTGTAAGGCCTAACTATTGCAGATATTAAACTAATCCTTGCATAACAAGGAGCAATCGTAACGGATCAGATCTACTAGATGATGAACAAGCAGGGTGCCGCCCCCACGCCTGAGATAGGCGTGAGGGCGGCTAGACATGCAAGGGTTGCACTACGTAAGCATGTTTATACGAAGAGCTATGCTAACCCTAACACATCTATGATAACTACGTTGCGCGCCATCAAAGACGCTTCAGTACGCGCAACGCATGAACAACGTGGAGCTCGTGCTGCCTAGATCGCAAGATGCGATCTAGGCAGCATGTCGCTTACCTGATTGAAACCCTCGAGACGAAGGAGTTGGCGGTGCGCCGAGATTGGTTTGTTTTGGGGTGAACGTTGTGTTGTTGTTTATTCCATAAACCCTAGATACATATTTATAGTCCAGCGGACTTTCTAATTCGGACGTGCACCTAACCGTGCACGAGTAAAACTCTAACTTTTAATCTAAAGATACGATCTACTATATTACAGATACAATGAGCAATTCAGCCCAATTTCGTGTATAAGGCCAATGCTTGTTTTTCCCTTCCATGTATATCTTCAAGTTTTTCTCAATCGTGGCCCACCTCTGACTCGGTCAAATTCTGGTGATAACACATGCCCCCCTGGTTTTGGAATTGGTAATTCCAAAATCACTCTGTTTTCCTTCGTCGGGTCATGTCGTGGCAGAGCCGTTGCAGTATCATGATGCCTTGCCTTCTCAACTTCTCCGCGTGGCACCACTTCCTCGGAAACTGCTGTGGCATTGAATTTCCACTATATCCCCTTTTATTTAACCGCCACGAACAGTTCTCCTCTGCATCCCCTTCGCATTAGCACTCCAAGAGCCCTCCTGCGCCACCATGTCTTCCTCCTCCTCTGCCCCATCGGATCTTGCCAGCCAGTCCTCCACGTCCCGCGAGCCGACGCCGGAGTACAACCCGGCGGAGGACCACGCGGCCAACACCCGCCGCGCCATTGCGGCCGGGGAGGAGTCTAGCCACGACTTCTCCATCTGGTCCGAGGACGACAAGTCCCTGACCGACGGGGAGAGCGACCTCCGCTTCCTCGCCGTTGGGGAAACGGAGGAGGAGAGCGATGACAGCTTCTCCTGCGACTTCACCTCTTCCGAGGAGGAGGAGGAGCAGGAAGAGGAGGAAGAGGACGACGACGAGAGCTCCTCCGACGAGCCGCCGGCCAAGCGGTTCTGCCCTTGGCCGGGCAATCTTAGCGACTTCGACAGCGACGAGGACGACGCTGACGAAGAAGATGAAGACGACGAGGGCCCGGTCGGCGGCCATTGGAGCGACGATGAGCCCGCCGGGAGCAGCGCCGATAGCGGCGACGACGGCGACGACGAGAGCAGTGATGGCCCATAGATAGGACCTCTAGAATAGGGCCAGTAGTAGTAGATGGGGCAATGTATCCCCTAGTACTTCCTTTTGAGAGCAATCAGCTCTTTATGTAAGAAATCTAATCAATGAAGAACTTTCCCCAATTCGATCTTGCCGATTTCCTTTGAGTTTAATTTAGCCGATTCCTCCTTCTACTGACCTTGCCGATTCGCCCCCTTTGCCAATGCGTAATAAACCGATAACAACGCATCGGTCCTTCGAAATTCGTCCCTTCCTTCTTCAACTGATGATTTTTCCTAATTCTGGCGGATAATGCAGAATCTTCAGGAAAACCTTGGAATTCTTCCAACCAAAACCAATGGTCCTTTTTAATACTCATCATCTGTGAAGGAGGCTGCAATGAAAAATCAGCCGATGGCATCCCCATCGGCTCTTTAAACAGAGTACCCACTAGGCCTGTTGCCCCCCGAGCCTTACTCGGGGCGAGAATGTCAGAGAGAATGCGCCACAGCCGATCCTCTTTCTTCCTCCAACAGCCGATAATCTTCCATTTCAACTGAACTAGCCCCAAAGATTGGAAATCCTTGACAAAGAGGTTCAGGAACCCGGATCGGCTCGAAGTAGCTGAAGAAGTTTCCATTGTTTTACTCACTCGAGGCAACAGAAGGTACCACCGTTAGCCTGGATCTGGTGGAGGCTCGATAAAAATTGCATAAATCCACTAAAGTCGATGGCTGCGCATCGGCTGCCTCTCAATTCTAAAGTCGATGCCCTTGCATCGGCTGTAAAAAAAAAAAAAAATTTTACTGGCCGATTTTCTCCTATCAGCCCCCAGTATTCATTGCACACATGTACCCCTGCATCTTGTTCATGTACCCCTGCATCTGTCCCCGTATTTAGGTGCCCCCCGAGCCGAATCTGTTAAAGAATGGCAGATATCGGCTCTGTAATTCGCACGTCGGCTCTTGATAGGGTCAAAGGTGAACACAAGCAGAACATGTGGTGAGGATAATTTTGGCCGATTGCTGGGATCGGCCTCCATAATGATTGGAGCGCTGACTGAAGGTTCCGTAATGTCCCTTCATACCTTTGGGGCCGATCACAAGGATCAGCCTCGCCAAGTTGCACGTCGCTTTGCTTTGACTACATGGTCAGGCCAGTGGATAAAACCAGCTTAACCCTTCCCTTTGTCACATCAATACGCTCGCAATCGTCCAAATTGATGCCTGAGAGGGGTTCTTGGCCTGCTGCTTCCCATGCGTTCATGCCAGCCGTTGAAACTTCGGCTGAGTCGTCAGCTTGGACGACCTCTACCTCATCTCCATCCCACTGTATTATGCATTGGTGCATCGTGGAGGGAATACAACAGTTGGCGTGGATCCAATCTCTTCCCAGCAGCACAGCATAACTGCTCGTGCTATCGACGATGAAGAACGTTGTAGGGATAGTTTTCCTTCCTACGGTCAGATCCACGTTCAGAACTCCTTGTGCCTCAGACGCTTGGCCGTTGAAATCGCTCAATGTTACGTTGGTCTTGATTAGATCCGAGCTAGAGCGTCCTAGCCGACGTAGCATAGAGTACGGCATGATGTTAACTGCCGCTCCGGTGTCCACCAGCATCTTATTCACAGGCCTCCCATCGATATACCCTCGTAAGTATAGGGCCTTCAGATGCCTGTAGCTCTTATCTCGTGGCTTCTCAAAGATAACCGGCCGTGGGCCGCAGTCAAGTTGTGCCACGGATGTCTCATCTAACCCTGGGGCACTGAACTCTGAAGGGAGGATGAACACCATGTTCGTTCCAGCCGATGTTTCATCATCGGCTCTCCTTTGTTTGGGGCGCCACTCCATTTTCCGTGGACGACCCTCTTCATCCAGGGCTCGCTGAACCTTCGCAGCCAGATCAGGCCGTGCCTTCCTTAGCGTATGCAGGTATAACCTTTCGGCTTCCTCCAGGCCGCGCAAACGTTGAACCCTGCGCTTTTGTGAACGGCTGAGTCCGTCAGGGCACCACCTCGGACGGTGGCACCTGTCTTCTTCTTCTTCTAGTCCTTTGTCTTCGGAATCCTCAAGATCTGCCCAACGAAGTGACTCAGCACGTTTGCTTGGTGGTGGGAGAGGCCCTAAGCGCTCAAACACAGACACGTTGGCTGCCTCCTTCTTCTTCTTGTTGCATTACGGGCAATTGCCGATTGTGGGCAATCGGCTCATTCTGAATCCCAGCGGTGTACGAAGAAAGGGCAGTCCCGATGTCCGGCGTTGTCATCTTGCTCCCTTGATGTGTCCGTGGCACGGCGCTCGTGCTCCTCCTCATAGCGATCCTGCCGACGATGTCTTACGGCTTCTCTAGCCGAGGCGATCTCCTTCATCATCATAGTTGGACCGTCGGCGTTGGTCATCTTGTCTCACATATTTGTTGAGGAGGTGATCGAGAGAGGTCGTTGATATCTTATGTTCTTCACTTCTCCCTCTCGTAACGTAGCGCTTGCCATCATGATGGAGCCGATCGCGGGAGCGGCCTCCTCTGTATCCTTGCTATGAGAGCAGCTGCCCTCATCTCCATCTTTGCAGTGGTTCCCGGGTCCTACCATGTTGATGCCGAACGTGGGACCTGGCTGGCAGCCCTCGGGGTAGATGACTTCTACCATGTTAACGGCGGGGAAGGGCTGGGTGTCTACCTTCATGGCGTCTTGGTTGAAAATTAAACGCCCCTTCTCTATCGCCGCTTGGATGTGCTGACGCCACACCCTGCAGTCGTTGGTGGCATGTGAAAGCGAGTTGTGGAATTTGCAGTACGGCTTTCCGTTTAGCTCTTGCGCCGTGGGGAACTTGAGACCTTCAGGAATCGTCAACTGTTTCTCCTTGAGCAGAGGTCGAAGATTTGTTCAGTCTTGGTCACGTCAAAATCAAATCCCCCTGGGCGGCCCTGGTGGCTTTACCCATTTGCAGGACACAGGGTTCCTCCCCGAGTCCATTCAGCCACTGCTACTTCTTGGTCTCCCGCAGGCACTTCACCTTCCTCTGTATCGACCATGACTATCGCACGCTTGAACTTGTCTTGGTACAGGTCTGGGTGGCGCTGTTCATATGCTTTGATAGTTTCTGAACCATGTGCGCCGGCGAGGATAATCTGCTTGGGAGGCCATGTCCTTGAGCTGTGTTGCAAGGCCAGCTACCGCCAACTCGATCGCTTCCTTTTCAGTTATACGAACCGAATAACATCGGTTCCTAAGATTCCTGAAGCGCTGGATGTACTCTGTCACCGTTTCTCCGCGCTTCTGACGTAATTGTGCTAGATCGGCAATGCTAGACTCGGAAGCTTCTGAATGATATTGCATATGGAACTGCTCTTCCAATTGCTTCCAAGACTGGATGGAGTTTGCTGGCAAAGAGGTATACCATCCAAAAGCCGATCCTGTGAGGGACTGTGAAAAGAGCCTCACACGTAGCTGATCCGACACTGAAGCCGGTCCTAGTTGCGCCAAATATCGGCCGATGTGCTCGATGGAGCTGGAGCCATCTGATCCACTGAATTTGGAGAAGTCAGGGAGCCGATATTTAGGTGGCAGCGGGATCATCTCGTACTTGTCGGGCAACGGCTTAGAATAGCCGATTGCCCTCCTTTTCCGCATAATGCCGATCTGGTCTCTCTGTATGTTTCTTATCTGATCCGCCGTGCTGGCTGCAGGAGATGCACTCTGAAGATTCGCCGGGGTGGCGTACTTAGCCAGCCATGTTTGCTTTTCCAGCTCTGAGCCAACTGCAGGAGCTGGGCTCTGGAGTTTCGTCGGGGTGGCGTACTTAGTTAGCCACGTCTGCTTCTCAAGCTCTGTCGTTGACGTCCCTCCTGTCTGCGCCGGAGTCCCTGACGTTGTGGCCTGGTTTGAGAGTGCCCAGTTGCCACAATCTGGCACATACGTGCACGCGTATCCTTGAGGGATCTCCTTAGGCGCCTCAGTCAAGAACTGGTAGTCACTAGGGTCACCACCGATCTTGTAGACAACGAATGCCGGTGTAGCCGGCACTTCAGGTGGTGCTGCCAACGCATATGGCAGCGGTGGACGGGACTGGAGTGGCAACTCTCCTTGATGTGTCCCGAGAGCTGGTCCTGACGGCGAGTACTGGTGGCTCATGATCTCTTGGATCACGCGCAGAGCGAGACGCTCCAACACGTTGACCAAGTTTTCAGAGTGGCGGTGTAGCGAGTGAGCCACCAAGTAGTTGATCTCCTGCCGCAGGGCCCTGGTGCGTTCCTCCGACGGGGCAGAGAGATCTATCCCATCGAGTGCACCTTGTGATGAGAACCCCTTCCATCTGATGCCATGGGTACGGGTTCTCTGAAAAGAGCCGATGAGGTCGGCTTCGAGGGTGGCCTTGATCTCGTCATGTTTCTTCTTGAGCTCAGCAGGCAGCTCCTCGTAGGTGGCGGCGTGCCGTCCGTCGCCATCTCAGATGTAGATGGCGATGTGGTTGATGTAGACGATTGTCCCACCGGGCGTGCCAGAATGTGTTGATCGCCAAAACCCACCGGCGGGCAGCGGCCTGTCAACACGGTAGAGCCGGGAAGAGCCTAGAGCTGCGGCTGGCTGAGACCCCTCCGAGCGACGGCCCGCAATGCTCTTCTGGTCACACGCGGCGATGCGAAGTGCAAGGGCGTGCCACCTGACCTATACCTGGTCAGGAAGGTGATGGGGATGCCTCGCTCATGTTCCTGCATGGCATACACGTAAACATTAAATACGAGCCTCGATCGGCTCTCAGGTTATCCTGTGAATCGGCTCAAAGAGCCGATCCACCCATGATCCGTACGGGGTGCACGAATACTTGGTGATCCTGCTTGATCAAGATGAAGCTAATGAGATCTACGACGATTTAGGGTTTTCACCGCATAATCGGATCATCCTACTCCAGGTTGGGCCTCGCGGCCACGCACGGTGCTCATAAGCCGATCCTAAACAAGGCCAAAGAACCAACAATGATGTTGATCCGCGGAACATCCTGTTTAGGACTTGCGAACGCCACCCTACGTGCCACTGGATCCTCCCCCCTTTGTAAGGCCTAACTATTGCAGATATTAAACTAATCCTTGCATAACAAGGAGCAATCGTAACGGATCAGATCTACTAGATGATGAACAAGCAGGGTGCCACCCCCACGCCTGAGATAGGCGTGAGGGCGGCTAGACATGCAAGGGTTGCACTACGTAAGCATGTTTATACGAAGAGCTATGCTAACCCTAACACATCTATGATAACTACGTTGCGCGCCATCAAAGACGCTTCAGTACGCGCAACGCATGAACAACGTGGAGCTCGTGCTGCCTAGATCGCAAGATGCGATCTAGGCAGCATGTCGCTTACCTGATTGAAACCCTCGAGACGAAGGAGTTGGCGGTGCGCCGAGATTGGTTTGTTTTGGGGTGAACGTTGTGTTGTTGTTTATTCCATAAACCCTAGATACATATTTATAGTCCAGCGGACTTTCTAATTCGGACGTGCACCTAACCGTGCACGAGTAAAACTCTAACTTTTAATCTAAAGATACGATCTACTATATTACAGATACAATGAGCAATTCAGCCCAATTTCGTGTATAAGGCCAATTCTTGTTTTTCCCTTCCATGTATATCTTCAAGTTTTTCTCAATCGTGGCCCACCTCTGACTCGGTCAAATTCTGGTGATAACAAGAGTCAAACCTCAAGAGGACGGAGGCATATGACGAAGCGCGGATTTCCATCGACTCGCTATTTGCAGCCTGTCGCGGAATCGCCAAGTCCCTGTCTTTGAAGAGGGCCAAAACTTCAGTGATCGACACGATGACCAAGCTAATGGAGCAAGTGCTGGAATTCATCAAGGATTGGCAGGAGTCTTCCGCTTGCGGAGTCGCCTCCCTGGTCTTAGCTACCTGCAAGGCTCACTTCCCTTCACTCAGCTTTGCGGATGTTGCGCGCGGAACTCTAGAGGGTTCCGACATGGGCGCCATCCTCTCGGAAACCAAAGGATATGAGCAGATGTTTGTCAGGCGAGTGAATCACTCGTTTTGGTATCACAAATACGATCTGCCCAAGGGGTTTTCCGATGCAGAGGAGGAAGAAGGCGAGCCGGAGTACTACGCGGAAGGCTCTGGGTCAAGCATCGAGCGTTCCGGAGAAGGCTCCGACGATGACTCCGAGGCTGGTTCTGGCGATAGTGATGGCGATGGCTCCGCCTACCAAGAATCTGAAGAGGAGGACTCCGAGTAGAGTTCCTGTTAAAACAATGAAACAATGTTGCATCATTTTGGCCCTGGAGTGGGTTTGTAATATAACTTAAATTCTTAAGTAGCTAGGAACGAAACGACTATGCATGAGGCGGAAACACTTATCCTGCTATCCTTTAATATTATGTGCATGTTTCGTTTTGTGTCGGAAAGCAAGTGTTGACTTCATTGTTTTCTGGCTTGCCCGCTTGACCTTCCGCGAGCCGGAAGACCTTAGCCGGAAACACTCGCCAGCGGCGACGAAGCCCAATGGCAATCCGTCAATAACCGCGGAAATAAGCCCCCAAGCATAGGTGCTGGAAATCGCTACTAGGAATCCACGAGTTCGCAACAGAAAACAATTCAATCAGAAAACTTAAGCTTACGTCCTAACGGACGATTTTTTAAAAATCACAACTTTTATACACGCCTAGGCGGAAATATCCAGCTCTGCGGTTTTAGTCGGAAAACATACACAATCTAAAAATGAACAAGTAAAGGAGGTAAAAGACTCAGAGAGTGAACCACAAGCTTTATTTCATTGATCATGTATAACTATTACAGAGTTTGCAACTCGGAAAAAATTATGCTAAGTGTAGAAAGGACGTAGCTGTGCAATGTTCCAAGGACGATCTGTCTCGTCGTAGATGTCATCCGGATCCTCACGCTTGCGTTTCCGGTGCCAATTAGCAGGTCTGTCCTTCAGCTCCCGGAAATCAACAAGGTAGTATGACCCATTATGAAGCACTTTGCTAACAACGAAGGGTCCTTCCCATGGAGATTGCAGCTTATGGTCTTTCACCTGCCGAAGGCGGAGGACCAGGTCTCCTGCCATGAAAGAGCGATTCCGAACTCGACGACTGTGATAGCGCTGGAGCTTCTGCTGGTAGATGGCGGAGCGCTGGTCAGCTAAATTCCTAGCCTCTTCGATCAGGTCCACAGATAGCTGTCTGGCCTCGTCAGCTGTTTCTTCATCATAGGCGGAAACTCGCGGTGAATCGTGGATGATGTCGGAGGGAAGCACGGCTTCGGATCCGTATACCAGGAAGAAAGGGGTAAATCCAGTTGACCTGTCAGGGGTAGTTTGTAAACTCCACAAAACAGCTTCCAACTCGTCTGCCCAAGCTCCAGCTGCTCGACGCAGCGGTTCTTCAAGGCGTGGCTTAATTCCTGATAATATGAGGCCGTTAGCCCTTTCAACTTGGCCATTGGATTGCGAATGAGCCACAGATGCAAGGTCCAGTCGAATCCCTACTGTCTCACAATAATCCTTCAATTCTCCCTGTGCGAAGTTTGTGCCATTATCTGTGATTATACTGTGAGGGATGCCGAATCTCATCACGAGGCTACAGACAAATTTTAGTGCCGTAGCACCGTCAACTTTTCTCACTGGCTTTGCCTCGATCCACTTGTTGAACTTGTCAACAGCGACCAGGAGGTATTCAAAACCGCCAGGAGATGATCTTTTTAACTTACCAACCATATTGAGCCCCCAGACCGCAAACGGCCAGGTGATAGGTATGGTCTTCAGCTCTTGGGCTGGAGCGTTTGGTTGAGTAGCGTAGTACTGACAACCTCGGCAGGTCTTGACTATCTTGTCAGCATCTTCTTTAGCTGTGAGCTAGTAAAAACCTAGCCGAAAAGCTTTTGCAATGAGTGACCTGGGGGCGGCATGATGCCCGCAATCCCCTGCATGGATCTCTCTAAGAATTTCAGTGCCATCTTGATTAGAGACGCATTTGAGAAATACCCCTGTTGCACTTCGTTTGTAGAGCTGTCCATCAACAATTGTGTAGGATCTTGCTCGTCTGATGATCTGTCGAGCGAGGACCTCGTCCTCCGGCAACTTCTGATCAATGAGGTAGTCCAGGAAAGGCTGTGTTCAAGCCGGAATGACAGCCATCACTTCTTTGGCCGGAGACACTGCCACCTCTGGGTTTTCCGGGTTAGCGCCCTTCACCGAGGGTATCCGTAGATGCTCCAGGAAAATACCAGGCGGAATTGGCTTCCTGCCGGATCCGAGCTTGGATAGCATATCTGCCGCTGCGTTATCGTCTCGCCTGACGTACTTGACTTCGTATCCGAGGAAATGTTTGGCGATCTCGTCAACTTCATCTCTGTAAGCCACCATGACGGAGTTTCTGGCGTTCCAAGTTCCGACTACTTGCTGTGCCACCAGGTCTGAATCTCCGCAACATATGATGTGCTTGATCCCTATCTCCTTGGCAATGCGCAATCCGTGTAGTAGAGCCTCGTCTTCCGCCATATTGTTTGTAGCTTCGAAGTGGATCTGCAGAACGTACTGCAGTTCTTCTCCGGTAGGGGACTTTAGGGTGACTCCGGCTCCTGAGCCTTGATGCTGCTTGGATCCATCGAAGTGCATAACCCATGTCTCTGGTTCCGGCTCCAAATTTGCATCCGGAGATTCCGTCCAATCTGCGATGAAATCTGCCAAGACCTGGGATTTGACCGCTGTCCTGGCTTTGTAGTTGATGTCGAAGGCGGATAATTCAATGCCCCATTTTGCTGTGCGTCCTGTTGCGTCAGCGTTGTTGAGAATCGTTGACAGCGGAGCTTTGCTCACAACTGTTACTGGATGCTCCTGGAAGTAGTGTCTTAGCTTCCTGCTACCTAAGAATACTCCATAGGCTAGCTTCTGAAAGTGGGGGTAGCGTTGTTTGGATTCCGTAAGGACTTCGCTAATATAGTAGACTGGCCTTTGGACTCCATACTCATGACCTTCTTCCTGTCGCTCCACCACGATGACGAGGCTGATGACTCTGTTGGTAGCTGCCAGGTAAAGGAGCATAGGCTCTGACTCTCCTGGAGCTGCTAGGATAGGTGGGGAGGTGAGTATTTCCTTCAACCCTTGAAGTGCTGCATCTGCTGCCTCATCCCAGACAAATTTGTCTGTTTTCTTCAATAGCTTGTACAGGGGTAGTGCCTTCTCGCCAAGACGGCTAACAAACCTGTTGATTGCTGCGACACAAACAGTTAGTCGTTGCACATCTTTGAGACAAGTTGGCCTTTTGATGCACATGATTGCCTTGATTTTCTCCGGGTTGACTTCAATGCCCCTATTAGAGACAATGAAGCCAAGGAGTTTTCCAGCTGGTACGCCAAAGACGCACTTTAGCGGATTCAACATCATCTTGTACCGACGGAGATTCTCAAAGGTTTCTGTAAGGTCGCTGATCAAGTCGGATCCTTTCCAAGTCATGACCGCGATGTCGTCGACGTAGGCGTGTACGTTCCGGCCAATCTGGTCCTTCAAGCACCGCTGCATCGTACGTTGGTAGGTGGCACCTGCATTTTTCAAGCCAAAAGGCATAGTAACATAGCAGTAAGTGCCAAATGGGGTGATGAATGAGGTCGCCTTTTGGTCGGACTCCTTCATCCGGATCTGGTGATACCCGGAATATGCATCAAGAAAACACAGAAGTTCCGCCCCTGCCGTCAAATCAATGACTTGGTCCATGCGCGGCAGGGGAAACGGATCTTTCGGGCAATGTTTGTTCAAGCCAGAGTAATCAATGCACATTCTAAGTATTTCAGAATTCTTTTTGGGTACAAGGACGGGATTTGCGATCCAATCAGTGTGGATAACCTCTATTACAAAACCTGCCTCTAGTAACTTTGCTAACTCCATTCATATGGCGAGGCGCTTCTTGTCTCCAAAGCGTCGCATAGCTTGCTTCACCGGTTTAGCCCCCGGGTTTATGTTGAGGTAGTGCTCGGCGAGTTCCCTTGGTACTCCGGACATGTCAGAAGGCTGCCATGCTAAGATATCCATGTTAGCGTGGAGGAACTCGACGAGCGCGTCTTCCTATTTGGGGTCCATGTTGGCTCCGACTGAGACCTGCTTGGAATCGTCGCCTTCCTTGAAGTTGACTTTCTTGGTCTTTATCGCGGCCTTGAAGGAGTTTTTGTGCTCGGAGATCTGCTTCTTGGTGGTCTGCATTTCAGTCGGATCCACCGCGGCTCTGTAGCCTTTCAGCTCTTCTCCAGATATCACAGACTCTGCGAAGGCGGCTTCGCCCAACTCACACTCATGAGCCTTTTTGTAGACTCCGGATAAGGTAATCATACCATTAGGACCCGGAATCTTGAGCTTGTTGTAGATGTAGCACGCTCTTGCGTGAAACTTGTGGTAGGTGGGCCTGCCGAAGATGACGTGGTAGGAGCTCTTGAAGGGCACAACTTCAAACGTGATCTTCTCTTCGCGGAAATTGTGAACATCGCCGAAGGCCACGGAAAGTGTGATGCTGCCGAGGGAATTCACCTTTTTACCCGGAACCACGCCATGAAACTCAGTGTTGCTGTGTTTGAGCTGTTCCTTGGTAAGGTTCATCCGCTCTAGAGTCTCCAGGTACATGATGTTCAAGCTGGCTCCACCATCCATGAGGCACTTGGAGAAGTCATACCCATCTATGCGGGGACTTACAACCAAGGCGTAGCACTCTTTTGGCACAATAGTAGGGTGATCCTCCCTGTTAAATCTGCACGGGACTTCCGACCACCTGACATACTGCGGCACAGCCGGAACTGTGGCGTTCAGGATTCGGATAGCTGACTTGGTAGCGCGGACTGTTGGGGTTCCGAGGAAGGTGTGGTACGCGCCCACACTCTTTTTCTCGAATGGGTTGGATTTGCCTGCGGACCCTGCCTTGG
Organism: Lolium perenne; assembly: GCF_019359855.2. Classification (NCBI taxonomy): domain Eukaryota; kingdom Viridiplantae; phylum Streptophyta; class Magnoliopsida; order Poales; family Poaceae; genus Lolium; species Lolium perenne. The sequence goes on from NC_067250.2 coordinate 315,584,599, forward strand.
GATCCGGCGAGTTATCATCCTCTTCCATTGCCTCAGAACTGTCCTCCTCTTTGTCCTTGTTCTTGCCCTTGCCTCCTTTGCCGCGTGGGCGGTGCTTCCGGGCTCGCTTGTATCCTGCCTCCGGGTCGTTCTTCAAATCATTGACCCACTTGCAGTTGTGGTTGGTGTGAGTGGACTTCCCCGTAACCGGATCCAGGTGGGCCGGGCAGGGCATGTCTCTGTACTCCTCATAAGTTTGCGGGGCGCGGGATCCGGCAGCTGTGACCTCAGTGCCATGCTGCTGGCCCCTGCCGGCTCTGCCTCCACGGCCGCGTCCTCTTCCACCTCCTGGACCTCCGCGTTGGAACGCCATGGCGACCATCTCGGATCCGCCACTCTTCTGGTCATCAGGGTTTTTGCGCTTGTGGCTGCTGCTGTTGCCGTTATCACGGTTCTTCTTTTGTTGGTGCAGGGGAATTGCTGTAGCTGCGAGATCTCCGCCTGCGTCATCATCGGCGGTAGTATGATCACTGGCAATGGAGATCCTGTCATCCAAAGTTAGTTTATTTGCGTTAGCCAAACAAGTGAGCTTGTGCCTCAGCAATCCTCCTCTCTGCAGTCCACCAATGAAGGCGTACATGGCAGTGGTGTGGTCGACATTTTCGCACTCGTTCCTGCATGCCAACCATCGTGTGAGGAAGTGTCTTGAGGATTCTCCCTTCTTCTGGATACATGCTTGTAAGTCGCTTGCTGTGGCAGGTCTTTTGTAGGTGCCCCTGAAGTGTTTTTCGAAGGCAGTCTTCAGGTCAAACCAGCAAAAGATTGAGTTCTTCTCGAGGTCGCTGAGCCAGATCCGGGCTGGACCTACAAGGTACAGCTGAAGCATGCGGCAGGCGATATTAGGGGTGCCTCCGGCAAAGGTTACTTTATTGTAGTAATCCTCTATCCAGGTATCCGGCCTTTCGGTGCCATCATAGTGCTTCAGGTTTCCGGGTAGCTTGAGGTTCATCCTTGGCTTTGGTTCCTCTCGAATCATCCTGCCGAAGCACTTCGGTCCGATGTAGTCAGTTCTGTATTCGTTGAGGCGTTCCCGCGCGTCACGCGAGCCGTGGCGAGGAGATTGTGAGCGAGAGCGAGATCTCCGGCCGCCACCTCCGCCTCCACCTCCGCCGCCACCGCTAGGTGGTGGTGAGGGAGACCTGCGAGGGGGTCGATCCGACTTCTTGCTTCCGCCTTCAGATTCTCCTCGGCCCTCCCGATGCTGGCTCCGACTCCTGTGGCTGCCTTTGCCTTGGCGCTAGCTGCCATGGTCGTTCCGGCTCCGGCGAGGCTCCGGGTCGCGGTATTCATTCCGACTCCTCCTAGGCTCGGGCTCACGATCGTTGTGCTGGCTCCGGCGGGGTTCCGGCGTGCGCTCCCTGTTCCTGTTTCTTGAGGGCAGCACGTTGTCGCGGATGACGATTCCACCATGCCCATGGGGCCTGGTGTTTCCGGCTGGACTACGGCGGCGAGGGGGACGCGGGTAACCGTTGGGCGGAGGAGAGGGGTTGCGGTACTTGTCCCTTCCAGAGTACATTGCATCCTTTCCCTTTCTTGGATCTGAAGGAGGTGTCCTTGATGGAACGGGGATTGGATTTGGGTGTTCTCTGGCTTTCCTTCTGCGTTCCGAGGATCCGGTTCGCGACTCGTCATCTCGATGGCGGTTGTCGTAGGCGTCCTTCTGTGCGGTGGAGACGCAATGCTCTGGGTTAGACTCCAGTTTGCGCGAAGTGTCTGCCTTGCTCTGCTGCCTCATTGCTGAAGCGACGAGCGTGCGAACGTAGTCAATGTCGATCTCCTCGTTCTTTTTCTTCAAGATCTCTGCAGCCTTCGTCATATTGTCCTTTGGAGTTGCGAACGGCTGCTGCTCAGTTTGCGTTGCGAAGGTGATCTTGCGGGGAGCTATCAACTCTCGCCGAACCCTTTCGACCTCATGATGAGCTTCAACGATCTTGTCCTCCCAATGCTTTCGGAGTTCCTTGACCTTTGCCAGTCCTTCATCTACCTCCTGCTCGCGCTGGATGAAGTCTTCCACAAAAACTGCGGCGTGCTTCCTTTCCTTAAGCATCTCCAGTCTCCAGTCTCTTAGCTTCTAGTGCTTCTACGTCTTTCCAATGCTTTCGGTGTCCTTGAACTTCTTGGCTGTGGCCAGCATCTCCAGTCTCTTAGCTTCTAGTGCTTCTACGTCTTCGGGAGTGATGGGTTTGTTAAGAATATCCGAGCGATAAACTGCATCCATGCCTGCTTGTGCAACCATCTCTTCAGGCGACAGGAGGTCCTCGGAGGAGGAATCCTTACGGGGTCGCTCCCGCGACATTGGAGATCCTTGACGGGATGGCTGAGGGTCGGATTGGGTGTTCGCATCTTCTGATCCAGGTTCTCCCAGCGCCGCCACAGTCGCAAGTACCTGCTTAGGCTGGGCGGATTCAACTTCAGGCTGATCACCAAAACCGTACTCCCCTAGCTTGCGGTTGAACTCTTCAGTATCCATGGAGGGGGTATCCCCGGAAATTGGGCTTAGATTGCCCAAAATCGACTCTTCGGCCGGAGTTCCGCTCTCTCCGACAGGTTCGACCTGATCCGGAGCAGCGTCGTTTTCCGGTGCCTCGACCTGCTCGGGACCAGCTCCGTCTTCTTGAGGGGCGGTTCCGGCGGTATGGGCCAAGAAGTGTACGAAGTGGCACCTCTGCTTTTCTAACACCTGGGAGACCCAGGCGGATCTGCATTGGTTTTCCACCGTTATTTCCTGCTCAGGGGCGGATTGGGTGGGGTTTGAAATTTCCAGATCCGAGGTGGAATCTTCCTTGGGAAGCTCCTGCATCTCAGATCGGATCTTCGCGACTGCGTCCAGCTCGGCGGCGGTCGCGTCTGCGTTACTTACCAGTGGGTTTCCGTCGGAATCGACGGTTTCCCCGATGAAGATGTGTATGCCGCCTACTGAGACGATGGAGAGCTTGACGGGGTTTGTCTTAGCCGGAATCCAGCACTCATCCGGAGGGACGAACGGCAGATTTCCGGCGTAAAGGACGCGCCCCACAACGATGGTGTCATCGTAGCTTCCCATGGCGGAACCCTCCCGGTTCCGGCCTCCAGACGCCGCAGGCCCCACGGTGGGCGCCAACTGTCGTTGCCTAATCGACAATACCTCGGAGGAGGGATCCTCACGAGGGGGAGAAGAAGTAGGGGCCATAGGGCGGAGTGCACACGGGACGGTGGTACGCGATTTACCCAGCTTCAGAACACCTGCACGATGACAGGGCCTACTGCTGCTTGTCTGGAATTATCTGGGTGCTTTCGCGATGTTACAATGAGTTGAGGTTATGCCTCTAGGGCTCCCGGGATCCGGCTTATAAAGGCGCACGGATCTAGGTTTTACATGGAGAGTCCTAGCCAGATACAGGTTGCCTAACTACGATACAATGTCTTGCCATGCACGTCAAGGATCCGCCTTCCCATCTATATCGTCCCGGATCCGGGTTCCTTAATGGGCCTTAGTGGATCCGGGTTCCTCCTCAAGGTCGGTCGGATCCGGCTCCCTGCTCCTGGGCCGGACTTCTTCCGTCAGGATCAACAGCAACTGGGCCGCCCGATGGGCCACATGCCTCATCACCATCTGTGGGCCACCCGGGCTTGCCGGATCTAGGCACTGTCGATGGTACACCCATGAAGTATACCCACAACACACGCTCCGCTGTTGCATATGGACAAATATGTCCTTAGGCTTTACTCATAGTGTTCATGGCGAAGGTTGAATCTTCTTTGTTAAATTGTTATATGGTTGGAAATGGGAAATGCTACATGTAGTAATTGGTAAAATGTCTTGGATAATGTGATACTTGGCAATTGTTGTGCTCATGTTTAAGCTCTTGCATCATATACTTTGCACCTATTAATGAAGAAATACATAGAGCGTGCTAAAATTTGGTTTGCATAATTTGTCTCTCTAAGGTCTAGATAATTTCTAGTAAAGTGTTTGAACAACAAGGAAGACGGTATAGAGTCTTATAATGTTTACAATATGTCTTTTATGTGAGTTTTGCTGTACCGGTTCATCCTTGTGTTTTTTTCAAATAACCTTGCTAGCCTAAGCCTTGTATCGAGAGGGAATACTTCTCATGCATCCAAAATACTTGAGCCAACCACTATGCCATTTGTGTCCACCATACCTACCTACTACATGGTATTTCTCCGCCATTCCAAAGTAAATTGCTTGAGTGCTACCTTTAAAATTTCTATCCTCTACCTTTGCAATATATAGCTCATGGGACAAATAGCCTAAAAAACTATTGTGGTATTGAATATGTACTTATGCACTTTATCTCTTATTAAGTTGCTTGTTGTGCGATAACCATGTTCCTGGGGACGCCATCAACTACTCTTTGTTGAATATCATGTGAGTTGCTATGCATGTCCGTCTTGTCTGAAGTAAGGGAGATTTACCATGAGTTGAATGGTTTGAGCACGCATACTGTTAGAGAAGAACATTGGGCCGCTAACTAAAGCCATGATCCTTGGTGGAAGTTTCAGTTTTGGACAAATATCCTCAATCTCATATGAGAAAATTAATAATTGTTGAATGCTTATGCATAAAAGAGGAGTCCATTATCTGTTGTCTATGTTGTCCCGGTATGGATGTCTAAGTTGAGAATAATCAAAAGCGAGAAATCCAATGCGAGCTTTCTCCTTAGACCTTTGTACAGGCGGCATAGAGGTACCCCTTTGTGACACTTGGTTAAAACATATGTATTGCGGTGATAATCCAGGTAATCCGAGCTAATTAGGACAAGGTGCGGGCACTATTAGTATACTATGCATGAGGCTTGCAACTTGTAGGATATAATTTACATAATGCATATGCTTTATTACTACCGTTGACAAAAATTGTTTCTTGTTTTCAAAACCAAAGCTCTAGCACAAATATAGCAATCAATGCTTCCCTCTGCGAAGGGCCTTTCTTTTACTTTTTATGTTGAGTCAGTTCACCTATCTCTCTCCACCTCAAGAAGCAAACACTTGTGTGAACTGTGCATTGATTCCTACATACTTGCATATTGCACTTGTTATATTACTTTACATTGACAACTATCCATGAGATATACATGTTACAAGTTGAAAGCAACCGCTGAAACTTAATCTTCCTTTGTGTTGCTTCAATACCTTTACTTTGAATTGTTGCTTTATGAGTTCACTCTTATGCAAGACTTATTGATGCTTGTCTTGAAAGTACTATTCATGAAAAGTCTTTGCTATATGATTCATTTGTTTACTCATGTCATTTACCATTGTTTTGATCGCTGCATTCATTACATGTGCTTACAATAGTATGATCAAGGTTATGATGGCATGTCACTCCAAAAATTATCTTTGTTATCGTTTACCTACTCGGGACGAGCAGGAACTAAGCTTGGGGATGCTAATACGTCTCCGACGTATCGATAATTTCTTATGTTCCATGCCACATTATTGATGATATCTACATGTTTTATGCATACTTTATGTCATATTTATGCATTTTCCGGCACTAACCTATTAACGAGATGCCGAAGAGCTAGTTGCTGTTTTCTGCTGTTTTTGGTTTCAGAAATCCTAGTAAGGAAATATTCTCGGAATTGGACGAAATCAACGCCCAGGGGCCTATTTTCACACGAAGCTTCCAGAAGACCGAAGGAGTCACGAAGTGGGGCCACGGGGCGCCGACACACTAAGGCGGCGCGGCCAAGGGGGGGCCCGCGCCACCCTAGTGTGTGGCCCCCCTGTCAGGCCCCCTGACCTATCTCCTCCGCCTACTTAAAGCCTTCGTCGCGAAACCCCCAGTACCGAGAGCCACGATACGGAAAACCTTCCAGAGACGCCGCCGCCGCCAATCCCATCTCGGGGGATTCAGGAGATCGCCTCCGGCACCCTGCCGGAGAGGGAATCATCTCCGGAGGACTCTTCACCGCCATGGTCGCCTCCGGAGTGATGAGTGAGTAGTTCACCCCTGGACTATGGGTCCATAGCAGTAGCTAGATGGTCGTCTTCTCCTAATTGTGCTTCATTGTCGGGTCTTGTGAGCTGCCTAACATGATCAAGATCATCTATCTGTAATGCTATATGTTGTGTTTGTTGGGATCCGATGGATAGAGAATACTATGTTATGTTGATTATCAATCTATTATCTATGTGTTGTTTATGATCTTGCATGCTCTCCGTTATTAGTAGAGGCTCTGGCCAAGTTTTTGCTAGTAACTCCAAGAGGGAGTATTTATGCTCGATAGTGGGTTCATGCCTCCATTAAATGCTGGGACAAAGGAGAAAGTTCTAAGGTTGTGGATGTCTGTTGCCACTAGGGATAAAACATCGATGCTGTGTCCGAGGATGTAGTTATTGATTACATTACGCACCATACTTAATGCAACTGTCTGTTGTTTGCAACTTAATACTGGAAGGGGTTCGGATGATAACCTGAAGGTGGACTTTTTAGGCATAGATGCATGCTGGATAGCGGTCTATGTACTTTGTCGTAATGCCCAATTAAATCTCACTATACTCATCATATCATGTATGTGCATGGTCATGCCCTCTTTATTTGTCAATTGCCCAACTGTAATTTGTTCACCCAACATGCTATTTATCTTATGGGAGAGACACCTCTAGTGAACTCTGGACCCCGGTCCATTCTTTTAATCGAATACAATCTACTGCAATATTCGTTCTACTGTTTTCTGCAAACAATCATCATCAACACTATACATCTAATCCTTTGTTACAGCAAGCCGGTGAGATTGACAACCTCACTGTTTCGTTGGGGCAAAATACTTTGGTTGTGTTGTGCAGGTTCCACGTTGGCGCCGGAATCCCTGGTGTTGCGCCGCACTACATCTCGCCGCCATCAACCTTCAACGTGCTTCTTGACTCCTACTGGTTCGATAAACCTTGGTTTCTAACTGAGGGAAACTTACTGCTGTACGCATCACACCTTCCACTTGGGGTTCCCAACGGTCGCGTGCTGTACGCGTGTCACACCTCTGAACATGTGAATTTTGATTATGCACTAACCCTCTAATGAGTTGTTTTGAGTTTGGTGTGGAGGAAGTTTTCAAGGATCAAGAGAGGAGGATGATACAATATGATCAAGGAGAGTGAAAGCTCTAAGCTTGGGGACGCCCCGGTGGTTCATCCCTGCATATTTCAAGAAGACTCAAGCATCTAAGCTTGGGGATGCCCAAGGCATCCCCTTCTTCATCGACAACATTATCAGGTTCCTCTAGTGAAACTATATTTTTATTCCATCACATCTTATGTGCTTTGCTTGGAGCGTCTGTATGTTCTTGTTTTTGTTTTGTTTGAATAAAGTTGGATCCTAGCATTCATTGTGTGGGAGAGAGACACGCTCCGCTGTTGCATATGGACAAATATGTCCTTAGCTTTACTCATAATGTTCATGGCGAAGGTTGAAACTGCTTCGTTAATTGTTATATGGTTGGAAACGGGAAATGTAACATGTGGTAATTGGTAGAATGTCTTGAATAATTTGATACTTGGCAATTGTTGTGCTTATAAGGATCATGTTTAAGCTCTTGCATCATATACTTTGCACCTATTAGTGAAAAAAATACATAGAGCTTGCTAAAATTTGGTTTGCATGATTGGTCTCTCTAAGGTCTAGATATTTTCTAGTAAGGGTTTGAGCAACAAGGAAGACAGTGTAGAGTCTTATAATGCTTGCAATATGTTTTTATGTGAGTTTTGCTGTACCGGTTCATACTTGTGTTTGTTTCAAATAACCTTGCTAGCCTAAGCCTTGTATTGAGAGGGAATAATTCTCGTGCATCCAAATCCTTGAGCCAATAACTATGCCACTTGTGTCCACCATACCTACCTACTACATGGTATTTCTCTGCCATTCCAAAGTAAATAGCTTGAGTGCTACCTTTAAATTTCTATCCTTTATCTTTGCAATATATAGCTCATGGGACAAATAGCCTAAAAACTATTGTGGTATTGAATATGTACTTATATATCTTATTTCTTATTAAGTTGCTTGTTGAGCGATAACCATGTTCCTGGGGACGCCATCAACTACCCTTTGTTGAATATCATGTGAGTTGCTATGCATGTTCGTCTTGTCTGAAGTAAGGGTGATTTATCATGAGTTGAATGGTTTGAGTATGCATATTGTTAGAGAAGAACATTGGGCCGCTAACTAAAGCCATGATCCATGGTGGAAGTTTCAGTTTTGGACAACAATCCTCAAATCTCTTATGAGAATATTATTTGTTGTTGAATGCTTATGCATTAAGAGGAGTCCATTATCTGTTGTCTATGTTGTTCCGGTATGGATGTCTAAGTTGAGAATAATCAAAAGCGAGAAATCCAATGCGAGCTTTCTCCTTAGACCTTTGTACATGCGGCATAGAGGTACCCCTTTGTGATACTTGGTTAAAACATATGTATTGCGATGATAATCCATGTAATTCCAAGCTTATCCATCTAGCTGCGAACTCCATCCCGGCTTTATAGCCATGGTTCGGAATCGACCTTTCTCTGGAGCGATTAGTAATGATGCTCATGATCATTTAGAGGAGTACGAAGAACTGTGTTCGTGTTTGGTAATCCCAGGTATGACACAGGAAACTTTGAGGTGGAAGTTGTTCCCTTTCTCTCTCATAGTTAGAGCGGAGTAGTGGTACATCCGCACGGTAGGGAGTGTAGACAGTTGGGAAGTACTACGAGATGACTTTTGTTACTCGTTCTCCCCTTTCGAATGCTCAGATTTACTACCAGGTGACTTCCTTGAATTTGGGCAATTAGAGGGTGAGTCCATAGGTGCAACATGGGCTAGGTTCTCGCACCTGTTGGAGTCTAGCTCAGACTTGTCTATACCTGATGATGTATCATTGTGCATCTTTTATGTGACTTTAGACATGGAATCTGCACAAGAGCTTGACATCATGGCTGGAGGTTCGTTTGAGCACCAAACTCTAGTGGAAAGAGGAGAGATCCTAGATTTCTTCTTAGAAACCTCTTCTTCCCATACCGATCACAACGAACCGCACCCAAAGTCCAAGTCGATCCATGAGAGTCTCTTAATAGAAGAATTTGAGCTTTCACCTTGCACATCCCATGATTCATCTAGGGAGCCTTCTCGCGAACCACGAACACCAAAGAAAGAAGAAATTCAACCTTCGGAGTTCTCTCACCGATTTGGAGGATGATTCTTCTAGACACATTATAAATGTCTTGAATCACTTAAGGCACGAGAATCCTACAACATCGATGTGCCTTTATGAGGTCCTCGATGAATTTTGGAATCATGGGACCATAGTGGATTGGTCGCCTCAGGAATTAAAGCACACATCCAAAGCAATTCGGGTTAGCTCGATTTCCACGACCATCCATTGTTCCATGAGGGGAACATCGTAGATGCCGTTCATGACCCTACTTCTAGGGCTTGCATCATATCGGAGATCCTTTTGGACACTCTGGTGGGTGACATTCCCTTGACCCCGATGATACGTCTCCAACGTATCGATAATTTCTTATGTTCCATGCTACTTTATTGATGATACCTACATGTTTTATACATACTTTATGTCATATTTATGCATTTTCCGGCACTAACCTATTAACGAGATGCCGAAGAGCCAGTTGCTGTTTTCTGCAGTTTTTGGTTTCAGAAATCCTAGTAAGGAAATATTCTCGGAATTGGACGAAATCAACGCCCAGGATCTTATTTTTCCACGAAGCTTCCAGAACACCGGAGGAGATACGAAGTGGGGCGACGAGGCGACGCCACGCTAGGGCGGCGCGGCCCTACTGTGTGGGTCCCTCGCGTCGCCCCCTGACCTACCCTTCCGCCTACATAAGCCTTCGTCGATAATAGTTCCAGTACCGAGAGCCACGATACGGAAAACCTTCCAGAGACGCCGCCGCCGCCAATCCCATCTTGGGGGATTCAGGAGATCGCCTCCGGCACCCTGCCGGAGAGGGGAATCATCTCCCGGAGGACTCTTCACCACCATGGTCGCCTCCGGAGTGATGTGTGAGTAGTTCACCCCTGGACTATGGGTCCATAGCAGTAGCTAGATGGTCGTCTTCTCCTCATTGTGCTATCATTGTTCGATCTTGTGAGCTGCCTAACATGATCAAGATCATCTATTTGTAATGCTACATGTTGCGTTTGTTGGGATCCGATGGATATAGAATGCTATGTTATGTTGATTATCAATCTATCATATATGTGTTGTTTATGATCTTGCATGCTCTCCGTTATTAGTAGAGGCTCTGGCCAAGTCGTTACTTGTAACTCCAAGAGGGAGTATTTATGCTCGATAGTGGGTTCATGCCTCCATTAAATCTGGGACAGTGACAGAAAGTTCTAAGGTTGTGGATCTCTCCTCTTTCTCTGGAGCGATTAGTAATGATCCTCATGATCATTTAGAGGAGTACGAAGAACTGTGTTCGTGTTTGGTAATCCCAGGTATGACACAGGAAACTTTGAGGTGGAAGTTGTTCCCTTTCTCTCTCGTAGTTAGAGCGGAGTAGTGGTACATCCGCACGGTAGGGAGTGTAGATAGTTGGGAAGTACTGCGAGATGACTTTTGTTACTCGTTCTCCACTTTCGAATGCTCAGATTTACTACCAGGTGACTTCCTTGAATTTGGGCAATTAGAGGGTGAGTCCATAGGTGCAACATGGGCTAGGTTCTCGCACCTGTTGGAGTCTAGCTCAGACTTGTCTATACCTGATGATGTATCATTGTGCATCTTTTATGTGACTTTAGACATGGAATCTGCACAAGAGCTTGACATCATGGCTGGAGGTTCGTTTGAGCACCAAACTCTAGTGGAAAGAGGAGAGATCCTAGATTTCTTCTTAGAAACCTCTTCTTCCCATACCGATCACAACGAACCGCACCCAAAGTCCAAGTCGATCCATGAGAGTCTCTTAATAGAAGAATTTGAGCTTTCACCTTGCACATCCCATGATTCATCTAGGGAGCCTTCTCGCGAACCACGAACACCAAAGAAAGAAGAAATTCAACCTTCGGAGTTCTCTCACCGATTTGGAGGATGATTCTTCTAGACACATTATAAATGTCTTCAATCACTTAAGGCACGAGAATCCTACAACATCGATGTGCCTTTATGAGGTCCTCGATGAATTTTGGAATCATGGGACCATAGTGGATTGGTCGCCTCAGGAATTAAAGCACACATCCAAAGCAATTCGGGTTAGCTCGATTTCCACGACCATCCATTGTTCCATGAGGGGAACATCGTAGATGCCGTTCATGACCCTACTTCTAGGGCTTGCATCATATCGGAGATCCTTTTGGACACTCTGGTGGGTGACATTCCCTTGACCCCGATGATACGTCTCCAACGTATCGATAATTTCTTATGTTCCATGCTACTTTATTGATGATACCTACATGTTTTATACATACTTTATGTCATATTTATGCATTTTCCGGCACTAACCTATTAACGAGATGCCTAAGAGCCGATTCTTGTTTTCTGCAGTTTTTGGTTTCAGAAATCCTAGTAAGGAAATATTCTCGGAATTGGACGAAATCAACGCCCAGGATCTTATTTTTCCACGAAGCTTCCAGAACACCGGAGGAGATACGAAGTGGGGCGACGAGGCGACGCCACGCTAGGGCGGCGCGGCCCTACTGTGTGGGTCCCTCGCGTCGCCCCCTGACCTACCCTTCCGCCTACATAAGCCTTCGTCGATAATAGTTCCAGTACCGAGAGCCACGATACGGAAAACCTTCCAGAGACGCCGCCGCCGCCAATCCCATCTCGGGGGATTCAGGAGATCGCCTCCGGCACCCTACCGGAGAGGGGAATCATCTCCCGGAGGACTCTTCACCGCCATGGTCGCCTCCGGAGTGATGTGTGAGTAGTTCACCCCTGTACTATGGGTCCATAGCAGTAGCTAGATGGTCGTCTTCTCCTAATTGTGCTTCATTGTCGGGTCTTGTGAGCTGCCTAACATGATCAAGATCATCTATCTGTAATGCTATATGTTGTGTTTGTTGGGATCCGATGGATAGAGAATACTATGTTATGTTGATTATCAATCTATTATCTATGTGTTGTTTATGATCTTGCATGCTCTCCGTTATTAGTAGAGGCTCTGGCCAAGTTTTTGCTAGTAACTCCAAGAGGGAGTATTTATGCTCGATAGTGGGTTCATGCCTCCATTAAATGCAAGGATGTGTGACAGAAAGTTCTAAGGTTGTGGATGTGCTGTTGCCACTAGGGATAAAACATCAATGCTATGTCTAAGGATGTATTTGTTGAATACATTACGCACCATACTTAATGCAATTGTCTGTTGTTTGCAACTTAATACTGGAGGGGGTTCGGATGATAACCTGAAGGTGGACTTTTTAGGCATAGATGCATGCTGGATAGCGGTCTATGTACTTTGTCGTAATGCCCAATTGAATTTCACACTACTCATCATAACATGTATGTGCATTGTCATGCTATCTTTATTTGTCAATTGCCCAACAGTAATTTGTTCACCCAACATGCTATTTCTTATGGGAGAGACACCACTAGTGAACTGTGGACCCCGGTCCATTCTTTACATCGAAGACAATCTACTGCAATACTCGTTCTACCGTTTTCTGCAAACATCATCATCCACACTATACATCTAATCCTTTGTTACAGCAAGCCGGTGAGATTGACAACCTCACTGTTAAGTTGGGGCAAAGTATCTTGGTTGTGTTGTGCAGGTTCCACGTTGGCGCCGGAATCCCTGGTGTTGCGCCGCACTACACTCCGCCGCCATCAACCTTCAACGTGCTTCTTGACTCCTGCTGGTTCGATAACCTTGGTTTCTTACTGAGGGAAAAACTTGCCGCTGTACGCATCATACCTTCCTCTTGGGGTTCCCAACGGACGTGTGCTTTACCGTCACAAGCAGCACCCGACTTATAGACATTTCCAAAGTCCCTCATGGGGCTACTTTTTCCCATGTAGAGGGATCATTAGGGACGTGCCAATCATCATAGAAAAGATCGAGGTGTGCCTAGATTTTCATATCTATGACATCATGGATTTTGATCTTCTCCTAGGCTTCCCGTTAGAGAAACTCCTTGCCACATCTCTAGGAAGCTTAGATGAAAAGCTTAAGGAAGCCGCTTCTGCCACTACTACACCTTGTCTAGGACATCCTACGCTGAAGCCTCTTCCCAATCAAAACCCACTCGAGAAGACGACGTATGTGTCTCCGTTCGCGTCATCCAAGCATGATCTCATTAAGGTTGCAGGATTTTCTCGAGTGGGTTTAGGGTTTAGGGTTTAAGGTTTAGGGTTTAGAGTTTAGATTTTAGAGTTTAGGGTTTAGGGTTTTAGGGTTTTAGGGTTTAGGGTACACCCAAACACTTGGGCTAGGGATATCCTGTGTGACTCACAGTTCATGGATCAAGAGCGAGCAAAGATCATCACGGTTATATGGTTGATTTGGCACTCGCGAAATAAGTGGAAGCATGATGTGGAACTTAGTAATCCTGTGTTTTTCAGTCAAGGCTACCAGAGAAGCTTTGGCTCTTCTGGAGTTTCCACGACATCTAATTTCGGTGGATCTTTGTAATTTCGCTAAATACTGGTGATTTTTCAAACTTAACGCTATAATGTGGTGGTTTTTTGAAATTAACTCCTGTTTCCGGCCTGCACCACGAACTCGTCACTGCGGCTGGCTGGCATCACCGCCTATATCGTTTTTGTGTGCAACTTGGATGTTAAAAACTCAAAATCGTTTTTCTCCACAAATCTATGATTGTGTTCATGTGTATCCAAATCAGAACGTATTTGTCCCCATTGTTCAGTGCAGTTTGTATTGTATGCTATTTCTTCACACTTTAACTCTTCTGCTAGTGAATTTTGTGGAGCCGCAAAATGCGTATGATCGAATAATTGGAAAGAATGCTAGTACAACACTATTAAAAAACTAGACCAAATCAGTGATTAATATGTCGATTAATGGACCTGACCGTGTCAATTAGCTCCAATCCTTTATGTTAATCGTTTAGCTCGATTAATTGCTTTGACAACTCGATTAATTAGTCCACTTTGATCAATAAAGTTGCAATAAATTTGAACGCAAATCGCCCGTCCAGCCACTACGCCGTCCAAATCAAGTAGGTTTGCGAAGATTCAACTCGATTCTCGCCTCCAGGAGCTTGATTCCCGCCATCGCTAAAGAGCTTGAGGATGCGTTCAAATAGGGTAGGTGCTTGAGGTGCAAGAGGGGCAGTGCCCTAGGTAGGAGGTTGGAGAAGAGAAACTTCAGAGGGAAAAGGAGGAGAAGCGAAAGGCAGGAACATGGTGGTGGCTAGTGGCTCCTTTGTCGCTCATGACCTAGAAGATTACGTGACAGAGAAGAAGTTTACATGTTTTAATGGTATTTTGGGCTCTAGAGATGTAGGGTAGGCATATAGAGACCCATATACTATTTGTTTCTTTCTTATATACACCTGTTTTGAATGCTAATTTGTGTAGGTTGCATCAATTAATTAATAGCAGAACGAAATGAGTTAATCCTTCGAATTCCGATTATTCACTACTTCCGAGCCAATCGAGCAGTTAACGATTACCAATTTTCTTACCGTTGCGTACATATATATGTAAATTTTCAGAGTTGCATAAGTTTCTTCTCTTTGAGCTCAGAAATCAAAACATTTGAATATGAAAAAATGAACCATCAATAACTAATGTACACAATCGGTAGAATAGAGAGGACAAAGGAAAAAAATTAAAATTAAAATAAAAGAAGATGATACAAAGGTAGCCTGGACTAATCATAGCAACCTACAATCTAATTTGGTTCTAACTTACATGCCAAACAATTTTAGTTTCAGAGCACGGAGGTGGAGTGGGGTTTAGATATGAACTAGAGTTGAGCGGAGTGAAGCTCTCTCAAACAAACCCTACCATGTCTACAAACACTACTATTGGCTGACTGTTCCAACTAGTGTTGCGTCTTGTATGTCACATGACATTTGATCGGAAGCCTCTGTCTCGATTGTATTTTTTTAGATCCTACCTTTATTTATTGGTGCACGTCATTCAACCGTATGTCACAGGACTTCTAAGATCAAATAATGGCCAAAGCTATCATTTTGCGTGCCCATGGAGAGTTAAAATTTTCGGAAAAAATTATGCTGGACATTTTTACCTTGTCATTAAAGCTATGCTATTTTATTGAATTATATAAGTCGGATCTTGAATACTATTAATAGGTATAGTTTGTTACAAAAAAAAAATAACAATATATACATCTCATGTATATTCATGAACATATTCGACATATCATTATAATTTTTATAAGCAAATGCATTTTGGGGCTAAACTAACGTTGTATTGTTATAAGTTTTGAATTTAATTTAGGATGTTTAACGAACTCTCTTGTTACAATAGATTTTGCATATGTTGTTATATGTATCTTTATTTCCATAATATGCTTAAATTTAACATTAAATTGGTACAATACTTGGATTGTGTACGAGTCGGGGAAATAACTTGCAGATGTTTCTTGAGTACAAGCCTACCAAGTTTATAGGTAAAACAAAAAAATGTTAAGGTCATATGAACTTGAAGGTCGTTTAACCATAATAGCTGTAAAAAGAGAAAGTTAAACCTCAATATTTAGTGGTTGAATTCAAAACTCGGCGTTTATTTTACTCAAATTAAGACTCAAAAAAAGTCACCTCAAACTTATGGGTTGTCTATCAAGTATTTTAGACAAGATTTAGAATTTTTTTCGAAGGACGGAGCTAGAGACAACAATTCAGACAAAGGACACCTTGTTTAACCTTTTTTTATTCAGGGTTCTTTGCTCTTGTTCGTGTTTGTATCATTTTGTTGAAATATTGGGTATCTTGTTTAAAAAATAGTCTTATAATTGTTCTTAAGGGAAAAAGTAAAATGACACGTAAATCAAAATCTTATTAACAAGGAAAGTCAATTTAGCCGCCTTCTTCCGGTCTCACTGAAGCTCGCACAATTTTTTCCATGTGCCAACCGAGCTAAGTTATAGTTGAGCAAACAAATAGCTATATCTAGTCAACAAATAAGTGGATGTTTAGCTTTCAAATTTATACACAAAAAAGTATATTTCTATCTTCCAAAGCATTTTAAAGTAGGAAAAATGGCAATTTCTCTCTCATGACACACGAGAATCAAAATCAATAACGTGTAGAACGTGATCTCCTCATTTTATACATACACTTAGTTGAGTGGAGGTGGGGGCATTAAAGAAGATAGAGCTGGTGGCTTGCACCTTCCTATCGTATTTTCCACTCCGCTCCATAATCCAATTTTAAAATTTTGTACGTCCACTTATTTGAAATAACTAGTGATTTTTGTTCCAGGTGTATCTGCACCCAAATTTTTTTTTGTGATAATTTGGTTGTAATAGTATTTTTTCTGTAGGGGTGAGGACTTTTGTGGCAATATTCTGTACCATAGGGTAAATCATCACGTTGGCGTGTTTTTCTATAAATATAGGGATGGTCAGCAGCAAAGCGATATGTCCTTTCATCTTATAAGTGGAGAAGCTTGGAGCTGCAGGTTGATTTATCAAAAATCGAGAGGGGGAAATGCAAAAGCACGTTAGGGACGTTGGATGCACATCTGATGACGTGAAGGATAACCCCGATTGAGTGACCGACGCCTAACCGGATGACGCTGACGACCCTGTTGAAGTAATAAGAAAGACACTCCCAACTTGTACTACTACTATAAATGATTATCAAGTAGATCGGTGATAAAAATGGTTGTGGCTCCCTGAAATCCACTCAAACAAAAACCTCACATTTGCTAGTACTTCGTAATACAAAATATCTAGGAATGAAAGAGTCCCTCTCAAAAAATGGTTCGTGGGAACTGCAGGCGCTATCATGTGAAAGATAGTCCGTTCAAAAAAAGAAGTGAAAGCTAGCCGCGCGCCTGTCGACGAGCAGACGGTCGACACGCCTCCGTCGTGGGCTCGTGGCCGCATTTGTTCCTTCCCATCGCTCTCGTCCGACCTCACGCTCTTTTTTCGTCTTTTTTTTTGGTCTACACCACGAACGCTTGTTAAAAGTTTTCTCTCTGACCAAGTCGAAGACGCTGCACACAGCACACTGCACTACTGTAGTATATACACATGTCTGGCTGCCACGATACGACACGAAATGGCCTACGGACACTGTTGGACCGAGTTGACATGACTGGTTCCCGTCCCGAGCCCCGACCAGGTTCTCTCTATCTTGAACACTTCATAATACGATAATTACTTCATGTTATCTTGAAAATAATTAAAATGTCAGCCAGAGAGACTTAGGGCAGAGGAAAGAAATCGCATCAAAATCCAGCCTCTATCTTGCCAGCACACACAGTTACACACACGTCAGCGCCGGATGCATCATTCTCTCCCTCGTTCTCATCCTTTGCTCCACCTCCTGTGTATTTGCTTAGAATTGAAACAATGACATTGTACGTGAGGGCATCTTTAGCAGGCTGTTTCGAAACGGTTACCCAAACAATTCGTATAGGTTGGCATGCAGATAGAATTTGAGAGGTGGTCCGTTTTGCTCGGGGGTGCGTCCGGCGGCCCCGATGTATGTTGCCTTTCCCCATCCGATGTTAAGGATTGACGCTCTGACACTAATGGCGGCGTCATGTGCCCGGCTTCGCGGGCGCCCGTCCCGAAGGATTCCCACGGCGGTTGGTTCTCGCCCTCGGAGGCTGCGCGCAATTGATGTTCCCGCAAACAAGCCATCTTGGCTGCATGGGTGGCCATCGACGGGGACGGCCTCGACGGCGGGGAGGAGTAGACATGTAGGGGCCAGTGTACTAGCAGTCGTCTTCATTTATTTTTGGTTAAATTAGATGCGAGCCTTTTTATAATTGAATGTCGAATCCTAATGAATCATTAACTAGTATAATGTGACACTTACGAGCCAGGCCCATCGGCCGATGAGCAGATACTCACGATGTCCGCGCGCTGTCCAATCCGTTCCCCAAATTTGGTAGATGAATGAGTCGTGTCGGATAGGTCGGTGCGTTTGAGTCACGCCGCTGGAGCGTGCGTCAGCTTTTAGCCTGTCAACACGGTCCAATTCAGACATGCCATGACATGCGTCGACCCCGGCTGAAGATGTCCTGATCCCCTCCAAGAAATTGTTATGATCCATGATAATGGACAATGTCTTCACTTTTCTTATAGCCATCATTGTAACTATATGAGCATCATTCTTAATTAGACATAGGCCACCTCTCATGTCATTCCATAAACACACCAAAAGAATTTTGTTTTATCTACCATCTCAGTCCCTCCTCGCGTAAAAAAAATCCTCAAGACACAAAATCGAGAATGTATGAGTGCTGCAATTGTTAAAAAAGATCTAGAGACCCACTAACATATTCTGAATGCTCCTTCGGACCATAAAAAAACCATTGTGATCCAACTCCAATGTAAACCCGTCAGGATCATTTGAAACTATGCAAAATCATGCCATAAAATGTCTTGTGTAAGAAACATTGAAACTTTATTAAATACATTTCATTACCATGTACTATACATGCTAATTTATCCTACAAATGTACAACATAGCATTCAAATTCAGTTCACGCTGCAACCGTCAAAATTCAGTTAACACTCAAAACTTGATACTCAGTTAACTTGTGCATCTTCAATTTTGACCTAAACTGTGAAACTAATCTTCCATTACTACATCATTGTTGCAAACATAATACCAACAATGGAATAGAAGAATTGCAAGATTCATACTCCGGTTTAAGGTCAGACTGAATCTAAACTGAAATAGGGGATAGGCTGTCAGGCATCCTACCCTAAGGAAATGGACCGAAAGGTTCCATCCTTTAGTAGACTAAGTTTGCGAAATGTAACGGTGGTTCGCGAAGCATCTGGCTTTCCGGCCATCTCCAACTCCCGTCATCGAGAAACTATAAGAACTATAGCATGCAAGAAACGCGGAGTTGAGGTGGCTAGACCTATACCCCAAAATGCTTCCAGCATAGGAGCCTATGGTTCCATTATTGTTATTGCTGAATTTTTTACATAAAGGACCACCCTGCTCAATGAATTGACAAAAAAGAACACATGCGAATATAATTGACAGAAAAGACCATCTCTAGCGTGGCGGCAGCGCCCCCAGCCAACACGTGGCACATACTGCCGCATAGCATGGCGGCACCACTTGCCGTCAGTGGATGTGGCAGCACGTTTGCCTACCGTTCGTCCTTATAGTTTCCCGAAGTTTATTCTCTGTAAGCTCAGAAATCAAAACATTTGCATATGAAAAAAATAAACCATGAGTAACTAATCTACACAATCGGTAGAATAGAGAGGATAAAGAAAAAATCAAAAAATAAAATAAAATAAAATACGATACAAGGGTAGTCTGGACTAATCATAACAATCTACAATCTAATTTGGATCTAGCTTACATGCCAAACAATTTTAGCTTCGGAGCACGGAGGTGGAGTGGAGTTTGGATATGAACTAGAGTTGAGCGGAGTGGAGCTCTCTCAAACAAACCCTACGATGTCTACAAACACTACTATCGGGTAACCTTTCCTTTTAGTGCTGCATCTTGTATGACATGTGACACTTGATCGGAAGCCTCTATCATGGTTGTATTTTTAGATCCTACCTCTATTTTTTGGTGCACGTTATTCAACAGTATGATAGCCTCGTGTGAGAACTTCTAAGATTAAACAATGGCCAAAGCTATCATTTTGTGTGCTCGTGGCGAGTTAAAATGTTCGGAACAATTTATGCTGGACATTTTTACCTTGTCATTAAAGGTATGTTATTTTATCGAAATATATAAGTCGGATCTTGAATACTATTAATAGGTATAATTTTTATAAAATATAACAATATATACACCTCATGTATATTACATATTGGTCATATCATTATCATTTTTATCAGCAAATGCATTTTGGGGCTAAACTAACGTTGTATTTGTCATAAGTTTTGAATTTAATTTAGGATGTTTAACGAACTCTCTTGTTACAACGGCTTTTGCTTATGCTCTTATATGTATCTTTATTTCCATAATATTCTTAAATTTAACACTAAATTGGTACAATACTTGGATTGTGTATGAGTCGGAGAAATAACTTGTAGATGTTTCTAGAGTACAAGCCTACCAAGCTTAGGTAAAATAAAAAATGTTAAGATCACATGGACTTGCAGGTCCTTTAACCATATAAAAAGACAAAGTTAAACCCTCAATTTTTAGCGGTCGAATTCAAAACTCGGCGTTTATTTTACTCAAATTAAGACTCAAAAAAGTCACCTCAAACTTATGGGTTGTCTATCAAGTAGTTTAGACAACAATTCAAACAAAGGACACCGATTTAACCTTTTGTTTTAGTCAGGGTTCTTTGTTGTTGTTCGTGTTTGTATTATTTTGTTGAAATATTGGGTATCTTGTTCAAGCAATAGTCTTATAGTTGTTCTGAAGGGAAAAAGTAAATTGAGACGGAAATCAAAATCTCTACTACTTAAAAAAACACGAAGCTGTTCCGTAGTCAGCTGGTACGTCGTCGGTTTCGTCAATCGTCGCGGGCCATATCGTATCCTCTCACCGATTTTTTACTCCTCAACGTTCGGTTTTATTTCATTCTTTAGGATTCCATCCGGTTTTCTCCATCCCTGACCCTTAATCTTTGCAAATCCATCAAGAAAGCCACCCCTAATCCCTCTCTCCGAAGGAGAACCTCAGGGTTCACAGCCAATCCCTGCTCGAGCCGCCATGTGCCTCAAGGCTCTGGGTCTATGCCACCTTCCTCCGCCCCGGCAAGCCCTGCACCACCGGTATGGCCCTGGCCCGTCGTCGCCGGCATCATGAACGACATCGGCAGAGCCATTGCCTTTTGCCTCTCTCCTCCTCCGGGCCCAGTCTCGTGCTCCTCGGCTGCGGTCTCCGAGGAGATCAGGATGAAACACCCCAAGACCGAGGTGTGCATCTTCGTGCTCGACTTCGCGGGTGCAAGGGCCTTGGTTAAGGATGTGCCTCTGATTTCGGCCGCCTTCCTCGGCTCGGGTCGACGACGATCCACTCCAATCCCCTCCTGTAAGCATAAAGCTCAATCAAGGTAGGTTGAGCGCTGGCACCTCCAGCACCACGTCCGGTGTGCGCAGACTACTTCCTCGTACCACGTGTATCGCCGCTGCCAGAGGGGAGGTGACAGAGGAGATGGATGCGAGAACACTATCTTGGGTAATGAAGACGTAGCTTCAGATTCAGACATAGGTCGAAGAGGGACTAGAGAATAGCTTCGACAAAAGAGGTAATCACAAAATCTTATTGGAGGAGGTTGTGTAGTGAAAATGTATTTAGTTGTTTCTGATGCTTAGTCTCTTTATAAAAATAAATTACTAATTCAGGCTATTGTAGTTCATTTGGCCAATACGTGCTCAATTATAATAGGGACAACGACCAGAAACTACAATTCTGGACATTTCTAGCTTTGCACCTTTGTATTTGCCATCATTTAGAATTACTTTGGCAGACAAAAAATGATTTGTGCATGTTAACCTGACAAGAATGTGTTCGTTTAATATGCAAATGTATTAAATCAACACAATGTCAGACAATACCATTTGCAGTTACCTGTAGGAAAACAAAGTAAGTATTTAGAACTTGGTTCTGGTACTATCGTTGCAAATACTTTCATAGCTACAGGAATATCCCGTAACATTAAGATGCCAGTTCAGAACGGTCGATGTTTGTTGTACAATTTGGTGGCGAACAAGCCTCACCTTGATGAATACTATTCAGCAGATCAGTGTAAATATAGTCAGCTATATTCTTTACCATACTTCCTTTGCCGCTGCTCGATTCTTAATTAAAGGATAGAGTCCACATAACTTATTCTGATCTTTTGTGTGTTCAAAAATAGGCGATTTCAGATAGACAAATCTGAAAATCTACTAGGAAAAATTGAGTTTAGAGTATCGGTCCTTTGCCAAGTACCAGCGCTCTAGGCTTCATGTAACCAACGTGTATTTTTTTTTGCTTGGTCCCTCGCTTTATGTTAGATTCTTTCTACCACATGGTCTTACCAAATTTTCAATATGAACTTCCCTTGAAATGGTAGTTAGTGCAAATTTGAAGATTAAAAATCTACTGTTGATATTTCCATTTCTAAAACATGTTTCAAATTATCATATAATGTGCCAATGTCAATCATGTAACTATACCCTTCTGAGCTTGGCAAATTCTCATTTTGCATTCCCCTGAAAATGGGTGTCCTGCTCATACACATACTCTAATAAAGAAAGTTTTGGGTACATGTTCATCTTCAGGTGCGGCTGGTGAGGGATCACTCGTAGACAACACTAATGATAATTATGAGGCAAGTTCTCATAGTTTTGGTACATGTTTTAACTGTACTCTCTAAATTTCATTGTCTGAATCATTAAGGAGCAGTTGGAAAATCTCAAGGTTACTAGGCAGCCTCCTTGTGGTTCTGTTTGTTAGTGGGTAAGGTGGTACTTGAGAACATATTTGAAGAATTTTTGTTAGTTGGTTTTCTTTAGCATATAGCAATGTCAGCAGTCCCTGCTCTTCAGTAGTGACATGCGACCATTTATAGGTGAGAAAAAGCTGATGCCTTTCATATATCTCTCAACTCTAGGATGCTTGACATTTAATAATTTGTGTTCTGGAGTCAATCACTGTTTTGCAGTTCGTAGAAAAAAAATTGGTAAGATCTGACCCAACGAGGGGCTCGAAGTTACTGACGGTACAGATGTCACCACGTTTTAAATAGTTTTAACTCCCACTAATGAGCAAGCAGATGCGTTGTAGTCTCTACTCTCACGCAATCTGTTATTATTAATACAAATGTTTTTATGCTGACTGAGATTCCCTGTTACAGTTTCCAAGGTGGGCATCTCTCAAAGGATACACACACCTCACAGTGCAATATCTTGTGGAGTAGTTTTCCTGAAGACAGATGATACGGAAGATGATACTCGATTGCTCGGTGTTCATTGCTACCCTGGGGAAAAAGCTCTTGAAGGTAAGTGCAAGTTATATGTTGATGGGTACAGGTACCTTGAATTTTCTCATGGATATGGCAGTTCTTTAATGTTCATCAAATGTGTGAACCATGTGATGAATAAGATTTTAATGGTTTTTGTTGTAATTGACGTACTAAAGTGCACTCTCTAGGTGGTACTTAAAAATTCATGCATTGATATTATTTTGAACTTGGTTACTGCAGTTTCAAAGTGGTCATGGAATTTCTGGCATTGTAGGCAATCTGTTTCTCAGCATGGAGGTTAGTTCTGTGAGGTGTTCATGTTGTGTTCAATTCCTGAATAGCGTTTGGAAAATGTTCACATATTATAGTAAGTATTGAGACATAATTACCCCTGTTTTGAATTGTTCTTTATGGAGAAAATACATATTAATTATTAGTCCCTCCGATCCATATACACATCCATCACAGTCTTTGATGATTTGCTGATCATTTGTGTTGTAGATTACATCTTCTTGATATTCACTAGAAATACTTATTGTGGTAAAGAGAAGCATGTTTTGCATCTCTCATGCCTCGTTCAGTTTGGGGCAATCCAAGGGGGATTGGGGTGGGTTGAGGTGGTTTAAATCCCAAACAAGTCAAAATACACCTTAATCCACTCCAACACACCCCAATCCACCTGAGTAGGGGATCAACCGAACAGGGCCTCACTGATTCAACATCATTGCAGTGAGATGTGGAACAACGAGGATATACTATGTTGTGTCTCTGACCTTTTGTGGTAAACTGACATTTAAAAGAAGAATTGCTTAGATATTAGAAGCACAGTAAGATCAAGCCATGATTGAGCACCGATGAAACTCGTTTGAGCATCATGTAGCATGTTTTAAGAAAATCCGAAGAGGCTTAACTATTTAACACAACAAAATAATTACAGCTCGCTGTGTTAGGATGTAATAGGGTCCCATCTATATTCTTCATCTAACCGGATCTGCGTGGGCAGCAACCAGGGATGGAGCAGGGAGCTCATGATCGGTGAAGACATGACCCGGGAGGAGGAAACAACGGGGAGATGATGGAGGCCACACACACACACACACAGGACGAGCAGCAGGAGAAGCCCCGTTGACGTGGGCTGGCTGCTGGTTGCGATGGAGGGAGGTGGCACAGGTGACCCTACTACGCTAGGGTTTTGTCGCCCCCGGTGTCATTTTCCACAACGTCAAAAAATATGGCGAACCCTGTCCACATGCCATTGCCAAGTGTAGCTTCCATCGCACTGGATTCAGATAGAAGTAAGATCATAGAACACTACAAGGAAAACAGCTACTACCGGCGCACCAAATATGGCTACTGCCGGCGCACCTCAGCCCGCCGGTGCGAACGGGCCGGTGATAACTGGACACTGCCGGCGCACCAGGAAGTGCGCCGGCGATATGTCATCTACTGCCGGCGCACCATCCAAGCTTCGCCGGCAAAGCCAAATTCCACCGGCGCACGTGCAGCTGCGCCGGCAGTAGGTCTTCCAGCACTGGCGCATGCCACGTGCGCCGGCAGTAGGGCATTTAGGTGCGCCGGCAATTATATTCGAAAATTCATTTTTCCAGCTTTTTTCCAGCATATTACAATACATATTTGACAGCAGTATATATTTACAACGCAGTTCATATTTAGACAGCAGCACATGCAATATGAGAAGCACATAGAGAGCCAAGTTTCATTTTGGTATCAATACACAAATACGCAAGTCTCTTTTCGGAATGTGTTGATTCATACAACACAAGTGCATATGCAACACCGAACGACGAAGTTTCACAAAGTTAGAAGTCTCGGTACATAGTCGTCACAAGTATCGTCATACACCTCACAATGTAGGTCCTAACCTAAACTACAATCACATAGAACATGACCAACATGGTCACGATGACCATCATCACGAAGGCCATGGTCTTCATCCGGTTCCTCCTCATGTCCCTCATCTCTCCCGCTAGATAACGGGCGTATCTTCCTTCCGCCTCCACCCTAGTGGGGTATCCCTTGTAGCTGTTGCCGCTGAAACGGTGCACCTGTCTCCGACAGTCCTCCCGATGCGTCGTAGACTCCAGGAACCCTCCCCTTGTACACGACATATGTCGTCGGCATCTCCATTCACAAGACAAGTAAAACGTTAGTACCAATGCAATGAACAAGTGCCAACTCAAATAAGAGACAAGTAGTATGAACTAAATAGCATGTGCCTCATACTTTGTTGGTCGAAATAAATAATAACATACAGGGATGGGGTCAGTGAGGCTAGGTAGGATGCACAATAGATTGATATTTGTGGCCATCACACCAAGCCTCACTGGCCCCACCCCAGAGTGTACAAGTGACCGAACATTTTAATCATCGGCCAATGCAATTAAGAAGTGCGAACTCAAATAGAAGACAAGTAGTACGAATTAAATAGCGTGCCTCATACTTTGTCGGTCGAAACAAATATTAACATCCAGGGATGGAGTCAGTGAGGCTAGGTAGGATGCACAATAGATTGATACTTGTGACCGTCGCACCAAGGCTCACTGGCTCCACCCCCGAGTGTACGAGTGACCGAACATTCTAATCATCGGCGAACTCCAAATACGAGGCAAGTAGTGGTCGAGTAAATGCAAATAATTATTAAGCTATGTACGCCATAATCTTAAAATATATAGCAAAGTAAATGAAACTATAGACACATGTTCACATGCACATTCATACAACTAAATAAAAGCAACTAGTCGATTCTATGGGAATATATAGCAATTATTACAATACGGAAGTTCAAGGACATATCGTTCAAGTTTTAGCAAGTGTTCCTGCCGTAGGATCAGGTTGTACGCCTAGGGGGGAATGGACGGCAGCCCTCAAGCGAGTTGAACGGCCTCTCATCACGCGACATCTCCAAGCGGAGTTCTATCTCGTCATTAGGTGGTAGACCGTAGCCGTAGAAGAACTCGCCAGACCTATTGTTGACATCCTGCAGGATTATCGTGCAAATGAACTGCTGGATGTGACCCCAGTTCTTTCTAATCTCTCTATCAGGGACATCCGCCATGTTTGCAAACCTGTTTCTGAGATTCTCTGGCAGCAACATGTCATCTGCGTACTTTATGTACTCCTGCATCTGAAGGATGGCGTACCACGCGTCCATCCCATTGTCGGGCGTCGACTGCCTGAGGCAGGGGAAGTTGGTTGTGTGAGTTAAGACCAAGCCTCCTCGGGATTTCCTCTCTACTTTGAGGGGGCCTGCCTTGTTGGCGAAGCCGGTGAGAGCATCATTGAGAAGGGCCTTGATGTGGGTGTAGTCTTTCTTGTGGTCCCTACCCGAGTCGAGATAGACTGCATGCGAGTGTTGCGGGTGCACGACGATGAGGGTGCAGAACTTGTCTCTGCGGAAAACACACGGATTAACCTTTGGAAATGCAAATGGAGATATAGGATAGAATGGTAATGGGGGACTAGCGAGTGATTACTTACTCGGGGAAGTAAGGGATGAGAATGGCGCCCTTTTTAATGTTCGCCAGCATGAAATCCTCGACCTGCTGGGTGGCAATCGCCCGATCCCCAGCGTTGCAGATGATGCTCTCCCGCATATAGAAGGGGTCCATTATCGCGATGGTCGGCGTCTCCTCCTTAACAATCTGGGTAGACAAGCTAAGAGCAACTAGGCGAACCACACTAAAGTGGAGCTCTTGCATGCGATAGATGCTGAAGATGTCGTTGAACCGGATGAAGCACAAGTCCGTGGGGTACTTCTCGACGAAGTTCATGCCAGTTGGCACCTTCGCCACGAAGAGAGGGTAACCAGGATCTTTTGATTTGAGAAGAAGGTTCTCCACATGCAAGACAGTCTCATGCAAGCTCCTCATATCCGGGGTGAGTTTCTTCACGACATGCTCCGGCAGCATCGGTTGACCCAAGTGATGCAGAGGTCGCCAATTGTTTGGCAACTTGTCAAGGAGTGGGACCTTGTCCTTGGATTTGGCCGCCGCCTTGTCTTGGGCGTCCTTCTTATTTTGCCTCTTCCTCTTCTTGGGTTGTACTGATGGACCCTCCATCGCCGTAGTGGCCGTAGCACGGAGTGTGTTTGGGCTCAACATATTTTTGACGGCGGTGGTGGCGACCTCCTCAGGATTTTCCTCCTCAGCCGTTTCTTGAGAATCGAACAGCTTCTTGGAGCACACATATTTCAAGGCCGGCGCATCCTCATGGACAACTTGTGAAGACGTAGGAATATCCCATTGGAAGTGGTCACGTTCGTATTCCTCGGCCTCTGGCGCAGCTGGCTGTTGTGGTGGGGCGCTGACCTCTGGCGCAGCTGGCCATTCTGGAGGGGCGATGACCACCGGCGCCGCTGGCTGTCGTGGAGGGACGCTGACATGTGGCGCCGCAAGGTGCTTGTCTTTGCTTGCCGTCGACCCCGAGTAGGTGTTGATCCGAATTAGGGTCTTCGGCCATAGCAGTACCCAACCCTTCAGTGAGGCCAGATTCAACGGGCTATCGTCATCGGCACCATGCGGTTGATTAGGAGGAAACAAATCCTCATAGCCCGGTAACGCCCGATCCACTTCAACCCGGTAAACGTCATCCGCCATATCTCGTGTGTGCCACTTCTTATCCAGGGACCGAAGGATGGACCCCCTCGCGAAGTCTTTGAGTTCGTCGTTTACTCTCATCAGGAAGGTGCATGGCGTTGAGAGCGCCTGCGAGAACATGTGTATGGCGTTAGAGAGAGGGCAAGGATGATGAAACTAATATATTAACTTGATGTACACATTAGTTAATTACCGTGAGGGCGTTGAGCTCGGCTAATGTCGACGGGCCAGCACATGCGGCGGCGGGCGTGCAAGTGACGGAGGGGCTGCTACCCGGCATGGACGGTGAATCCCTAGCACCAGCGACATTGCCGGCGGCCGGAGGAGTCTCCATTATAACATTGTCATTGCCGGCGGACGGCGGCGCCATCGAGTTGCTGCCGTCGAAGCTAACCACTTGCATTTTCGGGGCTTGTTTGCCACCCTCATACCACGCGTGTAGAGCGTTGAAATCTGCTTGGACTGAAGCGGCGACTTCGGCTTTGACTTCAGGTACGAGTGTAGCTTTGAGTTGCGGTACCAGTTGCGGTACCAAACCAGCTTGGACTTGGGCTAGGATTGACTCCCTCATTTCCTCCGCCTCCCACTGCTTCCTCTCATTGCACGCATTTTTATCGGCCGCAGACGACAAGCCGTAGTGATCATGCTTGTGGCCTGTATCGGCGCCAGCCACACGACCTCTATGCGGCCTTCTCGTAGGTGAATGCTCATTGACGATGTTTAGCACCCGTACGAGAGGCTTGTCCCATGCTACCCTGCCCGTCGACGCCTGGGACGAGGAGCTTTGGTCACCTTGAGAAAGTCTTTGTCTTTCTTCTTCCTGCGGAAGAAACGCGAACCATTTAGAAATGTTGCTACTATTATATGAACGATACTTGATCTAATAAAGCCGGTAAATTGCTTACCAGTTTTTTCTCCAACGACAGGACCTTCTGGTCGTTCGTGAACCAAATTATGTCGGTTACGACATTGGGGTCCGTGACAAGTTCCCCGGTTAGTTTCTTCTTATGGTACCGGGACCTGATGAATCTTCTTTCAAGCGGGTCCTTGTACTTGAGCCAGGGGTTCTCAATGCCGGCCTTTACATACGCCTCGTCCTCCTTCGCCCAATAGGGCTCCTTTCCCTCGTACCCACGGCTCCCAAGGTTGTGGTTGCCGATGTTAAGCTCCCGCATTTCCTTCCCCCACAACTTGCGATTCTTCGTCGCTTGTAGCTCTTCATTGGCCACAAAAGCATCAAAGTCCGCCTGGGAGACATGCGGAAAGGCAGAGTGGACCTCTTTGAAACCTTTGCCGTCAGCAATCATCTTCCGCACCATGTACTTATAGCTGCTGAGGTGTTTGGTGAACTTCAGGAGGGCTTGTGAGTTCACAATGTTCTTGGATTCATGAGTGGAGGCGTAGCCGCCTAGGAACTTGTATCGTGAGTGCAACCTCGCAATGAGCTGGGCTCGCAAATGCGCTTTGTTCTCAGCTCGGAGATCCGTCTCGTTGAGATTGATGACCTCTCGGAGGATACATGCCAGTTGGTTGCCGTACCCCTTGGCAACATCCTTAGGCTCCACCGGCAAACCACTGGCGGGGTCCACCTCTTTGACTGTGTCTCTGCCGGTGCCGACCGTGTTTTGGCGCCTTGCCTTCCGCGGCCTCTTGGCTCCACTTGTCCCGATGGCAGTACTCCCGGCGGCGCCGCTAGGATCGTCGCCGCTTGTCTCGCCGCCACCCCCGGCGGCGCCGGTTGCCTCATCGCCGCTAGGCTCGTAGGTACTACCCCCGGCGGCGCCGCTTGCCTTGTTGCCGCTTGGCTCGTCGGCACTACCCCCAGCGGCATCCTCCATCTCATGGTCCTCGTCGCCGCCAACACCAGCGGCCTCGGCATCCTCCTCCGTCCTAAAGAAGTGCCTATTGTAGTGCTCCTCTAACTCTTCTTGAGACGACATGGTGGCTTGCACTAATAGAAGATGAAAAAGAGTTAGAATTCACGGAAAAATTCGGCATGACCTTTGCTAAAAATTGGTCATGCCGAGTGCTAGAATTGCCGGAACGGAAATGAATCGACATTCCGGCACTCAATAGCAACTCAATCCCTGTGTAACAGAAATGCAATTCACATATATATAGCCATGAACACCATAACCATCACCATAAACGAGAGACAATATAACTTGACCATTACAGTAGGGGAGCAGCTTCACTTTCATTTTCATTTCACAATAACCATCAGTAATAGCACTACAGTAGCATTACAGTAGCACTTAGCATTACAGTAGATGAATGTAAATCAAATTCTCACACTCAGACAACAACAGAATTTCATCATGCTAGCCCTGGATTCAAACCAGAATTCAAACACTAAAATAAAAACCAGAATTCAAACCATCTTTAGCATTTTACACCATAACCATTTTACATCAACACCATGCTACTCTCTGGCTACATAATTAAAACAGTGCCAAACAGAGCTTGTACCCACTTATAAGACAGTTCCAAAAAACAGATCATTTTATATATATGGAAGTGGCATATATATGGATCATTTTAAATGAACCAGATAAGGAACATAGCACCAGTTTTCATTTGTGGATTATCAGAAAGCTCCAATTATAAATCAACTAAATGAACCTAGCGGGAGTGGTGTTTTGGAACATGGGAGCATATGCTCCCTATAATTTAAAATGCATCTTACACATATTTTAAATTTTGAAAAAATTGAAACAAAAAATTCGCACGTACATCTTCACGTGCTACGCGCTCACAAAGTCGTTTCATAAAAAATAAACTTATCATGTGACGTGTGTAAAAAAGACAAAATTCAGTGCTGAAACAATGCTTTTCACATGATAAGTTTTCTCTTTTTTACATAGGACACAAAAACTATTATTTTTTCGTGAAACTTGACGCATACACATATATTATGGAGATGTACATGTAGAATTTTTTGTCAAATTTTCTCCACACTTCGAAATATGTTTTTTGGTAGAGGGAGCATACGCACCCGGGAGCCGAATTGAATTTCCGGAACCTAGCTAGCTACTGTCCATTTGCAACAGCACATCATATATTTATTTAACATAACAGAGCAAAAATTGTTAGAATATCTGGTAGCATTTTATGAACCAGAGCTTACTTTCCATTGGCCCTTCCTTTCAAAAATGACTACTAAACCTACTGCTGGCATTTTATGAACCAGAGCACACCAAATATTTATGGGCATGAGATTGTGATCTTTTCTAAACCAGAGAATTGCTTTTCATCTAAACAGCACATCACATATTTATAAATCAACTAAATGAACCTAGCTAGCTACTGTCCATTTAGTCTCTGCCAATTAACCACTTTAGTCTCTGCCAATTTCATATAAACTACTGCATAATATGTTAGCCATTTATTTAGGAACAATCTAAGCATCATTGAACTAAATCAGTGACAACCTAAGCATCATTGACAATAGTAGTAGCAACCTGCAACTAAAATCATTTTCTAAATTCACCAAATTGTCTACCTCATTTCTAATATCTTGCATCATTAGAGAGTGCGCAAGACTGCCTGTCTAGCAAGGCCAAAGTGGTAGCTCATGCCTAAGTGCCTAATTGGTTTAGTTTAAAATTGGTTTAGTTTCAAACCAGAGAGCTTAATTATTACTGTAATTTATATGAATTGGCAGTGAGCATGAGCATGAGCAGTGAGCATCAACATGAGCATTCAACATGAGCATTCATTTCATTTCCATTTCATTTCAAAATCTTTATTTGCAACCAGTGAGCATCAACATGAGCATTCAACCATTTCAAAATATTTTTTTGCAACCGGTGAGCATCAACATGAGCATTCATTTCATTTCCATTTCCATTTTAAATAGTGAAGTAGCAATAGTGAACTAAACCAGAGAACTATTTTAAATGAACCAGTAGCATTTCCATTTCATTTCCACTATAATAAAAAACCTCAACTCAATTTATTTTTTCAACAACACTTGTTCTTTTTATGAATAACAGCACTTGTTCTTTTTATGAATAACCCCAATTCAGTAGCACTTGTTCTTTTTTCAACAGCACTTGTTCTTTTTTAACAGCATTTTCTCTTGGTTTTACAATAGCATGGACCATTTTCAAACAATGCAAACAGAGAATAAATGCAGTAGAATTTCAAATTGTTCCATTTTCTTATTCAAATTTTTTTCAATTGGAAGTAGTTCATTTGAATGTATGAATATGATTCAATTTCATTTTCAACATGAAAAATATGATGCAATCTGTCTATGCAACCAGAGAGCATCTAGCAGGAATCCTAACCCTAACTAGCAGTAGGTAAATCCTAACCCTACGGAGGAGGGGATAGGGAAGGGGGAGGGAAGGGGAGAGGAAAGGGAAGAGGGAAGAGGAGAGGGAAGCTCACAGTGGCTGGCGCGCGGCTCCTTCTTCTCCAACGGCGGCGCCGACGTCCCCTCCTCCAACGGCTGGCGCGCGGCTCCTTCTTCTCCAACGGCGGCGCCGACGTCCCCTCCTCCAACGGCTGGCGCGCGGCTCCTTCTTCTCCAACGGCGCGCTGGTGGAGGATGGTGGTGGGGCAGAATGGAGGCGGATGGTGGAGGGGGGATTTGGCAGTGAACGGCGGTGGATGAGGAGAAAGGGGATGGGATCGACGTCGACTGTGTACTGGAGAAGATGAGGAGAAAACGGTTAAGTCCGTAGTATAGCCGTGCCAGGCTTATTGCCGGCGCACCCCGTACCTGGTTCGCCGGGGACAAGTAAACCCCCGGCGAATTAATAAGCCTGGTGCGCCGGCACTAAGCCTGGCACAGCTGTAACCTGGGACATGTCAATTCACCTAGCTAGCCTGCCCATTTCCTTTTCTTTTTTCCATTCTTTTTCTTTATTTCTTTTCTCTTTATTTTATGTTTCTTTTATTTTACCCCAAATGCTATACTATTTTATTTTTCTTATCTTTTCAAGATAATAACAAAGCAATATATATGCATGAGTATGCAAAAACAAAAAAATATGAGTTATACATACACAAAATATTGACCAACACAATATTAATTAGTCATACATAAAATATTGGCCATGACCATATGAGTAGTTATGAATTACACAAAATATGAGTTATAGATTGCAAATAAAGTTTTACATCATCGATTAAGAAGAGTGTTTCGCTTTCTTCTTGCTTTTCTTGCTCGTCGTTAAATAATTTAGCCCCGTGTCGTGACTTCTTCTTTTGAAGGGTCGACCTGACCTCGGTAGCGTGGTCCTGCTTCTTCTTGTGGTGTATGTTGTGTCTTCGTCCTCGGATTCTTCCATCATTGGGTCTCCGACTTGTCCTTCGAAGTCTTCCTCGTTGGTGACTCCATCCATTCCGGCGATGGTCCTCTTGCCTCTCCTCATGATAACACGGCTAGGCCTGGATGGGTCGGTTTTGAAGAAGCATTGGTGCACGTGTTCTGCCAGTACCCATGGCTCATTCTGCGCGGTGGCGTTCGTGGACTTTGATTTGTTGGCTTCGGGTAGAAACATGGTGGTGAAATACCGGTCTTCTTTTGTGACGCTCTTAGCCCATCTGATACGGAACATCGACACTTTCTCCCCAGCATAGCTAAGCTCCCAGATTTCCTCGATTCTTCCGTCGTATCTAGTCTTTACGTCACCCGTCCAGGAATCCATCGTTACCCCTGAGTTCTGGTAAACACTGTTCTTGTCTTTTTCTTCCGTGTAGAATGTGTACCCGTTGATATCGTACGCTTGGTAAGTCATGATGTTGGGCGCGGGGCCATGTGACAAGGCCAATACTAGTTTATCCTTGTCAGAATCCATTGGTGGGGGATTAGCATCAATGTGGTCTTTGAACCAGCGCGTGAAAGAGGAGTTGTGCTCTCTGTATATTTCTGCTTCCGTCATCATCGGCTTGCCACTGTTCTCTATCATGGTTTTGTGCTCTTTCAACCAAGGATCGATCAAGTCAATGTGTTGTAGCGCTACTAAGTTGGCCCTGTCAAAGTCGGAAGTCCGACCAGACATGTGCACGTGCAGTTCCTTCCTTCCATTTTTGTGGCCTACTCCCTCGATCCTGCGGAGGTGCTTGTTTTGAGGCAAACCAACAGGGTCCTCGATGTCTAGATAATTCGTGCAGAAAGAGATGCACTCTTCGGTGAGCCAGCCCTGGACGATGCTTCCATCCGGATGTGACCTGTTACGAACGTATCCTTTAATGACCCCATTCATTCTTTCAAACGGCATCATGTTGTGTAAGAATGCCGGCCCTAGACTGACGATATCATCCATGATATGGATCAACAGATGGACCATCACGTCAAAGAATGCAGGCGGGAAGTACATCTCCATCTCACATAGGATCACCACGATCTCTTCCTGGAGCCTTGCGAGTTTCTTCACGCTTATCGACTTCCGAGTTATGACGTCGAAGAAGTTACAGAGCCCAGTCAGCGTTGCACGGACATGGTCATCCATTATACCTCGGATTGCAACCGGAAGAATCTGCGTCATCATCACGTGACAGTCATGAGACTTCATGCCGCTGAAGTTTCATTTCTTGGGGTCCATGTATCTGCTTATTAGCCCGGAGTAACCGAAGGGCACTCTGACTCGTAGAAGGCAATTGAAAAATTGATCGACCTCGGCCGGACTAAAAGTGAAGCAGAGGGGGACGGTAATAGTCGCTGCTTAATCCTTTTGCGCTTCGACCGCCGTCCGCCTCCTCCTCCGATCGTCCCTCTTGGGCCGGCGGGATCTGAAGCTCTTCCTCGATGCCCAAAACTTTCAGGTCGTGTCTTGCTTTCGGCCCATCTTTGGTCCGGTCCGGCATGTTGAGAAGAGTGCCAAGCAAGCTCTCGCACACGTTCTTTGTAATATGCATGACATCAAGGCGGTGAGGTGTATCGAGAATTTTCCAGTACGGCAAGTCCCAAAACACGGACCTCCTTTTCCATACACCAATGAGCGGCGTCGTTTCCTTTTTCTTCTTCTTCTCTCCAGGCTTTTGACGAATCTTTCCCGGCGCAGGGCACTCCTTCCAACCTTTCAGTAATGTATCGATCTCTTCGCCGCTCTTCTTACGTGGAGGTCCTCGGGGTTCATTTCTACCATCGAACAGATCTCCACGCTTTCTCCACGGGTCAGTCTTCTGTAGCCACCTTCGATGCCCCATGTAAACTGTTTTCGAAGAGCCGAGATCCTTACCAAGCTGCAAAAACATCGTCTCTTCCATGCACCTGACACATGCCTTGTGTCCATGGCACACCTGGCACGAAATGTAACCGTATCCGAGGAAGTCCTGCACCGTCGTGATCAACGCGGCTCTCAAAGGGAAATATTCTTCCGCGACGGCGTCCCATGTATCTACCCCTTCCTCCGCCCACAACGTTTCAAGCTCCTCCTTTAATAGTTCGAGATACATGTTGATATCGTTTCCTGGCTGTGTCGGCCCTTGAATTAGCATACTCATCTGTATGTACTTCCTCTTCATGCACAGCCAGGGCGGGAGGTTGTAGATCCATACAAACACGGGTCATGTGCTATGTGTGCTGCTCTGGTTTCCGAACGGATTGAATCTGTCCGTGCTCACACCCAACCTGATGTTTCTGGGATCTGCCCCAAAACTTCCGAATTCATTGTCTAATGCTTTCCACTGGCTTGCATCCGAAGGGTGCGTCAGCACTGGGTGCTCAATCTGCTCTTCATCATTCAACACTGCCTCCTTTCTTTTTGCGTGCCAGCGCATGAGCTTTGCTTCCTTGCGGTCCGCGTAGAACCGTTGAAGCCGGGGGCGAGCGGGAAGTACCACATAACTTTCCGAGGAGCTTTCTTCTTCCCTTCCCTTGTACCGTTCAGCTTCACACACAGGACATTTGGTCTTGTCCATGTGCTCCTTACGATACATGATACAGTCGTTGATGCAGGCGTGATACTTTTCGTGGGGTAAGTCGAGAGGGCACGTGATTCTCTTGGCCTCGGCTAGACTACCAGGACACGTGTTCCCGGCAGGAAGGAGATCTTCCAAGTATTCCAGGATGTCGTCGACGCTTGTGTCCGTCCATCCGTGTTTCGCCTTCATCTGCAGCACATCGAGAGCTACTCTCAAGCGAGACTCCCCCAACCCGCGACCTGAGTCGTACAACGGAGTATTCGAGTCTATCTCGAGTTGCTCAAGCTTTGATTTCCGCTTGGCGCCTTTCGTCTTTTCGAGAAGCAGATCTTGAAGATGAGGTTCCCTTACGGCGAAGCTAGCGGCACCTCTTCGTCGTCGTCAAGGTTATTGTCGTCGTCAAGGTTATCGTCCTGTGCGACAAACTCTTCATCGTCATCAATATCATGATGCCCTCCTTCTTGCCGGCCATTATTACCACCTGCTGCCGTCGCCCCATTGACCTCCGCGCCATCATCACTCATCCATTGAGTGTGTCCATGCATGAAACCATTAGTGAGCAGGTGCCCCTGCAATTTGCCTGAATACGGGTCAAACCATTTCCCTCGTTTGCATCTCCGGCACGGACACAATACCTCCGTGCGGTTATTTTCATACATGTCGATGATCGCGTGTTTCAGATATCTCACCACGATGCTTTCACTCATCTCGATAACCATTATCGCCTGCATGGTAAGATTACATAATTGATTAGAACCATGCATCCGTCGATAGTTTTCACGAAAAATTTCGGCATGACCTTCCTACACGGTAGGACATAGGAGCGCCAGAAATGTGCCGAAACGGAAACTTAAAGAATCAACATTTCGGCGCAACGTTGGCAACTCATTTTCAACGCCAACACACACAAGCACAAGCACAAACACAACATATATATATATATATATATATATATATATATATATATATATATATATATATATATATATATATATATATATATATATATATATATATATATATATATATATATATATATATATATGCCACACACGAGCTTTTGCTTCAAATGTCCAATATATGTCGATTTCATTCCTCAATTTGTTCATTAATCACCTATTTGTTTGATATATTCGTCAACGAGATCGAGACGTCGCGCCGCGGCCACGGTGTATGGAAGCCGACTTTCTAGATCTAGATCTAGATTGAGCGGTCAATGCGGGATAGTAGATCTAGATCTACATAGGGGGATGTGGGAGATGCATGTTGGAAGGGAAGATTTGCTCAAAAAATATGATTTTGTTTGGTCAAACTAGCTAAATTAGGGATAGGAATAGGCAAAAATGAGCTGGGTTGGGAGAAGGCTCGGGTTTGTGTGGGTGTAGTGAGTGTGTGAGTGAGTGTGCTGGTTGGTGGCTGAAATAAGTCCCAGGTTATTGCCGGCGCACCTGGACCATGGTGCGCCGGCAATATATACACCATCCGGCTATAGTTGCTCCGGGCCAGGCCCAGGAAACGCTGCCGGCGCACCAGCCCAGGAGCGCGCCGGCAACAAAAAATTACCGCCGGCGCGCTCCTGGGCTGGTGCGCCGGCAGCGTTTCCTGGGCCTGGCCCGAATCGGCCGAGCCCATGCCAGGAATTTTTCCCCGGCGCGTCTTCTCTGGAGGTGCGCCCGCAGTATGCCTGCATCGCCGGCGCGGCGACTTCCTGGTGCGCCGGCAACTCTTTCCACCGGCGCACGTCCTAGGTGGTGCGCCGGCACGTTTTGCCTCCACCTATAAGCTTTTTCCTAGTAGTGGAAGGATGATGTCTGATGTGCAGTTAGTGCATTACAAAGGACCATCTGCTACCTCATTGTTTTATTGTAGATTTGTTCAGCATTTTTGTAGAATTTTGAGAAGTTTGGCTATCGGTGCCGCTGCTTGGTCATTTTATCTATTTGCTTTTAGATACCACTAAGAATTCATGTTGCTTTGTTACTTCTTTTGGTAGAATTGTTTTAGCACTTTCAACGTACTATTATCATGTTTGTGGCATGATATGTATTCATGGTGAATGAAATTAGCGTATAAACCACATCTTATTATCTCAATGAGTATGTCAAACTTTGATGCACACGTGCACACTCACAAAAGAGTCACAAATAATTTTGAAAAATGTCATTGTTTTATGTGGTTTGTGCAAACTAATCGACAAAATAATTCTTACTTTATCTATTTTGAAAAGCATGAGGTTAATACGACATCTGGGAACTACCAAATGTTGATCCAGTTATACATTTACTTCTTTTTTGAGCTATAGTTGTATATATACTTTCAAGGATTTTGCACAAATGTAAGGTAGCTTAGCTCATAATCTATCACTCATGCCGTGCAACGCACGGGCATTCAACTAGTCTTATTAATAAGGAAAGTCATTTTAGCCGCCTTCTTCCGTTCTCATCGAAGCTCACACTATTTTTTTTCCATGTGCCAACCGAGCTAAGTTATAGTCGATCAAACAAATAAGTGGATGTTTAGCTTTAAAAAAATTCCACAAAAAAGTAGTATATTTTTATCTTCCAAACCATTTTAAAGTAGAAAAATGTCAATTTCTCTCTCATGACACGGGAATCAAAATCAATAACATGTAGAACGTGATCTCCTCATTTTATACATACACTATTTTTTTTTTGAAAACCATTTTATACATACACTTAGCTGAGTGGAGGTGGGGGAATTAAAGAAGAGAGAGTTGGTGGCTTGCACCTTCCCATCGTATTTTCCACTCCGCTCCATAATTTAATTTTAAAATTTTGTACGTCCAGTTATTTGAAATAACTAGTGATTTTTGTTCCAGGTGTATCTGCAGCAAAAAAAAAAAAGTTGTTGCTTAACCCCTTTCTTATATCTGCAAAAACATTTTTTTATGTTGTACTCGTTTGTGATGTATGTTAACATCATTGGAGAAGTTTGTTGCAAAGCAATCCGCAAAAAGAAAGTTGTTTAACCACACTCATTGTAGCATTAGTTCAAAAAATTTGTGATAATTTGGTTGTAATAGTATTTTTCTGTAGGGGTGAGGACTTTTGTGGCAATATTATGTACCATAGGGTAAATCATCACGTTGGCGTGTTTTTCTATAAATATAGGGAAGATCAGCAGCAAAGCGATATGTCCTTTCATCATAAGTGGAGAAGCTTAGAGCTGCGGGTTGATTTGTCAAAAACCGAGAGGGAAAATGCAAAAGTATGTTAAGGACGTTGGATGCACATCTGGTGACATTGAGGACAACCCCGGTTTAGTGGCGGATGCCTAGCAGGACGACGTGGATTATTTGTGGATGCAAATGAAGTTCGGCACTCAGTAACCCAAAAGTTTTGGTTATGCGGTAACAAAAAAATATCAAGAAAGACATTCCTTCTATGAATGATTATCAAGTAGATCGGTGGAATTTTCGTAAAAATGGTTGTGGTTCCCTGAAATCCACTCAAACACAAACCGTCATATTTGCTAGTACATAATATCTAGGAATCAAAGTGTCCCTCTCCAAAATGGGTCGTGGGAACTGCAGGCGCTATCGTGTGAAAGCCAGCCGCGCGCCTGTCGACGAGCAGACGGTGGACGCTTCCGTCCTGGGCTGGTGGCCGCCTTTGTTCCTTCCCATCGCTCTCGTCCGACCTCGCGCTCTTTTCTGGTTCATTTTTTTGGTGGCGACTGGGCTATCATTTTCGCGGTCGATTCCCCGGTCTTGGTCTACACCACGAACGCTTGGCAAAAGTTCTCTCTCTCTGACCAAGTCGAAGACGCTGCACACAGCACACTGCACTACTGTAGTATATGCACATGTCTGGCTGCCACGATACGACACGAAATGGCCTACGGATCGTAGGACTGTTGGACCGAGTTGACAGGACAGGTTCCCGTCCCGAGCTAGCCCCGACCAGGTTCTCTCTATCTTGAGCACTTCATAATAGTACGATAATTACTTTATGTTATCTCGAAAATAATTAAAAGGTCAGCCAGAGCGACTTGGGGCAGAGGAAAGAAATCGCATCCAAATCCAGCCTCTATCTTGCCAGCACACACACGTCAGCGCAGGATGCATCACTCTCTTCCTCTTTCTTTGCTCAATCTCATGTGTATCTGCTTGGAATTGAAACAATGATATTAAACCTAGCTCCTGCAAAAAAAATGTTATGATCCGCCATGATGGATAATATCTTCACTTCTCTCACAACAGCCATCATTGCAACTATATAAGCATCATTTTCAATTAGATATAAACCATCTGTCATGTAACTTCCAGAAGCGCATCAATTTTTTGTTTTGTTTTATCTATCATCTCATTTCCTCCTTCCGAGAATATATGATAATTGTCAAAAAAATCGAGAGTCCCACTAACATACATGCTCCTTTAGACCACAAAAAAATCATTGCGATCCAACTTCACTGTAAACTCATATTAAAATGTGCAAAACCATATCATAAAATGCCTTATGCAAGAAACCTTGAAACTTTACTAAACACGTTTCATTACCATGTAGTATACATGCTAATTTATCCTACAAATGTACAACACACCATTCAAACAACAGCTTTCAACTTCAGCTGCAACTGTCAAAATTCAGTTAACAGTCGGAACTTGATATTCAGTTAACTTGTGCATCTTTAATTTTGACCTAAACTGTGAAACTGGTCCTCAAGTACTATATCATTGTTGCAAACACAATATCATCAACGGAATATAAGTATTGCAAGATTCAGAATCAACGTGTTTATACATAAAAATCAAAGCTTTCCCGATTAACTTTAATTTTCGCCAAAATGAAGCAGCAACCAAATCGGTCTCAGCCTACAAAAAAAATGCTTGCCTAAGCACTACAATGAAGTTTTTGACTGATCTAGCGTATCTAGTCGTTTGCAGATGACCTATAACTTGAGGACGACATCAATGGCCGCAGCGCTCGCTCGACAGAGAGAACACAACAAGAGAGATTAAGGGAGGATTATCGGCCGTTCTTCATGCCACTATCGCCAGCGAAGATTATCGGCCGTCAGCCAGAGCTCCACCGCCGCCTACGAAATGAACACCTTCCTTCCTCGCCAACGTCGTCACCGAGCAAAAAAGAAAACCACCTCTCTCGTCTGCGTGATTCGTGCGGCCAGGTTATAGAGAAAGAGAGAGAGATCACGAGCCGTTTTTCAGTTTTTCAAGTTTGCAGTGCGCAATAGCAAGGACCTGTTCGCTATTACTTGTTTCATCCGTGTTTCTGCGAAAATGAACGACAAGGACACGTGTCGCTTCCAAATTCAATTTTTTTATATGAACAATTTACCAAAGTTTTGTACCACCAAACCACATTTTCTAGCATGTTATATGAAATTGCACCCACATAACAAGTTGGTGTACAGAAGGCATCACCAGCGGGCTGATCCAAATGGTTTTGGGCTGTCTGAAACTATCTGCGCAGACAGTCGGACAGGCGGTGCAGCTCCATGGAGGCGATGCAAACGGACCAACCCCTTTGCCGCGACCCATCCACACCCCAGATTTGGAAAACCGATGCGTCGACGCAGACGCTGCGCAGACAGCGCATGTGTTCAGCCACGCATGCTGCGGCTTACTTGGAAGCGCCCCGACGGCAGCGTATGCCATCAAGGCCGTCGCTAACCACTGCGCCCGCCGCGTCAACTCCTGCGCCGACATTGATGCGAGAGGACTACTGGCTCGCATTCCTTCCCTGGGAGCACGAGGCATGCCGGGTTATCCACGACTGCTGGGATTTCATGCCCGACGACGACATCCTCGACAACGAAGACGAGGTCTTCTACGAGGACGGTGAGAAGGACGACGAGGATTACGTGCCTCCAACCGCAGTTAAGCTGGAGGCGGTCCTCCCGGATAACTACGATTAGGATGCGACCACGACTGCCGCCATGGCCGCGTCATTGGCGAACGAGGAGGCCAAATGGTACTGGCCAGGGCCGGAGGACATCGTCCAGCTCTCGCAAATGATGACAGAGCACATAGCCCACCTGCCACCGCCACCATCACCGCACGTGCCACCATAGGCAGCGTGGGACGACTAGGAGGTTCCACCTCCTCCGCCACGGACACCACCGCACTTCGCGCCTCCTCCGCAGTACGTGCCGCTTTCTTCGTAGTACGCGCAGCCAGCGGAGGCGCCTGCTTGGGTGCATCAGCTATGGACACCCCTGTCCTTCATCGACCTCGTTACCAACGATGTAGAAGATGGCGGCATGCGATTTCAGTTTAGGTTTTACTTTAAAACTGTAAATTATTATTGAATCAAGTTTTCGCGCACTTTTTTAAATTTGAGCACTGTGCGCGGGCCAACTAACCAATGCACCGAATGGATCGCACCACTGTGCGGGCCGACCGGACCGCGAGACGCATCCTATCCGTGAGGATTTAAGGGACAGTAACAGACCATTTGGTCACCGATCTGGATATACCTAGTGCAATTAATTTACCTCAAAAGAAATCGCATCGAAATCCAGCATCTATGTTGCGCAGTTGCGCGCACACAGACACTCTCGCAGCAGCGCCGGACCGGGACGTGACGTCTGGAACTACTCCTAGACTAGAACTAGAATAGTCACCCTGGGAAATAATTTCTGAGTCAGAAACCGCGGCGCAGTGACGTCACCCCCCGCAGCGCAGCCCGCACAACACCGCGGCAGGCAGCGCCGGCCGGTGACCCACCACCAACCCGCAATCGCAATCCCCATTCCGAACACGGAGCCCAACCCCAGTCAAGCCCACACTCCAAACCAATCCTTCCTTCCTTCCTTCCTCCGTCGCTCGCGCTCCTCCTCCTCCCGGCGCCGTCGCAGTTCGCCGCGATCCCCGCCCGTCCGCTCTCCGATCTCCCCGCCCGCCGCCCAAGCGCCAAGGTAACCTCCGCCGACCCCGCCTCGCGGTTCCCCTTCCGAATTTCGTGCGGAGGGACGAGATCCACCCCCGCTGCGCACAAGGTCATTCGGCCCACTACTTCAGTGTAGGAAATTCTCCGCGTAGCCTCAGCCGTAATTCTCCGCGTAGCCTCAGTCGTAGAGCCTAGTTCGGTCCCTGCAGAGGTTTTTCTCTGCTGCTGCGTTTGACTAGTCTAGCCATGAGCCCATGAGGCAAATGGAGCTTTCCCCACTTGTTCAGGTCTTCAGGCCTCTGCTGCTGCTTGCTGAAGCGCGAGCTGATTAAGGAAACGTGCGGGATGTTGTCTAGTTGTTTCAATTCACGCTACGAGGAGACCTCTGGTTGGCCGCAGTAGGGCGGGCCTCTTTCCGTGGGTAGCTTACATTCCAGACATTATCGTCTCTGTTTTTCCCATACACATCTATATATGATGACTAGCTTTATCCACATGACGGATATGTGTTTCCATGGGGTTGGACTAGTTTTGTTACATGGCCGAGGTTCCGCGCTTCCCTCTTGTGATCAGAAAAGCATCATACGGTTATTCGAAAAAAATACGGTTACTCTTATGGATCACTTGGACTTTCCATTAGCATCACATGGTTATTTGTACAAGCCCACCTACCATTGGGCCGAATATTCCAGGGTGGGAAGTTCTCCGCGTAACCTTAGTCGTAGAGCTCAATTTGGCGTTTGCAGAGGTTTTTGCTGCTGCTTTTGACTAGTCTAGTCGTGGGAGGAGCTTTCGGCGAAGCTCGAGCTGATAAAGGAAACAGGCGGATGTTGTCTTGTACTTTGTTTCAATCCAGTGGCGCGCGCTTTAAGGGGAAACCTGCGGTTGGCTGCAGTGGGGTGGGCCTTTTTCAGTGAGTAGGTTACGTCAGAGACATTTCTGTCTGTGTTTTTCACATCCATCCATATATGATGATCGTTAGCTTAATCCACGTGATCGTTATGTTTTCCATGCGATTGGACTAGTTGTCTTCTTCTGTGAGTAGGAAAGGAGCGGATGCTGTGTAGCTGTTTCAATTCGGGTGGCGCACGCTATGAGCCTATAAGGAGACCTGTGGTTTGCTGCAGTAGGGTGGACCTCTTTACGTGCGTAGGTTACATTCGAGACATTTTTTTCTCTGTTTTTCATACCCATATATGAAGATTGTTAGCTTAATCCACATGATCGTTATGTGTTTCTATGGGATAGGACTAGTTTTGTTACATGGCCATCGCTCTTTCCTTTTGTGATAAGAAAAGCATCATGCAGACTTGCACTTTCCTTATGGATAAGAAAAGCTCATCGAGCGAAATGCTTGATGAGCAACACAAACCAACAAACAATTATGGCTATTTGTGTGGAAGGTTTCTGCTGCTCTAGTTATATTGGGAGATTGGCAAACTATATATGTACTGATTTTGCGCTTTCCTTTTGTGATCAGAAAAGCATCATACGGTTATTGCGTTTTCCTTTTGTGATCAGAAAAACATCTTACACTTTCCATTAGCATCATATGGTTATTTGTATGGAAGTTTTCTGATGCTCTAGTTATATGCGGAGATTGAAAAACTATATATGTATACTGGATGGGCAAGTTTTGGGAACATTGCCTTCTCTGCTGATATGTTCTCACTTTTTTTTCTTCCATTTTCATGTTGTGCAGGGACTTTGGAGCACAGAACATATTGGCCAAAGAACTTTGAGCGATCCATTGGCATGTTAAGAAGAAACACTGAAGCTACTTGCTGTAGCTATTATCAGATGTGCACATTCCCAGTTTTATGAGCTTATGAGGTACTTCCTATCAATCATAGCGCGTAGTAGTTCACTATGAAAATTCTTAATTGGTTACGTCATAGATCTTGCATGTCTGGAAGCTATTTGCTCCACTGGTGAATGCTATC
This sequence comes from Lolium perenne, assembly GCF_019359855.2. Classification (NCBI taxonomy): domain Eukaryota; kingdom Viridiplantae; phylum Streptophyta; class Magnoliopsida; order Poales; family Poaceae; genus Lolium; species Lolium perenne. The sequence goes on from NC_067250.2 coordinate 315,628,941, forward strand.
TTGTCCACATTTACGTTAATTGCTGCCATACTTAATTTGACGAAACCAAACACCGAATTACATACTGTATGTCTAAAGTCAAAGAAACTTACGGCGGTTACACGTAAATCGCTATCCATAACCGTGCTAACAATCTGTTTCCCTATTTGATGCAGGAGTTACTGAAGTTACGTGCGTAATCTGTCTCCAACCTTACTGGTTTTGGGCCTGGTATGTTATCGATCTGTTAAAACCCTGGAAGGCTGTTACTCAGCTGAAAGCTGTGGATTTACTTTCCTATTGACCTTTTATCAGGTATATATATTTTAAAAAATGGGAGTTTACCTTAGTACCCCCAAAACTGAGAAACTATCTGAAGATGGTGAGAATGATCAACTTAAATTTGGACTTTCATCTATGCAAGGGTGGCGTGCAAGTATGGAAGATGCTGTAAGTTTCTGTTGATCACTGTTCGATGTAGTTTAATGAAAACTTGCAGAAAGTTTTGGAAATGCAGAGATATAAAATGAGCAACATACACAAAGTGAGTGTATTATGCTTCATTCAGTAGTAAAAATGCTATTAAGGTACTTGGGGGACTGTGGACAGGAATACTAGGAATACATATCTGAATGTTTATTCGTGAGTTAACGGTATATTTAGCAAAGCTGTGCACATCAGAGCTTTTGGTGTCTTATGTCCTGCTAATTTTCTGGACTTCCAAAACCATGAGTTGAATGGTGATGTTTGATGATTTGTTTGATTTTTTCTCTTCTTGCAAACTAGACCTGGTGTTAGATGACTGCTAAAAAAATGGTCAACTGTACTTGTGTGGCATTATACCGAAAGATCTTTTGAAGAATACGTTTGGTTTTGTTATTTCAATAGAGCCTGCAGTATGCCCCTATTTGTAAAAGAAAAGCTTTGAAGAATATTATATGAAAAGCTAGCGTATGCTGGAACCAACTGATTGAACAGAATGGAAAATATCAACAACTTAGATGCGATATTCCTCAGTGACTTGAAGCTTTAGCATAGTACTAATAAAATCGAGGCGATTGAATTTCATCAAGTATTATTTAGCTATAGTTGCAGTCTTTGTTCTTCGTGAAATCTCTAACCCATTCAGCAATCTTCCAGCATTCAGCTTTGCTAGATCTTGACAAGGACACATCATTCTTCGGTGTTTTCGATGGACATGGAGGTAAGGTTAATTGAGAAGATCAACACCTTTTCTTTGCCCACGATCTTCTCCACATGATACCAAAATGGTCATTTACATCATCATACCATTATCACCTTCTTGCCTCAGGAAAAGTGGTTGCCAAATTCTGCTCAAAATATCTACACAGAGAAGTTCTCAAAAGTGAAGGCTATGCTGCTGGTGACCTGGGCACTGCTGTCCATAGAGCTTTCTTCAGGTATTGCAAACCGCTAGGTAGCCAGCTTGAGGGTTTCTCCATCTATTATTTATTGATAATTCTCTTTGCATGATGATATTAGTAGCAATTATTATTTTGTTGATACAGAATGGATGAGATGATGCGGGGTCAAAGAGGCTGGCGGGAACTACAGGCACTTGGAGATAAGATGAACCAGTTTACTGGCATGATAGAAGGATTGATCTGGTCTCCAAGAGGCAGCGATTCGAATGTTCAACATGATGATTGGGCTTTTGAGGAGGTAATTATGCAACTGACACGAAATGCAGTACTGCACGATCGATCATTCCTTATAGGATAAGTAATCTGCATTGCACAATTAATTTTTTCTTCTTTGGTCCTTTTGCCCAGCGTTGTCATTATTGACACGTTTTGCTATCCTGTTTTTGAGATCCTCAATGACTATTGGTATAGCTCTTAAAATGTTTCATGAAGTCCGGGCCACTGGGTTGGTTTTTAGTAATTTTTCAAGTTGCAAAAGAGGTGCATATGAAGAAAATTTAAACCATTAAAACTCAACTGAGAGGTTTTGTTGCCAACAATGAGAACTCTTGGAAAATTAATTCAATTTCAAAGAATACAATCTTGTAGTTGTATGGCCATTAAATTTTGTTATTTTGGCACTATTCTATAGTTTATTGCAGTTTAACATTGGTGCAACTCAGGGAGTCTTACAGGATAATCTTACCAGGGACCTCACTCGGATTTTAGCGGGCCAACCTGTGGGTGCACAGCCTGTGTTGCAATACTAAGAAATAGTAAACTTGTGGTGGCAAATGCCGGAGATTCCCGCTGTGTTATCTCAAGGAACGGCCAGGTCTGTTTTGCTTGTCCTTGATTTTTGTTTGAGATAAGAAGATATATGCATGAGCATCTCATTCTCTAGTTGAATTTATAGGCATACAATTTATCAAGAGACCACAAACCAGAGCTTGAAGCGGAGAGAGAACGAATACTAAAAGCAGGGGGTTACATCCAAATGGGACGAGTAAATGGAACAATAAACTTGTCAAGAGCAATTGGTATGCATTTTACCCTATCTTTGGTCCATATCATCCACCTTAGATGATTTCTCACGTATGCCAATTCGCTTGTAGGAGATATGGAATTCAAACAGAATAAATTCTTGTCTCCTGATAAGCAAATGTTGACAGCAAACCCTGACATAAACACTGTAAGCAGTTAGGCTTTGACCATTGCTTTAACTCCTGCAGCTAACCAATGGATATCATTTCCTTGTTGCTGGCAGTTCTTATGATTTAAATATTCTTGTAGGTGGAGCTTTGTGAGGATGATGACTTTCTTGTTTTAGCATGTGATGGCATTTGGTAAATTCCTCTCTTAACAAGGTTCCATAATTGTATGTGTTTTATTTGTTCCCTTTGTTCAAACATTCGACGAAAGCTACCTGTTAGCCTAATTTCCTACTTTAAGTTATTAGCGTTGAGCCTTCAACATGACAATTGCTTTCATAAGAGGTAATGACCATATGCTCTGATGATAAACAGGGACTGCATGTCTAGCCAACAGCTGGTCGATTTCATCCACGAGCACATAAACACAGTGAGTTACTTCAGTAAATGCTATACTTGTATGAATTTGATGATCTTCAGAAGCACTTAAGGGATGAAACAAATGCAGGAGAGCAGCCTTTCTGCAGTGTGTGAAAAGGTGCTCGATAGATGCCTGGCTCCATCAACATTAGGTGGAGAAGGATGCGACAACATGACAATGATCCTAGTGCAGTTCAAGAAGCCAATTTACCATGGCAACGATGGCAGTGCTGGTGAACAGTCAGCGGACAAGAATGCCAATGCTGATGAACAATCAGCTACTGAGGATAAGAATGCCAGTGCTAGAGGACAGTCACCTGGTGACATGGAAGGGTTGTGAGCCAACTGATCAACTCCATGGTTGTTGCCATTCTTTTTTATTTCCTTCGCCATCGATCTGCCTATTCCACTCAACTCTGTCATTGTATTCAACACGCTAACATGTGCTTCTGTGATCAGCGCGAACGGGGAGAAGAACCTGTGCTGTCGTGGCCTGGTAAACATAAAGAACGATTTCTGAATCCCAGTGTGATACACTGATGCTGCAGTGGGTTAAACCATGCATGCATGGTGAAAAATTCCCGTGTAAATATCGCCTGTGTGTTAAATTGTTGATACAGCCAGGGAATAACACTCCACATAAGCGGCTAGTCCATGCTGTTTTTCGTGTTTTTTCTTTCTCTGGCCAATCGATCTGCGCTTCCCTTTTCTTTTGGTTGTGATGATTTGGTGTTTTCGGACGTAACCTGACTGTACCTTTGAGTGGAGATGAATATATTTAGTTCCCTTGCCAAATTTATATTTGCTCTGCAAGTCCAATAGCACTTTCAATTGTTTCTTTTAAAATGGTATTATACTGATATTCTCAAGAACGGTTTTTCTCTGTCATAGCTCCTGGACGTGAGTTTTCTTTTGATATGGTCGCAAATCTTACTTTGGGGTTGATTAATACGGCCAGCTTCATGACGGTGTTTGTTGTTTCTGTGATAGATCGTTAGAAACGAATAAGCATTTAATTTTAGACTGCTGCATGCAAATAATGTTTCGCTTCTTTGTCAAACTTTATTGTTCCTTATATCTCCGACAGCATAGCATAACTACAATAACTACGATCAAAGAATGGTGGGCTAGAAACTAGACTGGAAAAGGGCTGATGAGCAAATCTGCAGAAAGAACTGAAGAAATTTTTGCCGCCTATGTGCTTGGTGTATATGGAAATAAAGATGTCCAATTTCTGAAAACAATATGATATATAGTCCATTGGCATCTGGTGTATATGGAAAGAAAGATGTCAAATTTCTGAAAACAATATGATATATAGTCCATTGGCATCTTTTTTTTTTTTTTTTTTTTTTTTGCAGCCGAGATGCATGTTGCCTAATCGGACTTCTCCATTTTATGCCTTGCCAAGGCAAAGCTCCTGCCCTTCACCTAAAAATCAATAAATCTGGACCGTGGAAAGAACGACAGAAAAGATCTAACATTTTCTATATTCCATTCAGAAACATGGAGTTTAAGAAGAAATAAGAAGTGAACGCCCTCCATGATGAACAAACGACACGACTCATACGATAGAAATATTTCATTTCCCATGTACCTTCAAACATCCTATCTAGCGAACTGAGACTCCTCATTTTCTTCTTGGTCATGACTGGATGGAATTGGCATAATGCTCTCTTGGCGGCGATGACTAGTAAGCTCCATACATTATTGTTTCTTACATATATCACTATTTGTAAGAACTTTCCGTCAATGTTACAATGTAAAACATATCTTCCTCTGATCCATATTACTTGATGCTAAAATGGATGTATCTACAACTAAAATATGTCTAAATCTATCTATATTAACATCAAGTAATATGGGTCGGAGGGAGTATTAAATCTGATCAGGAGCTCGCTCTCATTCAGCACAAATATATCATCGAAGATCTCACCATTGTGTTGCCTTCAATACAAGTTAAACCAAGTGTTTGTGCTCTATCATTGACACGTCAATCCGATACTTGAAAGACCAGATTTTGGCGTTGTAGTCATGAATCACCCAAAGATCGATGACGGTTACATCGGGATCCAAGCAACACGCAAAAGCAAGGGTTCCCATTCACGTCCAATAGTTTTTCCCAAAATCCCACATGGGGACCATGCATCCACCAGAATTACTCATCCATTGTGTCGGACCCAAAAAAAAATTCCACTTCCACCAGTCCTGTCTTCGAAATGACAATGACTCCAGTGCAGTTTAGCACGGTGGTGCACTGTTGGATAACGGTTGCAACGGTTCATTCCACCACATAGCTCAAACCATGTGTTCCACATAAGGCGGTGACATAGTTTGTGGTCCTACACTCATGGGGAGGGGAAATAGGAAATTTGGAAATGTGACCCGTGAGCTTGCCAGGCTACGCTGTAAGTTGGAACAGCTGATGAAGGATAATGCACCGGCTCAGACTATTAGAGAGACAACGGATGTAATGAACGAACTCCTTTACAAAGAGGAGATGATTTGGTTGCAGCGGTCCCGTATCTCTTGGCTAAAGGAGGGGGATAGAAACACGAGGTTTTTTCATCGGAAGGCTGTGTGGCGGGCTAGGAAGAATCGGATCAAGTCCCTGGTGGATGAGGATGGAGTGGTGAAGGAATCCCCAAGTGAGATGGAGAGGATGGCGACATCTTACTTCCAATCGATGTATACCAGGGACCCCTCACTCAATGCTGAGCATGTAACTAATCTGTTTGCTGCCTGTATTTCAGAGGACATGAACGAGTTGCTATGTAAAAGCTTTTCAGAGGAGGAGATCGCTGATGCCTTGTTCCAAATAGGCCCTCTAAAGGCTCCCGGGCCAGATGGATTTCCTGCTCGATTTTACCAACGGAGCTAGGGGGTACTGAAGGATGAGATCACAAAGGTGGTGATGGCATTCTTTGAATCGGGTCACATGCCAGTGGGTGTCAATGATACCTCGATTGTGCTTATACCAAAAATTGATGATACGCAAGGTCTGAAGGACTATCGACCCATTAGTCTCTGCAATGTGCTGTACAAGGTGATTTCGAAGTGCTTAGTTAATAGACTTCGGCCTTTGTTGGGAGAGGTGATCTCGGAGAATCAGAGTGCGTTTGTCCCTGGCCGCCTGATCACTGATAATGCGTTATTGGCTTTTGAGTGCTTACACTACATGGAGCATGGTGCTATGGCAAATAATTCCTTCTGTGCTTATAAGCTGGACTTGTCGAAAGCATATGACCATGTTGACTGGACCTTTTTGGAGGATGTCATGCATAAAATGGGTTTTGCTCACCAGTGGGTATGTTGGATAATGTTGTGTGTTTCCACTGTGAGATATTCTGTGAAATTAAATGGAGCCTTATTGGAAGCATTCACCCCTACAAGAGGTCAGGCAAGGCGATCCTCTTTCGCCCTTTCTCTTTCTGTTCGTGGCTGATGGTCTGTCGGAGTTGTTGCGTGCGGAGGTGGAGGCGGGTGGGATCACACCGGTGAAAGTCTGTAGGCGTGCCCCGGGTATTTCTCACTTGCTCTTTGCGGACGATACACTCTTATTTTTTCGAGCTGAAGAAGGGGAGGCTACCCGTGTGAGACAAGTTATTGAAAATTATGCTGTAAGCACCGGCCAGCTTGTTAATGACTCTAAGTGCTCCATCCAATTTAGAAGAGGTGCCCGGAGGAGACCCAGAAGAGGGTTAGTGAGGTGCTGAATATCCAAAGAGATGGTTTTGAGGATAAATATTTGGGCTTGCCCACTCCAGATGGACGAATGGGTAGAGGGAAGTTTCAGAAACTGCAGGAACAATTGGCACAACGCATTCTGCTCTGGGGGGATCTCTCACAAGGAGGAAAGGAGATAATGATAAAGGCAGTGGCTCAATCCCTGGCTACGTATATCATGGGGGTTTTTAAGTTACCGCTTTCTGTTTGTGATGACCTAACCAAACTAGAGCGGGACTTTTGGTGGGGTAGTACAAAAGGAGCCAGGAAAACTCATTGGCTAGGCTGGGACAAACTCATAAGACCGAAGCTCCAGGGTGGTATTGGCTTCCGCGATATGCGCCTCTTCAACCAGGCCCTTTTAGTGCGACAAGCATGGAGGTTGCTGCAAGCGCCAGAGAGCCTGTGTGCGCGGGTCTTGCGTGCAAAATATTATCCCCAAGGCAATCTCATTGATACAGTGTTCACCGGGAATCCATCGTCGTCCTGGACTGCTATCTCTTATGGTGTAGAGCTTCTCAAGAAGGGAATCATCTGGAGAGTAGGCAATGGTCAATCTATTCGGGTTTGGAGGGACAATTGGATACCCCGGACCACACATTATAAACCCTATGGCACAGCGCGAAGATCTCGGATCAGGAGGGTCTCAGAGTTATTGGATGAGTATGGGGCCTGGCGGGAGCAGAAAAACAGAGATATATTTCGGCCGGTTGACGCTGAAGCAATCCTAGCTATTAGAACTTCTCCCAGGTTGGAAGCGGACTTCTTAGCTTGGCAACCGGAGATGAATGGTATTTTTACCGTCCAAAGTGCATACAGGTTGGGGCTGAAATTTCAAACCCAGGGTCAAGACAGGGGTGCTTCTAGCGCTGCTCCAGAGGGGGATAAACCGGTGTGGAGGAAGATTTGGCAATGCCAAGTTCCAGAGAAGGTACGCATCTTCGCCTGGAAAGCCGTGTCTAATGGGCTGGCGACAGAGGACAACAAACTTCGACGCCATATGAAAGTATCGGGCCGGTGCCGTATTTGCGATTATGAGATAGAGGACGTGGATCATGCTCTCTTCCGTTGCCCCCATGCTCGCGGTTTATGGGAGGCCATGGCGCAAGTGTGGAAGCTTCCAAACCTGCGACATGTGATTGGGAAACATGGCTCTGGACTGGAGGAGCTCATCTTAGCTGCGCCCACGGACACATGCAGATTTATACTCATGATCGCATGGCGTGCATGGTTTGCAAGAAATGAGGTCACACATGAGAAGCCGCTACCAGCCATAGAGGGTTCACGGCGGTTCCTATGCAGCTACGTCAATTCGTTGGACAATCTTCGGAAGCTATCGCCTGAAGAGATCTTGAAAGCGAAGCAGCCCGTGCAGAAGGAGCAGCCAGGGAGTCATGGCCGAGTGGAAGAGGTAAGGAGACAACCGAAGCAGGACATTGCGTGGGAGAAGCCTCGTACTGGTACGGTCAAGCTCAACGTTAATGGATCCTTCATGGAGCAGGCGGGAATTGCAGGTGCTGGCATGATCCTCAGAGATGCAGAGGGACAGATTGTCTTCTCAGCCTGCCGGGCCCTTCACCACTGCGGCTCGGCGTTGGAGGCGGACCTAGGGGCGTGCATGCAAGGTATTGCCCTTGCTCTGCAGCAAACCCAAGCTCCGATCATAGTTGAAACGGATAGTGCTGTGCTGGTGAAGATGATCCTCTGTAAGAATAGAGATAGATCTAGCTTAGGTCACCTTGTGTCTGAGGTTAGGTCGCTTTGCCTGGGTCATCAGGTGGGCTTTGTCAAGATCCCTCGCTCTCAAAATAAGGCTAGCGATGCTTTAGCTAGATTTGGTAGAGTTTATGAGACCACAGCTGTTTGGCTTGGGTCTGGGCCGGATGAGATCATGGAGATCATCCTTGCTGATTGTAATGCTACTGTTTGAGTAATACAATCTGTTTCCCCCGCAAAAAAAATAGTTTGTGGTCCGACAATGATGCACCTTTTTTTTTTTTTATAACCCGACAATGATGCACCTTGGCTGGTTGGATCCCACTGTGAGGATGTATGACTTGACTTCGGACAAGTAACTATCCCACTTGTTCTCATATATAAGGGCATGTACAATGGTGATGACTCAGCTGTCTGTAAGAGGTAGTTATATGTGATTTTGGTGATGTGGAGGAAAGAGAATGAGGAGAGAGAAGGAGGTTGTCTGTAAAGTTACAGACAGTCTGTAGGCTTCTTACAGACAGCTTACAGACACCATTTTTGCTGTTGTATGAAGGGTGTCTATAATTTATACTCACATATAGCTATGACTAAAAATAGATAACTTACAGACAGACTATTGTATACACTGTCTGTATCATTGTCTATAGATGACATGGAGTAGTATTACAGACAGCATCCGTCTAAACCAATGTACATGCCCTAAGTGCCGTGAGACCCAAAGTACCCTGTATTTTCTGGATGGTTGGTACCGGTAGAGGCCAATTATGGTGTTGTAGATGTGTTGTGTTCTGATTGAGGTTTCTGGGCGTGCTTCACAACAAGAGGAACAATAGATAATCTACGCGCGAGTTGTTAAGTACTAGTCCTTTTCATAAGTTTGAAGCTGACGAGCTATGCTCGGAAGGGCGCGCACCACCCATGACAACCACCCAACGTCTGTCATCATCGACAAACAATCAGCTGCTGGCCCCCTAGCTGAGCTGCTGAGCATCCAGCCACCAGTTCATACCCAAGCGTTCTGCATCTATAATTATAGTTCAGGTGCCAAGACGTTGCCTCCGTAATTATATCTCCTTTTAGTACCCAGTTATTCCAGGCGGGGATTGAATTTTGATACAAAATTAAGGGGTTTTGGCACAAACAAAATTAGGAACACGGCCCGGAAATGCCTCCAACGCCTACTAGAAGAGTGTAGTAGATACGAGGTTTCTCCCGGAGACTTTTGAACTGAACAGTGTCCATGGACATCGCCATAATAGGTCCCGGCAAACACAAAAGACAGAGCTTTCGCTACACAACCGAAGCAGACCATGTAAGGCCCTCCTGTACCCAGCCTGGCCCACCTCGGGAAAGGTTCACCATAACAAGCATCAAAGTAGGTAACTACTAGTATTCAGTCTTCTCTTTGCTTACTCCAAAATTGGTACAGCCATATGATCAGTTTTTCTTCTTCTCGAACACATGCCAAAGCATGCGTCATTATATATTAGAAGAAGCCGTCGAGAAGACGGGAGCATACAAGAGTAGCAAAGCTACCAAAAACAAAAAACAGAGAAAGCAAAAGAAGATAAGTTTTTGTCAACTAACCAAACTGGGGACGCAAAATAATGCAACCATAGTTCATATCAGAATTTTTTTAAGTGAGGAGAAAGATGCTAGCTATTCTATCAGTATTAGTAACTTGTTCATCACTAGGGAAATTTTAGTGCTACTTGTACAATTAAGCAGTGTCCTTGAGTAGACTACAGATCATCCAGATTGTGCTGACAAAAGCAGAGGATGATACACCAGCCTGCACTGTGACTATATTCCTAAAACAAAGATTGAAGCTGAACTGCTTCCACAATATATATTTCGCAAAGCCAGCCCACGATTAAATGCCCAGGCTACAATCAATTCAACCGGCTGCGGCATATAATGGATACAATGAACTTAAATAAGAACCCGGATCAGTGGACTTATTCTCGGGGAAATAATTATTCATCTATGAAGATGTACAATGCTTCGATGAAGAGGGAACCAATTCATGATCAGTTCAAATATATATGGAAGAACACCTGCCAGCTGAAACATAAAGTGTTTATATGGCTTCTAATGCATAACAAAATTAATCCTATAAGCTTATTGCAGCAAAACATATTTTGCAAAGCCAGCCCATGATTAAATGCCCAGAGAAACACAAGGAAAGTTTCTGGATTTTAAATTGAAGGCTTGATCCACATGAACAAGATTAGGTAAAGTTAGAACTCTTTGTCCAGCCAAACATCACTAAAATGGCAGGTCACCACACGAGCCACATGAAAATACTATTGGTTTGTCTTAAATTGGTCATACTTTAACCATCACGAATCTCAGTCTAGATAGAGATGAACCAAAAAGCAGACAAAAGCACATTTAACTGGACCCAAGAGAGCATTCCCGAAACATTTGTACTCAAAAAACAACATTTCCTTAACACGAAGAACAACACGAAACAAAGAACTTGGCGAGACTCAGGGCGTACATTTCTCCAAACAAAATCTTTTGTTGTTATAGCACATTATCCTTCGAAAGAAGAACCAAGTCATTTGCCCAAAATGTCAAGATGGCCGTTACTAAGTAACAACCGACAATAAAGAAGTGCTAATTAAGTTATTACATTTTGGAACGGAGGTAATGCCAAATACAAACAACACAAGGTTAGCATGATTCACAAAAATGTAACGGCGCAAAAGAGCCGGAGCCACAGGGTATAACATACTAACTGTGAAGATAAAACTATCAGCCATTTACACAACAAAAATGCGATTACCACAAAAATATATATGCAATTTTTTGTTTCTAAGAGCAGAGAGTACCCCTCTCTGACAAAGTATTCAACCAAAATAGATGATGACTGTGACTGAATATTTCCATGTTTTCTTATTGCCTCTTATTCCCACACCATTTTCTTAGCAAACATGTTTGAACAGTTTGATGGCATGCCATTTTGTTAGGAAGCATGGCATTTAAAATAGTAACAATGGCACTCACGGGAGTTCAAATATGCGATTGGGTTTAACACGTGAAAATCGGCAAATCATAATTGAACCAGCGACGTAGTCTCCGCTCCATTCAAGCCTGATCAGTTAGTTTAAAATATAGTGAGAGAAGCAATCCGGTTTTCAACGGCATGAATGGCAATTGCGGATGTTCATCAACGGCTTGGGAAACTGTCGTTGAACACCATTGCTGCCGCTCATGCTTCATAACAATGCAAACTGAACATAAATTTGGGGTTGGGCAAAACCATTTGGAAGTTGCGATAGCACTGATACTACATGTTTATATTTCTAAATATTAATACTTATTCAAGAATCATAATTAGCACCACAACATGATAGCATGAAGTGCTACCGCAACCATCCAAAAGGCTTCCATTTCAAAAATTAAAAAAATTAATCCTCCAAAAGAAGAACCAAATCACTTGCCCAAAAATGTCAACATGGCCGTTACTGAAGTAACAATCAGACAAAAAGAAGTGATAATTGAGTACCAAATACAAACAACAACGCAAGGTAAGTATTCTTCACAAAAATGTAACGGCGCAAAAGAGCAAGAGCCACGGGGCATGACATACTAACAATGAAGATAAAACTATCATCCATTTACACACAAAAATGCAACAACCACAAAAAGAAAATGCAATTCTTAGTTTCTAAGAGCAGAGAGTGTACCTCTCCGACAAGGTATTCATCCAAATAGCATGATGACAAAGACTGTATATTTCCATATTTTCTTGATGCCTTTTGTTCCCACACTATTTTCTTAGCAAACATGGTTGATGGCATGCTATCTTTTAGGAAGCATGGAATTTAAAATAGTAACCACGGGACTCACACCTGTTCAAATATGGGTTTGGTGCAACCCTTGAAAACCGACAAATCAGAACTGAACTAGCGGCCATAGTCTCCACTCCACTCAGGTCTGGTCGGTTATTTTAAAATATAGTAAGAGAAACAATCCAGATTTCAACGACACAATGCATTACGGGTGTTCATCAACGGTTTGGAGAAACCGTCGTTGAACACCATTACTGCCGCTCGTGTTTCATAGCAATGCATACTGAAGGTAAATTTGGAGTTGGGCAAGAACATTAGAAAGTTATAATATAACTGACACTACATGTTCATGTTTCTGATCATTAAAACATAATGTTCAACACATCATAATAAGCACCACAGCATGATAGCATGAAGTGCAACCGCGACAATCCAAAATAGCATGTAGCACTACTAATAAATAGGAGGAGCTAAGCACAAAAGGCATGGCTCACATAGGATAGATAAGTAGATATTCCAAGGACAAGAGAAAGCTTGAACCTTCCATACATGCTCGGCGGAGAATGGGAACTTTTCATCTTTCTTCTTGCATCTTGCTCGACGGAATCGGAATAATGCTCTCTTTGAAGCGATGGTGAGTAAGCTCCATAATATATTGTCTCCTTTCAATGTTGGCCGCTCCTAAGAGCTTGCCATCAATGTTGCAGCGCAACACGTTTTTATCGTTATAGCCAAACAACAGCTCATGCTCGTTGAGCATACACATCTCGCTGATAATTCTCGCCATTGGATTAATGGCTACTACCGTTCCCTTTCTCTTTTCCTTTTTGGGAGAAGTTAAATGAAGAGAGAGCGACGCCTCTATCGATGACATGTCAATCCGGTACTTGAATTCCCACATTTCGGCCTCGTAGTCCTCCATCACCCAAACATCCATATATTTGAAGCGGGTATCCGGGCTGTACAAACCAAGCTTCCCATGCACGTCGAACAACTTCTGCCGAGAGCCCGAGTGGGTGGCGCCACGCATACACTGGAACAACTCGGTAGCGGTGTCGAAAACAATGATCTCACGCTCTGGCATCCAGTGCAGGTTGCCACGGTGGCGGACCGGTGGATTATATGCAGAGTAACGGTCTCGGGGCAGCGCCTCGAGTAAGGCTCGTTCTCGTGAAGGCGACGACGCTGCTGTCGACATGCGAACCCCGATGTCCCTGGACTGGTTGCTTCCCACTGTCGTGACATGTAGCGTCCTTTCGTTCTGTGTCCGATCAACCACTGAAGACCAGAGCACCCTGTACTCCCCGGTTGCATCGTGGCTGTAGAGGCCGAGTATGGTGTTTGTGTGCTGAAATTCAGGCTGCGGCAGGGGAGCAATCTGGTTGATGACCGGGTTGTAGATGTAGAACCGGGATGGTACAGACATCACGAGGAAGCCATCACCGGCGGCGTGGAGCGAGACGTTGTGACCCCTGGGACAGAGCGGTTGGAGGTATGCTGTGCCGCTGCTGCGGGAGGCTCGGAAGACGCCGAGCCTGTACTCTCGCTCGACGATGGGGAAGGATGGCTGGCGGCGGTGGTGGGCGAGCATGAACTCGAGCGTCGAGGTGGCGCTGCGCCATGACGCCCGGACGGCACGGCAGCGGCCGACATCCTTGGGCGGCAGCAGCATGAGTATCTTGTCGGTGACGATCTCCTCGGGCAGGTCGTCCAGCTCGGTGCCGGCGCCTCTGCCGTCACCCGGCATCGTCATCGCTGGTGCTCCGTCCGTGGTCATGGAGTCCCGGCCGTCCGCTAAAACCAAACAGCAGGTCTTAATTAGTAGAGTACCCAGGAGGAAGATAGAATTGATGGCGGAAGAAGATAAGATACTCGTTCCGATCTATATTAGTTGCCACTAAAATAGACGATCTAGACATATTTTAGTTCTAGATACATTCGTACTAGTGGCAAGTAATATGAATCGGAGGAAGTAATATTATTTTCAAGAGAGAAAAGCAGACGGGCCGCCGACGGTTGAGTGTTCGGCCGCCGCAAGCAAAGAGGAACGTGGAAAAAAAGCAAAAAGAAAGCAAAAGAAGACGGGCGGCGCGTTGCTCACCGGCGCGGGGGAAGACGGCTCCGGCGAGATCGAGGTAAGGGGAACGGAAGCCTTGCTTGTGTCAGGACTCTGGAGCGTGGCCGCCGGCCGACGGATGACGCGACGACACGAGAAACAGGCGGTCGGTGTTGGATGATCCACCGCTCGTTTCAGATGTTCCAGATCGGACGGTGGCCATCCACCGTGACGCAACATCACGAGCGCAACGCCGCCGTCCCTTTACAAAGGTTGCTTCGCCCTGAAGCAGGCCCACCTGGAAGCCCCTGGAGGCGCCAGCAGAGCATCTCTCTAGGGCTACGTGTTGCGTCTAGATGCTGCTGCTACTGGAACAAAACATATATGCACCGATCAACAATCGGGACGCTGCACACACACGCTTCTAGCTTCTTCCCGTCTCTCCTTTCTCTTCTCACACCACCAGGAGAACCTCCAGCCAAGGAAAGGGAGATGGAGAGCGGCGGAAGGAAGGAGGAGGAGGTGCCGGCGGCGGCCAAGGCGCAGAGGGGTGCCGCGTCGTTCGGCGTGTCCGTGCAGGAGTGGTTTCAGCACGTGAAGGCTAGCATGCTGGGCGTGGTGCGGAAGGCGACGGCGAGGAGCGAGCAGGAGGCGGCGGAGGCGGACATGCGGGTGGCCAAGGAGCAGGTGGAGGCCACCGACGAGGCTGAGGCCAAGAAGAAGCAGCTCGGCGCCTGATCTCACATGTTGTGACGGTGGCTTGCAGAGAACTGCTCCATCCATCCAGCCTTTGTTCAAGCACAAATTGTATATTCAAGGGCATGTAAAATATGTGTGCGTGGTGTTAGACTCTGGGCTCTTCTTCGATCCTCCGTGTGGTCTTTGTGATGTAATCTAGCTGCAACTTTATTAGGAAGTGAAACTGTACCCTTGGACAGGCATTCTAATGTGTGTTACAGTACATGACTAAATATTTGGTCAGTGAAAATCTACTGGAACTGTGGCTAGTCTGAAATTCAGTCCCAAGACAACACCTGTGTTCTGTGATATTCAGAAGGTCACAAACTCACATTGCGGTCAGTGCTCATGTTACATGTAATGCAAAAACTAGGTAAAAGAATACGCTACCATCTACTGGCCATTGTGTTCCAGGTTAGGCTACTAGACTAGATATTTTTGGGTGCAGATTATAACTATCTGGAATTCAAACATTATTACCAGATAAACAGCTAAGCAATGTTCAGACACGTACTAGAATTCTGGCCATGGGTTGCTTATTGGCTGCAAGCTTGCCAGGGCGTTCACTGGTTTTCTGATCTTATTGTCCAAACTCACAAATTGCATGAATACTCGGTGCAAAGGTTTCTAAATTGTCTCTCAAAAGATTTGTGGTACTCGGAAAGCACATATTCTACAGCCATGCAAACTTTCAGTGTCAAATATCTCCCGAGTAACGTTGTAAACATAGATCATAACCTTTCCGAGCACGACAAATCAGTTGTGAATTATAGAAACGTTTACACCTTATTTTCCATTAAATCTACTACTCCCTCCGTTCCCTTCTATACGGCGTTTTGGCGAGCCAATTAAGCCTGTCAAAACGTCTTATAAAAGGAAACAGATCGGGAGCATTTTCACCTGATATTTGGTATCTGTCAGTCTGTTTCTCTTCATCAAGATGCAAGGATATAATATGTCTATGTTGCATTCGTCGCACAAAAAAGAGGTGGAACAGTAGCCAGCAAGTTAAAAAGAAGCAGCTATCGTATTCTGAGTAAACAAAGCGAGTAAGCCAAGGAAGATATCAGTCTAGATTTACTTCAAGTAATGGGTGTCCAGGATATAAAACTAAATTTGTTTGTTTCAGATTATAACATCTGAAATTCAAATGATATCAGGTAGAACAGCCGAGCAATGCAGAGTGCAGACACACTGGTAGGCTGCAAGATACAAAATTTGCCAGGGCGTTCGAGTTGTCAGATGTCCCATGATTTATTGTGCTTTTCCAGCAACACATAAGCTAACGTGTCGAGGGCACTCTGGCAAAAATGGTCAAAAGATGCAAATTCCAATATCACCTTTCAAATGATCCATGATACTCAGGAGGTGCATAATTTACATCCATGCAAATTTTCAGTATCAGATATTTTGCAAGTAACATTTTATTTGATACTAAAATTTCATATGGATATAGATCATAACCTTCCTGGGCACTATAAATCAGTTACACATTATTATCATGGAAACTACAACTTCAGGACCTGATATTTCATATATGCCCCTATAGATTAGGGAGGGGTGAGTACTATTTCTGAAACAGCTATTGGTGAGTACATTCTGCAACTACTCAGAAATAATAGATTCGACACAGCATACACGAAAGTTGAAAGCACTAAATCAATTGCAGACTAGAGTAAGGTTGGCACCAAGGAACCCTACTCGTCACGAGCTAACCCACCTCATCCCACGTACAGTACAAGTGAACGGAGGGGAAAAATCAAAACTACATAGAAAGTACCAGATGCAGCTAAAGGTACAATTCACAGCGGGAATTCTACATAAAAACATCTCCTCCAAGTGAAAAACATGCCCACAGAGAAATAATAATACGGGGGCTTTGACAATTTGCCACACTTTTATTTGCAATTTGATTATTTGCCACACCCTGTTTCACTGACATGTGGTGGTCCTGTGACCTGTGGCAAATAATCAAATTTCAGAGAAAAGTGTGGCAAATGATCAAATATCCCATAATAATACATAGATCTGGTGAGCAATGTTCTCATGCAAAGTTGCTTGGACAGTAGTAATCAAGTTAGATATCCTACAAGCCATCTATTGCGCTGGACCCATAGACTTGCAAGATTTCTAACGTCATCCGTGATTACCAATGGTCAAGAAACTTAACAAGAAAACACTGCCCATATGTATTATTGTTACCCTATACACTAGGTACGGGTGGTAAGAGGAAAAGCTAGATCTCATGATGAAACTGAGCTAGGCATATGTAAACATCAAGGTATAGTGTTACTCCTCTGTTGGCAAAAGACGCCTCGCATCATTTGTCATGTCCTTGCTTTCCATCATAGTTTCAACAGGAGTTTCCACAGATGTATTGGCCATGTTTGTACATTCTACCTCACTGGCCATGGTTGTGCTTTGTTTCTCAATTTCCACTGGATTTTCTACAAGGCCACATTCCTCAACTTGGATGGCCATGTCTATGTTGCCCTTAATTAGGGCTTGAGTTTCAGTAGAGTCATTTGTATTTACCTTACTTCCACAAGGAGAGCTCAAATCTTCATTGATTTTGGTATCCATCCTCACAGCCTCTATCGATGACCAAACCTTGTTTCGTTTATTGTGCTTCTTGCTCCGCAAATGGCCAGCCATGGTCACATTGCTATCGCACCTGACTTTGCAGCGATCACACCACAGGTAGTTGTTCTTCTGAACAACTTCATGCAACTCTCCATCTACTAGTATGCATATCTTTTTAGGTTCATCACAAGGTTCTATTCCACTCTTATTCCCGGTGATCTTCCGCATGTTGTCTTTGCTATCAGTTATCACCTTACTTGTTCCAGACTGGGCGAACTTCGCCTTATGTTTTTTCCCTTCAAGATGCTCATTAAGTCCAGCTTCACAAGTTGCACTCACTTGGCATAGTGCACAGCTCCAGTCCTTGGTTACTTTCTGTACTTTCTTTGCTACAGTGGGTCCACCAATTGTATCTGCCTTCCTCTTTATCCTCTGGACCTTTGTTTTTGATGAAGGAGCCTGAAATGAACATTTCAGTGCAGTAGTTATTGGGTGTGCATATGAAACAAAAACCTGCAGCTCTGGAAGAATAGCATATGAAACTAACTCTCACGGTCAAACTATCTCTCTACACATACCGACACCACCAATTTAAAGGAATGTGTGGACATGAGTGGAATCAATGGGAAACAATCAATCCTTTTAAGCTCTGATCTGGGCCCATAATCTTTTTCTGGGTGTTTCTGTCATCTAAGAGCAATAATATGGAGCTATTCTATGAGGTTTGGTGTTCCGCTGAAGTAATCAGAAAAACAACATTCTAGATAAAAAAAAAGATTGCTCACTTATGCATGGCTTGATGAGAGATCCTGAAGTTTCTACAAAACTATAGTTGCTCCTGCTAAGTTAAGTCCAGGCCAAGTGAATTGAAGATAAAGTGTACAACACCACTAAGCCAAAAAGGCACAGATAGCGTGCAAAACTATGAAAGGACAGAGCATATATACAGAAGGAATATCTGATCCAGGTAATAGTTTTTATGCCTTATCTGGAAAAAGAACTTCTGAAGTAGTACACTGGTAATGCCCTTGTCAGAACAATCAATGTAACGAGAAAGACATGAGTGGGGACACACCTCGGGTCTCCCGGAGGGCTCGATCTCAAGCAGCTGGAGCTTATGCTTGGGCTTTGGCCGCGGCGGAGACAACCTCCTCTCCTCACAGTGGAGCGGCATCCTTTCCCCAAACCCGGCGTGCGGGCGAGGCCCAAACTGGTTAAAGCCATGCCAGGCTCCAAGCTGGTCGAAAGGCATCGGCGGCAGCGCGTGCGGGGGCGGATGCATCGCCATCGGCGGCATGAGGTGGCCGGGAGGGAAGAACGGGTCGGGCAGGAACCCTGCGCGGTGGGCTTGGGCGAAGGCGAGGTTGCCCTTGGCCTCAAACTCGCGGCGCACCTCCTCCTCTATGAGACGCCGCCGCACCTCCATCTGAATAATGCCTTCCCGCCGCGCCGCCTCCCACTCGATCGATGGCGGCGGCGGCGGCAGCGGCCCTGGTTGACGGAGGGGACGGGGAGCGTTGTCAGGGATTCGGGCGCGTGTAGGGATGAGATCGGATGAGAGGTTCCGGATGGGCTTACCTTGAAGGCCTGGACCACCGAAGCAGCCGTTGTGGGGGTGAGAGAGCGGTACCGGCGGGGAATCGGCGGAGGCGGACGAGGAGGGCCCGCGGTCGCCGGCGCGGAAGCGGAACTCCATGAGTCTCCGCGTCGGCGGCAATGGCCGGGCCGGGAGAGCGGGCGATTGGAGCGGCGGATTTGCGAGCGGCGGCGCGGCGCGGTGCAGAGCAAAGGCAGAGTGAGTGCCGCTTCCGGCTGACCCCGAACGGCGTGCGTGGCGACTCCGTTGACGATTCATTCCCCTGGGCGAGTCTTTTTTTCTCCTGAAATAGAGAAAATTGCGTATACCAGCAACCCATGGGGCAGACTTTGCGCAAACCAGTGACTCAAGATTATTTTTGCGCAAACCAGTGACTCAAGATTATTTTTGCGCAAACCAGTGACTCTAGTTCTAATTCGTTGCAAGCAGCTATAATGATCAGGTTATATGATTAATAGAGTATATGATAAAAAAAAGGTCTACCTTATTAGGGCATCTCCAACGGGGCGACGCACCGTCCGTTTGCGTCCGCGCGGGCTGAAAATGCACCAGGAACCAGCTCCAGCGGAGCGACGTATAGTGACCGGGCCGTTCGCAACAACGCAAACGTAGCCCAAATATGCGCTTCGGATGTGTCTCTGCGAACGCTGCGCGGAAGCGCAAAGTGCCCGCTCGCGTCTGGCGGACATTTCGTCGGGCCCGCCTGGTGGTGACCCAGGCTCGATGCGTCTTCTCAGCCGCGCCAGTAGTTGCGTCGAGGCGTCGCTTCGCGGTCTGCGGCCGCGTAATGGCAATGCCACGCGTGTCGCGGCTGTCGCCTGCCTCCGGTCTATATAAACAGGGGCGCGCGCTTCTCATCTCCTCCCACACTAAACCCTAGCCGCCGCACAACCTCCACCGTAGCGCTGCTGCCGCTCAAGCTCCACCTTTGCCACCATGAGCAGCGCCGGCCGTGGCTAGGCTGTCGCGCCTCCTCCTCCACCTCCACCTCCGACTCCAGCTCCTTCGGCCTCGAGCTTCGACGAGGAGTTCGACGATGACGACAACACCGATGACCTCCTCGACTCGGCCAGGGACGCCAAGTTCCTGGCTGGCGCAGAGAAGGAAGCAGAGGAGGAGCGGGCGGCCCATGCGGTGTTCGACGCCAAGATGGAATGTCGCAGGGTGGCGGCCACCACAGAGGACGACGACTCCGACATCTCATGGTTTTCTGATGACCCTGATGCGCCTACCTCGGAGGAGAAGGTAGCGGAGCAAAGAGCGTTAGTCGATGATACGTCTCCGACGTATCGATAATTTCTTATGTTCCATGCCACATTATTGATGTTATCTACATATTTTATGCACACTTTATGTCATATTCGTGCATTTTCTGGAACTAACCTATTAACAAGATGCCGAAGTGCCGATTCTTTGTTCTATTGTTTTTGGTTTCGAAATCCTAGTAAGGAAATATTCTCGGAATTGGACGAAATCAAAGCCCAGAGGCCTATTTTCTCACGAAGCTTCCGTAAGTCCGAAGGAGAGACGAAGAGGGGCCACGGAGGGCCACACTATAGGGCGGCGCGGCCCCCTTGGCCGCGCCGGCCTGTAGTGTGGGGCCCCCGTGCCGCCTCTTGACCTGCCCTTCCGCCTATAAAAAGTCTCCGTGACGAAACCCCCGATCTGAGAACCACGATACGGAAAACCTTCCCGGAGACGCCGCCGCCGCCGATCCCATCTCGGGGGATCCAGAGATCGCCTCCGGCACCCTGCCGGAGAGGGGAATCATCTCCGGAGGACTCTACGCCGCCATGGTCGCCTCCGGTGTGATGTGTGAGTAGTCTACCCCTGGACTATGGGTCCATAGCAGTAGCTAGATGGTTGTCTTCTCCCCATTGTGCTATCATTGCCGGATCTTGTGAGCTGCCTAACATGATCAAGATCATCTATCTGTAATTCTATATGTTGCGTTTGTTGGGATCCGATGAATAGAGAATACTTGTTATGTTGATTATCAAAGTTATGCTTATGTGTTGTTTATGATCTTGCATGCTCTCCGTTACTAGTAGATGCTCTGGCCAAGTAGAGGCTTGTAACTCCAAGACGGAGTACTTATGCTCGATAGTGGGTTCATGCCGCATTGACACCGGGACAAAGGATGTGAAAGTTCTAAGGTTGTGTTGTGCTGTTGCCACTAGGGATAAAACATTAGTGCTATGTTCAAGGATGTAGTCACTAGTTACATTACGCACCATACTTAATGCAATTGTCTGTTGTTTGCAACTTAATACCGGAGGGGTTCGGATGATAACTTTGAAGGTGGACTTTTTAGGCATAGATGCGGTTGGATGACGGTCTATGTACTTTGTCGTAATGCCCAATTAAATCTCAATATACTCATCATGATATGTATGTGCATGGTCATGCTCTCTTTATTTGTCAATTGCCCAACTGTAATTTGTTCACCCAACATGCTTTGTTCGTCTTATGGGAGAGACACCTCTAGTGAACCTGTGGACCCCGGTCCAATTCTCTTTCTTGAAATACAATCTACTGCAATACTTGTTCTACTCGTTTTCTGCAAACAATCATCTTCCACACAATACGGTTAATCCTTTGTTACAGCAAGCCGGTGAGATTGACAACCTCACTGTTTCGTTGGGGCAAAGTACTTTGGTTGTGTTGTGCAGGTTCCACGTTGGCGCCGGAATCCCTGGTGTTGCGCCGCACTACATCCCGCCGCCATCAACCTTCAACGTGCTTCTTGGCTCCTCCTGGTTCGATAAACCTTGGTTTCTTTCTGAGGGAAAACTTGTCGCTGTGCGCATCATACCTTCCTCTTGGGGTTGCCCAACGAACGTGTGAAATACACGCCATCAAGCTCTTTTTCTCGGCGCCGTTGTCGGGAGATCAAGACACGCTGCAAGGGAGTCTCCACTTCTCAATCTCTTTACTTTGTTTTTGTCTTGCTTAGTTTTATTTACTACTTTGTTTGCTGCACTAAATCAAAATACAAAAAAAATTAGTTGCTAGTTTTACTTTACTTGCTATCTTGTTTGCTATATCAAAAACACAAAAAAATTAGTTTACTTGCATTTACTTTATCTAGTTTGTTTTATTTACTGTTGCTAAAATGGCCAACGCTGAAAATACTAAGTTGTGTGACTTCACAACCACAAATAATAATGATTTCTTATGCACACCTATTGCTCCACCTGCTACTACAGCAGAATTCTTTGAAATTAAACCTGCTTTATCAATCTTGTTATGCGAGAGCAATTTTCTGGTGTTAGTTCGATGATGCTGCTGCCCATCTTAATAATTTTGTTGAACTATGTGAAATGCAAAAATATAAAGATGTAGATGGTGATATTATTAAACTAAAATTGTTCCCTTTCTCATTAAGAGGAAGAGCTAAAGATTGGTTGCTATCTCTGCCTAAGAATAGTATTGATTCATGGACTAAATGCAAGGATGATTTTATTGGTAGATATTATCCCCCTGCTAAAATTATATCTTTGAGGAGTAGCATAATGAATTTTAAACAATTAGATACTGAACATGTTGCTCAAGCTTGGGAAAGAATGAAATCTTTGGTTAAAAATTGCCCAACCCATGGACTGACTACTTGGATGATCATCCAAACCTTCTATGCAGGACTAAATTTTTCTTCACGGAATTTATTGGATTCAGCTGCTGGAGGTACCTTTATGTCCATCACTCTTGGTGAAGCAACAAAGCTTCTTGATAATATGATGATCAACTACTCTGAATGGCACACGGAAAGAGCTCCACAAGGTAAGAAGGTAAATTACGTCGAAGAAACCTCTTCCTTGAGTGATAAGATTGATGCTATTATGTCTATGCTTATGAATGATAGGACTAATATTGATCCTAATAATGTTCCATTAGCTTCATTGGTTGCACAAGAAGAACATGTTGATGTAAACTTCATTAAAAATAATAATTTCAACAACAATGCTTACCGGAATAATTCTAGTAACAACTATAGGCCATATCCTTATAATAATGGCAACGGCTATGGTAATTCTTATGGGAATTCTTACAACAATAATAGGAGTTCACCCCCTGGACTTGAAGCCATGCTTAAAGAATTTATTAGTACACAAACTGCTTTTAACAAATCTGTTGAAGAAAAGCTTGGGAAAATTGATATACTTGCTTCTAAAGTCGATAGTCTTGTCATGCTGATGTTGATCTTTTGAAATCAAAAGTTTTGCCTAATGAGAATCATCATAATAAAATTACTACTACAGCAAATGCCATTCAAGTTAGAATTAATGAGAATATAAGATTAATGGCTGAACTGCGTGCTAGGTGGGATAGAGAAGAAAATGAAAAACTAGCTAAAGAAAAGAATATAGCTAAAGTTTGGACTATTACCACCACTAGTAATGCTAATGCTACACATGTTGCTGCACCTCCTACTCATACTAATAAAAGAATTGGTGTTAGCAATGTTTCCACTTCTAATGCAAAGCGCGAAAACTGCTCAAATCGCTAAAGCTGAAATCGCTCGTGATAAAGCTGCTGAAATTTTTTCCAACATTGGGGATGATGATCCCATTGCTTTAGATTATAATGATTTGAATTTTGATGATTGCCACATCTCTGAAGTTATAAAGTTCTTGCAAAAACTTGCTAAAAGTCCTAATGCTAGTGCTATAAATTTGGCTTTCACGCATCATATTACAAATGCTCTCATAAAAGCTAGAGAAGAGAAACTAGAGCGTGAAGCCTCTATTCCTAAAAAGCTAGAGGATGGTTGGGAGCCCATCATTAAGATGAAGATTAAAGATTTTGATTGTAATGCTTTATGTGATCTTGGTGCAAGTATTTCTGTTATGCCTAAGAAAATTTATAATATGCTTGACTTGCCACCGCTGAAAAATTGTTATTTGGATGTTAATCTTGCTGATCATTCTACAAAGAAACCTTTGGGGAAAGTTGATAATGTTCGCATTACCGTTAACAATAACCTTGTTCCCGTTGATTTTGTTGTCTTGGATATTGAATGCAATGCATCTTGTCCCATTATATTGGGAAGACCTTTTCTTCGAACTGTTGGTGCTATTATTGATATGAAGGAAGGTAATATAAAATATCAATTTCCTCTCAAGAAAGGTATGGAACACTTCCCTAGAAAGAGAATGAAGGTACCTTTTGATTCTATTATGAGAACAAATTATGATGTTGACACTTCGTCTCTTGATAATACTTGATACACACTTTCTGCGCCTAGCTGAAAGGCGTTAAAGAAAAGCGCTTATGGGAGACAACCCATGTTTTTACCTACAGTACTTTGTTTTTATTTTGTGTCTTGGAAGTTGTTTACTACTGTAGCAACCTCTCCTTATCTTAGTTTTGTGTTTTGTTGTGCCAAGTTAAGCCGTTGATAGAAAAGTAAGTACTAGATTTGGATTACTGCACAGTTCCAGATTTCTTTGCTGTCACGAATCTGGGTCCACCTCCCTGTAGGTAACTCAGAAAATTAAGGCAATTTACGTGCATGATCCTCAGATATGTACGCAAGTTTCATTCAATTTGAGCATTTTCATTTGAGCAAGTCTGGTGCCATTTTAAAATTCGTCAATACGAACTGTTCTGTTTTGACAGATTCTGCCTTTTATTTCGCATTGCCTCTTTCGCTATGTTGGATGAATTTCTTTGATCCACTAATGTCCAGTAGCATTATGCAATGTCCAGAAGTGTTAAGAATGATTGTGTCACCTCTGAATATGTCAATTTATATTGTGCACTAACCCTCTAATGAGTTGTTTCGAGTTTGGTGTGGAGGAAGTTTTCAAGAATCAAGAGAGGAGTATGATGCAACATGATCAAGGAGAGTGAAAGCTCTAAGCTTGGGGATGCACCCGGTGGTTCACCCCTGCATATATCAAGAAGACTCAAGCGTCTAAGCTTGGGGATGCCCAAGGCATCCCCTTCTTCATCGACAACATTATCAGGTTCCTCCCTGAAACTATATTTTTATTCCATCACATCTTATGTGCTTTTTCTTGGAGCGTCGGTTTGTTTTTGTTTTTTGTTTTGTTTGAATAAAATGGATCCTAGCATTCACTTTATGGGAGAGAGACACGCTCCGCTGTAGCATATGGACAAGTATGTCCTTGGTTTCTACTCATAGTATTCATGGCGAAGTTTCTCCTTCGTTAAATTGTTATATGGTTGGAATTGGAAAATGATACATGTAGTAATTGCTATAAATGTCTTGGGTAATGTGATACTTGGCAATTGTTGTGCTCATGATTAAGCTCTTGCATCATATGCTTTGCACCCATTAATGAAGAAATACATAGAGCATGCTAAAATTTGGTTTGCATATTTGGTTTCTCTAAGGTCTAGATAATTTCTAGTATTGAGTTTGAACAACAAGGAAGACGGTGTAGAGTCTTATAATGTTTTCAATATGTCTTTTATGTGAGTTTTGCTGCACCGGTTCATCCTTGTGTTTGTTTCAAATAAGCCTTGCTAGCCTAAACCTTGTATCGAGAGGGAATACTTCTCATGCATCCAAAATACTTGAGCCAACCACTATGCCATTTGTGTCCACCATACCTACCTATACTACATGGTATTTTTCCGCCATTCCAAAGTAAATTGCTTGAGTGCTACCTTTAAAATTCCATCATTCACCTTTGCAATATATAGCTCATGGGACAAATAGCTTAAAAACTATTGTGGTATTGAATATGTAATTATGCACTTTATCTCTTATTAAGTTGCTTGTTGTGCGATAACCATGTTCACTGGGGACGCCATCAACTTTTCATTCTTGAATTTCATGTGAGTTGCTATGCATGTTCGTCTTGTCTGAAGCAAGAGAGATCTACCACCATATGGTTAAGCATGCATATGTTAGAGAAGAACATCGGGCCGCTAACTAAAGCCATGCTCCATGGTGGAAGTTTCAGTTTTGGACAATAATCCTCAAATCTCAAATGAGAAAATTATTAATTGTTGTTATATGCTTATGCATAAAAGAGGAGTCCATTATCTGTTGTCTATGTTGTCCCGGTATGGATGTCTAAGTTGAAGAATAATCAATAGCGAGAAATCCAATGCAAGCTTTCTCCTTAGACCTTTGTACAGGCGGCATAGAGGTACCCCTTTGTGACACTTGGTAAAAACAATGCATTGTGATGACCCGGTAGTCCAAGCTAATTAGGACAAGGTGCGGGCACTATTAGTACGCTATGCATGAGGCTTGCAACTTATAAGATATAATTTACATGATGCATATGCTTTATTACTACCGTTGACAAAATTGTTTCATGTTTTCAAAATCAAAGCTCTAGCACAAATATAGCAATCGATGCTTTTCCTCTATGGAGGACTATTCTTTTACTTTCAATGTTGAGTCAGTTCACCTATCTCTCTCCACCTCAAGAAGCAAACACTTGTGTGAACTGTGCATTGATTCCTACATATTTGCTTATTGCACTTATTATATTACTCTATGTTGACAATATCCATGAGATATACATGTTACAAGTTGAAAGCAACCGCTGAAACTTAATCTTCTTTTGTGTTGCTTCAATGCCTTTACTTTGAATTATTGCTTTATGAGTTAACTCTTATGCAAGACTTATTGATGCTTGTCTTGAAGTGCTATTCATGAAAAGTCTTTGCTTTATGATTCACTTGTTTACTCATGTCATATACATTGTTTTGATCGCTGCATTCACTACATATGCTTTACAAATAGTATGATCAAGATTATGATGGCATGTCACTCGTAAATTATACGTGTTATCGTTTTACCGCTCGGGACGAGCAGAACTAAGCTTGGGGATGCTGATACGTCTCCGACGTATCGATAATTTCTTATGTTCCATGCCACATTATTGATGTTATCTACATGTTTTATGCACACTTTATGTCATATTCGTGCATTTTCCGGAACTAACCTATTAACAAGATGCCGAAGTGCCGATTCTTTGTTTTTACGCTGTTTTTGGTTTCAGAAATCCTAGTAAGGAAATATTCTCGGAATTGGACGAAATCAAAGCCCAGGGGCCTATTTTCTCACGAAGCTTCCGTAAGTCCGAAGGAGAGACGAAGAGGGGCCACGGAGGGGCCACACTATAGGGCGGCGCGGCCCCCTTGGCCGCGCCGGCCTGTAGTGTGGGGCCCCGTGCCGCCTCTTGACCTGCCCTTCCGCCTATAAAAAGTCTCCGTGACGAAACCCCCGATCTGAGAACCACGATACGGAAAACCTTCCAGAGACGTCGCCGCCGCCGATCCCATCTCGGGGGATCCAGGAGATCGCCTCCGGCACCCTGCCGGAGAGGGGAATCATCTCCCGGAGGACTCTACGCCGCCATGGTCGCCTCCGGTGTGATGTGTGAGTAGTCTACCCCTGGACTATGGGTCCATAGCAGTAGCTAGATGGTTGTCTTCTCCCCATTGTGCTATCATTGTCGGATCTTGTGAGCTGCCTAACATGATCAAGATCATCTATCTGTAATTCTATATGTTGCGTTTGTTGGGATCCGATGAATAGAGAATACTTGTTATGTTGATTATCAAAGTTATGCTTATGTGTTGTTTATGATCTTGCATGCTCTCCGTTACTAGTAGATGCTCTGGCCAAGTAGATGCTTGTAACTCCAAGAGGGAGTACTTATGCTCGATAGTGGGTTCATGCCTGCATTGACACCGGGACGATGTGAGAAAGTTCTAAGGTTGTGTTGTGCTGTTGCCACTAGGGATAAAACATTAGTGCTATGTTCAAGGATGTAGTCACTAGTTACATTACGCACCATACTTAATGCAATTGTCTGTTGTTTGCAACTTAATACTGGAGGGGGTTCGGATGATAACCTGAAGGTGGACTTTTTAGGCATAGATGCAGTTGGATGACGGTCTATGTACTTTGTCGTAATGCCCAATTAAATCTCACTATACTCATCATGATATGTATGTGCATGGTCATGCTCTCTTTATTTGTCAATTGCCCAACTGTAATTTGTTCACCCAATATGCTGTTCGTCTTATGGGAGAGACACCTCTAGTGAACTGTGGACCCCGGTCCAATTCTCTTTACTGAAATACAATCTACTGCAATACTTGTTCTACTGTTTTCTGCAAACAATCATCTTCCACACAATACGGTTAATCCTTTGTTACAGCAAGCCGGTGAGATTGACAACCTCACTGTTTCGTTGGGGCAAAGTACTTTGGTTGTGTTGTGCAGGTTCCACGTTGGCGCCGGAATCCCTGGTGTTGCGCCGCACTACATCCCGCCGCCATCAACCTTCAACGTGCTTCTTGGCTCCTCCTGGTTCGATAAACCTTGGTTTCTTTCTGAGGGAAAACTTGCTGCTGTGCGCATCATACCTTCCTCTTGGGGTTGCCCAACGAACGTGTGAAATACACGCCATCAGTCGACTCCTTCGAGACGCTCAAGAAGGCCGAGGATGCCACGAACGAAATGCTGCGGCGGTGCCTGCTAGAGGACGCGGCGGCGCACCGAGATCTAGCGGCCACGGCTGGCGGCAGAGAAGCAGACGAGGGAGGGATGCAACGACGGGGCCGGGCCATCGGGCACCAAGTAGTCTAGGCTTCTACCGACCGCAGTTTGTATAGGTTGTAGTACATTATGCTTTTTTAAATATTAAATACAAAATAAAAATGGGTCGCCCTGCTGGGAGCATACCCAGACGCAACAAATATCTTTGGGCTCGCTTTGGGGGAGGCATCTAGAGTTGCTCTAAAATCGTAAAACAATCAGGATTAAAATTATAAGAAAAAATAGGATATATACCATTCGGTGCAATTCATAAAACTCATGAAATGATTTCCATGTTTTTCAACGAGACGAGAATGGGAGTTCTAGAGTCAAAAAATCCTACTCTATTAGGATTAGGCTCACGTTAATTCAGCCGATAAAGTGAACTCCAATAGTCAGATGTCCTGTTAAGTGGTCATTAGAGTTTTCTGCAATATTCTCTCCAAGAATCACTGGTTTGCGCAACAAAAATTCTAACTCACTTGTTTGTGCAACATCCTCCCAAGAGTTGCTGGTCCTTGCAATTTCCTCCCTGAAATACAAGTCGAGTTGGGCTGGATCTTCAGTTTTCTGCTCCAAGCAAGGCCTGATACACCACAAATATTTTCATTACTTTTGACAATACTAAGTCGACCTTTTTCTAAAAAAACTAGTTTAATGTCCATGCTTCGCCACGGGCTTAAAAAAATTTATGCAATTGGTAGAAGAAAACATATACAACTGAAATTATAAGACTTATTGTAATGTTAAAATTTCATTATCGTTACTATTAAGGTGAAATTTGTGATTAGTTAGTGGTGAGAAAGTTTGGTGAAACTCACCACTGACAACATTGCATTTCAGGCGGAAGCCGTTGGTTTCCAGCTAGCAATAACAATATTAAAAGCGTCCTATCTCCAACAGCTCTGCTTTCTCTCTAACATTGATACTTTGGTGAAAGCAGCTCCAAGGATCATCTAGGATCGTCTAGAGAAATCAGTTTGAAGCCAGCAAAGCTTATGTGCCTAAAGTCTGAACTTCAAAGCACAATGTTATGCTAGATTGGCTCTTAAGTTACAGAGTAGATCTTCAAACTTTAGATTTGTCGCTGGAAATTTTAGCTCAAGAATCATGTCCTTTAGAGCTATGTTGTACAACATCAACAATCACTTGTTTTTATCGTGTTCTGTAAAATTCTTCCAAATCAATAAAACTTTGTTTGTTAAAGAAATATAGTAGGAAAGCAGCTATAATTCACAATGTTGCCTTATCTGATATGCTACTTGTTTCTTCCTTCAGTCACCAACCTTTAGCGACATGGTGGTAGAATCAATTTAGTCCCTCCCACCCATCTTGAAAGGCTAATAGCTCCCATCTTAATTCATCATATATGTTAACTAAAACCACAAACACCGAGTCCATAATCATTTTCCCACAAATTCGGCTCCATAACAACCTTTCTTCAATCCATGTCACATGTCAGGTCTCCTCGATCATATCTGGATGGGGTTACCATTGCAGCAGCTATGCGCAGCAATCTCCGTCAGAGATTTTTTGAAGTTCCGCAAGATGGAGGTACCAAAGACGCACTGACGTACTGAACGAGTTCAAGTATCTCCGAAGCTTTTGGAAGGACACGGATGCCGCCTTGGCGGTTTAAAACTTCTAAGAACATTGCTTAACAAATGCGGAATAAAACTAGTGTTCAATTTGTCAAGCACAAAACCTATATAACTAGGGTTCACCTATGTGCACCAACAACTTATGCTAACCAAAGCAAATAACTATGTGATAACAAGATATATAGCTTCAAGCACGAAGGCTATCACAAAGTAAAGTGCATAAGTAAAGAGCTCAGGTATAGGAATAACCGAGATGACGTGAACACGACGATGTATCCCAAGTTCATACTCTTGCGAGTGCTACTCTCCGTTGGAGCAGTGTGGAGGACAAAACATTTCAAACGCCATGAAGGACTCACTGTAATCTCGTCGAGCCTTTCTACCAAAAGGGAAGACCTCGATTCACTATGGAACCTTATGGATGGTCACCGAACCCGCACAAAGCTTGGGGCTATCTCCACAACTTAATTAGAGGCTCCCAATAAATTCACCACAAAGGCCTCACAAAGCTTGAGGAATCTCCACAACTTAATTGGATGCCCCAAAAAGACCACTAAGACCACTAAGCCGTTTAGGGTTCCAAGAACCCAAGAGTAACAACTTTCTCACGTTCACTCCCACGAATAACCATGGAGAACTCAAACCCGATGCAACAAATGCAATGTCAAGAACACCACTAATATGATCAAATCCTTCTCTCTCAAATTCCAACAAAGCTACAAAAACTATTGAGGGACTAAGAGAGGAAGAACAAATAGAGGAGGAACACCAAATTTCTTAAAGATACAGATCTAGAGGATTCACCTTACAAAGAGAGGGATTTGATTGGTAGAAATGTAGAACTAAATATCCTCTCTCTTTTCTCTAAAATGGGGAAAAATCATGGAGCGATTGAGAGATAGGAAAGCTTCTCAAGGTTAGCAATGCAGGAGAGACTGTTGGAATTTGGTGTCTCAAACTTGAGAAGCTTTCCGTTGCTAAAATGTAGAACTATAACCCAGTCTGCCAACTAAATCATGAGACCGGTAAGAAAGAAACACTATCAAGACCAAACCTTAATCTTGCGCATTTTACTTGAGCTTGATGATAATGATCTTGATCGCAACAAGATGGAATACCTTTCTTGATTGTGCTTGCTTTATGAAGTTTTGCGAGTGTTCCCCCATAAACCACTATGGGAGAACTTCTTATTTGGCGCATCGTCACATATCCATCATCACCATATGGATGAAAAGCTTAAGCTCATGAGCTTCTCGGGAGGACTCATCTTGAACTTGCACACCGTTCCTTCTTTCTTCATCTTGTTGATATCTTGAAGATACACATGAGAGCTCACCCAATCTTCTTCTTCAAGACATACTTATCACTTGATCTTCATCACATTCTTCTATGCAACCTTGAAGCCAACATATGGTTCAAGCATTGCCCATGAAAAACTCCTACACATATGGCTCAATGCAAACATTAGTCGATATAGGTGAAGCGGCTGTCCGAACAACACATAAAACTTCAAAACTAGACTGCTGCCACAGTATATTTCGTTGAGCGGGCGTGATCATGGCTTCTCTTCGTTGAGGAAGAACATGTATATCGTCGCGGTGACGGCCACGGGATCCATGGGCAGGTACAACTTCTCCACGCACGCCATCATGAGGCTAGGTCCGTCATCGTATTCAGCCTGGACAAGGTTGGCGGCCGCCGCCGACTCATGGGCCCAGTGCCCTTTCTTGTGCCATGCGAGCGTTAAAAAAACCCCGCTCTGTATTAGCGAGGGATCCCAAAAAAAAGGGGATCCAAAAAAATAGGTGCTGGATATTAAACACACCCTTAACGACTTGAACTCAAGTTGAATTGTTGAATTCGACGCTATCGAAGGCGTTGAGACACATGGGGATGGAAGCTCTGACTTGGCACAAGAGAAGCCGACGAGCTATGCCCAGAAGGACGCACACCATCCATCAAAACCACCCAACGTCGGTCATCATCGACACACAATCAGCTACTGGCTGGTTCAGAAAAAAATCGGTTACCAGCCCCGCAAATGAGTTGATGAGCATCCAACCACGAGCTCGTACCTAAGCGCGAGTGAGGGATGCCAAAAACGCTGCTTCCAAAATTCAAGACGAGGTACCAAGACGCTGCCTCAACAATGATATTTCCTTTTAAGGAGAGAATCACCACTTTCTTAGAACAATTAGCACACAAACATTCCGTGCACTGTTCTGTACAATACTTTTGGGCCTTATACGCCCACCCTTTAATGGCTAATTTAAGTACAGTTCTCAGGACACATGAAACCACAACTTCTGTCCAGATGAATGATTCACTATAACCAGCATTCACGCAGCTAACTGGTACCTCAGTCTTCTCTTTGCTTGCTCCAAAAATTGGTACAGCCATATGATCAGTTTTTGTCAAGTAACCAAACTGCGAGAGCAGAATGATTCAACCACATTCGATAGCCGAAAATTTCAGTGCTACTTGTTCAGTCAAGCAGCGCGCTTGAGTAAAATAGACTGCAGAGTGCACAATGCAGGCCATACAGTTTGCCTAACAGAAGAAATAGAGAAATGCACCAGCCTATTCATAGTATTTCCCAAAAATAAGTTCGCTGCTGCCACAGTATATTTCGTGAAGTCAGGCCACGATTAAATGCCTAGAGAAACATAAGAATAGTTGGAAAGTTTCAGGATTTGAATGTGATGGCTTGATCCACATGGAAGAGATCCGCTATAGATTTAAACAGACATCAAAAAATCTTCCCCAGCCGAGCTAGATAAAACTATTAATATTTTAGCCAGGCAAACATCACTTAAATATCAGGGTTTTCCGTGTGGTCCTGGACATGAGCCACGTGATAAAAAAAAAGTTATTCTTAAGTCAGCCACATTGCCGCCCCCATCAAACGGAACGGATCTCCGCTCGGGTCGTCCCCCTCCAGGGCGACTCGGGGCGGAACCCTAGCCCCCACCGCCGCCGCCTTCCCCTCCCCCTCCCCCATCCTCGTCGCCCCCTCCAGGGCGACTCGGGACTCGGGGCGAAGCCTGGCGCGGCCGGTGATGGGGGCGGCGGGAATCCTCGCGTGGTCCCCTGGTGCGGCGGTAGGAGGCACGCCTCCGCACCGGGGGGATGGTCCCGGTTCTGGTCGATGGCGGCGCGGGCGGTGTTGGGGGCGGCGGCGCGGCCTGGCCATGGCGGCGCAGTCCTCTCCTCCGTTCCTCGTCGAGAGGGCGATGATGGGGGCGGCGGCGCGCCCCTGGACCCTAGCGGTGCGGTCCTCTCCTCCTTCCTCGCCTTGGCATCGCCGAGCGGGTGGGGATGGGGGCGGATCTCGTGCTACTCCTCCTCAAGATCTGGGACCACAGCACCAAGGGCGGCGGCCCTGGATGGCGATGGCGGTGACGGCGTCGACCTGGTGGCAGGTGGCGGGCGTCAGGTGCCGCTGACCGTGGCACCGCGGTGGTGGTATTCTCTCTCGCCGGAGGAGATCGGCTAGTTGTGTAGCTAGCCGTGGCAGATCTTGCGATCCGTCGCCTAGCTCCCGATGGTGAGGCGCAGCTGCCGGTGAAAGCCGGCCAGGACTTCGGTCATGGCAGATGATGGCGGCGCGTTTCATCGTTACCTTGTTGAAGGCATTGTCTCTACAGTCTGCATTCTTCGCCTGGCTGCTCCAGGGGAAACCCTAGACCCGGGTCTCCCGGATCGGACGATGGCGGCGCGCAACGCCGTTCTCCCTGTTGGGGGTATCGTTTTTGGAGCAGACAACGGATGGCGGTGGTGCTGAGGTGGAGCGGTGTGCTTTTGCTGTGTCGGCGTCATCGAGTCGCTGCGGCATGGTGCAGTGGTGTCTCGGCACGGATGCAGTGTGATGAACATGCGCAGGATGGTGGAGTCGTCTGGCACTGTGGCGGCATCGATGGCAGGACTGGCATGATCAATGCGATGATCTCTCTTGAAGATGGAGTCGAGGAAGACGGCGGTAGCAACTTCTATGGCGTGTGCGTTGGCGTATGATGAGAGTCTGCTTGACTGGATGTGCTTCTCATCTGCTATTGGGCGGCCTGGGAAGGCATTTAATTTTTGGATGATATGAGTTGGTGAATTGTCACCCCCTTCATCCCTCTATAGGTTTAGCGAGGCGGCTTCGAGTTTGATCTTTTGTATTTCTCTTGTAAGGTGTTGTGAATAATCTAATAAAAAAAGCCGTGTGCATCCCTTGGATGCAGAAGCTGGGGCGATATTTCCCCCATTTCGAAAAAAAAAAGTCAGCCACATTGCCACCATGAAAGCTACAAATCTTTATCTAGACAGAGATGAACCATGAACCAGCACACAACACATTTAACTGAACCAAAGAAACCACACTCCACAAACATTTCTACCCGGAAAGCACCAATTCCTGGAAACAAAGAACAGAGTGAAACAATGACCCTGGTGATACTCCAAACGATGGAAATCACTTGCTATTTTTTTTTTAAAAATGGTTGTTACTGATGTAACAATCAGACACAAAGGGGTACGTGCTAATTGAGTACCAAATACAAACAGCTACACAAGGTAAATGTGCTTCACAAAAATCTATGAATGTAAAAGAGCAGGATCCAACAGGGTACACTGTACGACCAACTGTGAAGATCAAACTATCAGCCCGTGCAAGACAGGAACTGAAAAAACCATTTACATACCAAAATTGTGATAACCGTAAAAAAATGCACTTCTTATAGTTTCTAATAGCAGAGAGCATCCCTCTCTGAAAGAAGTATTTAGCCAAATAGAATGTTGACTAAGACTGAATCTTCCATCTTTTCTTCCTGCCTTGTGTTCCTACTCTATTTTTTCAGCAAACATGTTGGATGCCACGCCATCGTTTTAGGAAGCATGACGTTTTGTATATTAACAACCCCACTCAGGGGTCTTCGGAAATGGGTTGGGTTTAACCCGTGAAAACCGGCAAATTAGAACTGAACTAGCACCGTAGCCTCCCGTCACCTGAGGCCTAATCTGTTAGTTTAAAATATAGTACGAGAAACAATACTGTTTTCACCAGCACAACTGACATTATAGGTATTCATCAACGGTTTGGGGAAACCGTCGTTGAACACCATTACTGCCACTCGTGATTCATAACAACGCAAACTGAAGGTAAACTTGCGGTTGGGCACGAATATTAGAAAGTTATAATGGGACTGACATTACATGTTTATATATCTAATGGGACTGAATATTAAAACATAGTGTTCAACATATCATAATAAGCACCACAGCATGATAGCATAAAGTGCTACCACGGCCATCCAAAATACCCTGTTCTAGTAGCATTACTAGCAAATAGGACGAGCTAAGAACAAAAGGCATGTCTCACATAGAGATGAATTGAATAAATAGATATTCCAAGGACAAAAGAAACCAAGAGTCTTGCACCTTCCATACATGCTCTGCGGAGAATGGAAACTCCTTATCTTTCTTCTTGCATCTCGCTCGACAGAATGGGAATAATGCTTTCTTTGAGGCGATGCTGAGTAAGCTCCATATAATATTGTCTCTTTCCAATGCTGGCGCTTCCTAATAACTTGCCATCAATACTGCAGCGCAACACGTGTTCATAGCTAAAGCCGATCAGTAGCTCACGTTCGTTGAGGGTAGTGAAACCAGTGATAATTATCATCATAGGATCAAATTCGATTACCGTTCTCTTTCTTTTTTCCTTTTCGAGAGAAGTTAAATCAAGAGACCGTGATACATCAATAATTGATGACGTGGCAATCCGGTACTTGAACTCCCAGATTTCAGCCTTATAGTCCTCCATCGCCCAAACATCCATATAGGTGCGGCGGCTGTCCCGGCTGCACAAACCAAGATTCCCATGCACGTCGAACAACTTCTGCGAAGAGTCCAAGTTGGTGGCGCCACGCATACACTGGAACAACTCGGTAGCTGTGTCGAAAACGACAATCTCGGTACCACAATTGGACATCCAGTGCAGGTTGCCGCGGTGGTGGACCGGTGAATTATATATAGAGTAAGTACCTCGTGGCAGCTTCTCGAGTAAGGCTTGTTCTCGTGCAGGCGACGAGGGCTCTGTTGACATTCTAACTCCGATGTTCCTAGACTGATTGTGTCCTACTGCAATGACATGCAATTTCTTTCCGTTCTGCTTTCTCCAGTTGAGCACCGAGGACCAGAGCACCCTGTACTCCCCGGTTGCATCATGCCGGTAGAGGCCTAGTACGGTGTTGGTCGGCTGGAATTCAGGCTGCGGCAGGGGAGCAAGCTGGCGGATGGTCGGGTTGCAGATGTAGAACCTGCATAACACGCCCACCACGACGAAGCCATCGCCGATGGCGTGGACATACTGACCAGTCTCACGGTTTGGCCAGAATGGCTGATAGTATGCTCTGTCGCCGATGTCACGGAAGAGGCCGGTCATGCGTTCTCGCTGGACGACGGGTAGCGATGGCTGGCGGTGGTGGTGGGCGAGCATGAACTTGGGCGTGGAGGTGGCGCTGCGCCAGGACGGTCGGACGGCGCGGCAGCGGCCGACGTCCTTGGCCGGCAGCAGCATGAGTATCCTATCGACGATGATCTCCTCGGGCAAGTCGTCAAGCTGGGTCACGGTCCTGTCCGCTGGCATCATCATCATCGCGGATTCGCGGTGCTCCGTCGGGCGTTGGGCTATAAGGATCAACTGAAACAAAGCAGCGGGAGGCGTTAGCACCCAGGACGACCGAAATGGATGTTGGAAGATAATATTACTATTTCTGACAGAGAAAACCAGACGGGGCGTCGACGGTACGGGCCGGAAGCAGAGACGAACATGGAAAGAAAAGAAATACGGAGTACAAGGGGCGTTTTGCTCACCGGCGTGGGGGAAGAAGACTAGAGTGTCGTCGGTACTCCGGCGAGATCGAATCGCCTTGCTTGCGCCTGGTTTGTCTGGACTCGGGAGGTAGCGTGGAGGTCAGAAAGGTAGCTGTCAGTTACTGGCTGCATTCACTCACTGACTTGGCGACGGATGACCCAGGCCCGGGCGGCCACATATGCAGACTATGCAGCCCGGCCGTACAGGGCCCCAAAATTTGGGGGGCCCAATTTTTTTTGAATAGGCCTATGTAGTTATATAGGCTTCACAATCCATCCGCTGGCCCGCTGGAAAATTCTGCCGACTCTACCTGGGCCGCTTGGCGCATGTTCACAATCGAACTTGTATTGCGATGAACAATTCACCCGCTAAATTTCAATTTCAAGTTTTCCGATTTTGATTTACGGGTTCTGTTCTACGCAACCTCCGAATTCGCTTGAAACTAGTTTTTCGGGAGATGAGCTCAACTTTTTCAGTTCGGCGTTAGAGATGCTCTAACACTAAATCCGATAGAGAATACAGCATGAGTGGTTGAGTACTGAGTTCTGAAACTGTATTTGTGAACAGCTCTATGCTATTCCCCCTATGGAACAGAACAGACCAGAAATTGATCTCACAAGTCTCAGCTGATCCCAGTTGGTTATCAGCGTGCTTGGACAGCGACCAGATCATGAACTGGTTGTACTGCAAATGGGAGCGCGTGGTTTTGAGGTTCAGTTTTTTTTTGGAACTAAGGGTTTTGAGTTTCGGTCTCACTCACCTTGGAGGACGCGGCACCGCCGGTCACGCAGACCCGGGTGCCGCCACCGCCTCTTCCGGTCTTCCGCCATTGCCGCTACCTGACGGGCAAGAACCTGCTGTGAATAAGTGATGAGGGGCTGGGCCGCTTCCATTTTATACTACTACTTGAGATAAGACTGCAAGGAGCAAAGAGGTTTGACTGTTCACTTTGTGGTTCTTCTGTTTAACTTTACATTACAATTCCATAAAACCATTATGAGAAGATCCTTCTAATTTTTCTGGGTGACAAAAATAGATACTTTTACATAATCATTATTATCATTACAATTTAGCAATTTCCGTGCTTGGTAGATCATAGCTGTGCAGTTTGAGGTGTGTGTTTTGAATAACTCTGCAACATATTCAGGAAATGTGGTCCTGTTTGTCTCTCTAGAAAAGGTAATAATCCAATTGACTCATTGCTTAACTAGTCCTAGGTGATAAGTATCTCAAAAATTTCCTGGGTTAACAAGCGAAAATGTTAGCCTTTGCACAAAAAATTCAATTATGCCGACTACGCCTGGCAGGGTCTTCTTAATTGATCATCCAAAATGATGTCTTCTAAAAAAGATAAGCCTTGGATTGACAACAGAAGATAAGCCTTTTTTAAAATAAACATGGATCATATCTTTGGAGAAACAAGGTATATTTGTAAAAATAATTTATCATTTTAGGGCCATTCTTTGGAGCATATCTACCGATTGGCTACATAGTTTTCTTAGGGTACATCTTAGCTTTTGTGCAAATATAGCATTTTCTATAGAATTTAAGAACGATCAAAGCTGGATACCATTTCGCAAGCAAACCATTTTTCGACAACTACGAGAAGGAAGTTCTTACATGGCATTACAGAATTAGGGAAAACCGCCTGAAAACTTGAACAACGAGCTCAACAGAGATACAGCCAAAGTACAATAATTATACCCGAAAAGCACCATAATTCTAGTTCAGATGCCAAGACGCTGCCTTAATAATTATATTTCCATTTAAGGAGAATCATTATTTCTTAGAACAACCATTACACACATTTCCTACAATTTTGTTTGCCTTACACTCATCTTTTTTATGGGAGATTTTAAGTACAGTCCAATGGAATGATTCACCATAACCAACATTCAAGCAGGTAACCAATAGCCAGTCTTCTGTTTGCTTACTTCGAAATTGGTACCACCATATGATACATTTTTGTTAAATAAACAAACTGAGAACGCAGAATAATGCAAACCCACTTCATGTCAGCTTTTTTCTTGGAACCAGAAAGATGATAGCAAACCTAACAGTATCAGTTACTTGCACAACACTAGGAGATTTCAGTACTACTTGTTCAGTCAAGTAGTGTGGTTGAGTACAAACGACTGCTACTGCTGCAGCTATTTTCCCAAAAGGAACTTCACAGCTAAACTGCTGCCACGGTATATTTCGTGAAGCCAGGCCACGACTGAATGTCCAGGGAAACATAGAATAGTTAGAAAGTTTCTGGATTTTAATGTGATAGCTTGGTTCACATGGCAAATATCACTAAGATGGCAGGGTTTTCCGTGTGGTCACGGACCTGAGCCACATGAAGAAAAAAAAATGGTTGTCCTTAAATTAGCCACATTGTCACCATGAAAGCTACAAATCTTTTATCTGGACCTAGACGAACCAAGAACCAGCGCACACCACATTTAACTGAACCCAAGAAATCAGCACGCACCACTTCCTGGACACAAAACAAAGACCCTAGAGATACTCCAAACCATGGAAATTACTTGCCAATTTTTTAACATGGCCGTAACTGAAGTAACAGCCATGGAGACACAAAGGGGGAATAATTGTGTACCGAATACAAACAGCTACACAAGGTAAATATGCTTCACAAAAATCTATCAGTGCAAAAGAGCAGGATCCACAGGGTATAACATACTAACTGTGAAGATCAAGCTATCAACTTGGGCAAGACAAGAACTGAAAAAAAAATTTACACAACAAAACTGTGACAACCGTAAAAATATGCACTTCTTAGTTTCTAAAAGCAGAGAGTATCCCTCTCTGAAAAAATTATTTAGCCAAATAGAATGATGACTAAGATTGAATCTTCCCTGTTTTAGCAAAATATGTTGGATGGAATGCCATTGTTTTAGGAAGCATGACATTTCAAGTAGTAACAATGCCACTTAGGGTGTTCAGATA
The DNA here is from genome assembly GCF_019359855.2 of Lolium perenne. Classification (NCBI taxonomy): domain Eukaryota; kingdom Viridiplantae; phylum Streptophyta; class Magnoliopsida; order Poales; family Poaceae; genus Lolium; species Lolium perenne. Next base: position 315,669,081 of record NC_067250.2, read on the forward strand.
TGGGGTTAGTTTTAACCCGTGAAAACTGGCAAATGAGAACTGAACTTGCCCGTAGTCTCCGCTCCATTCAGGCCTAATCGGTGAGTTTAGAATATAGTAAGGGAATGAAAAATCCGGTTTCAACGGCACTGAGTGACACTAAGGTTATTCATCAATGGTGTGCAAAACCGTCCACTCATGCTTCATACCAATGCAAACTGAACTTCAACTTGTGGTTGGGCAACAACATTAGAAAGTTATAATAGGATTGATACTACATGTTTATATTTCTAAACATTTAAACATAATATTCAAGACATCATAATAAGCACCACAACATGATGGCATGAAGTGACACCGCGACCATCCAAAATACCATGTTCTAATAGAATTACTACCAAACAGGAAGAGCAAAGAACAAAAGGCATAACTCACATGGGATGAGTTGAATAAATAGATTTTCAGAGGGACAAACGAAACCAAATGTCTTGAAGCTTCCATACATGCTCTGAGAGAATAGAAACTCTTTATCTTTCTTGCTGCATCTCGCTCGACGGAATCGGAATAATGCACTCTTTGAGGTGATGCTGAGTAAGCTCCATATTATATTGTCTCTTTCCAATGTTGGCGCTTCCTAATAACTTGCCATCAATGCTGCAGCGCAACACGTGTTCATCGCTAAGGCCGAGCAGCAGCTCACGTTCGTCGAGGGTAGACAAACCAGTGATAATTCTCCGATCATATCTCGATACCTTTTTCTTTCTTTTTCCCTTTTTGAGAGAAGTTAAATCAAGTGACACCTCTATTGATGACGTGGCAATCCGGTACTTGAACTCCCAGATTTCAGCCTTATAGTCCTCCATCACCCAAACATCCATATAGGTGAAGCGGTTGTCCCGGATGCACAAACCAAGATTTCCATGCACGTCGAACAACTCCTGCGAAGAGTCTGAGTTGGTGGCGCCACACATACATATATACCGGAACAACTCGGTAGCCGTGTCGAAAACAATAATCTCGGCACGACACTTGGACATCCAGTGCAGGCTGCCGCGGTAGTGGACTGGTGCATTATCTGCATAGTAAAGATCTCGTGGCAGCTTCTCAAGTAAGGCTTGTTCTCGTGAAGGCGACATCGACGCTGTGGATGACATTTTAACTTGGATGTTCCTGGACTGGTTGTGTCCTACTGCGATGACATGCAATTTCTTTCCGTTCTGCTTTCTCCAGTCGAGCACCGAGGACCAGAGCACCCTGTACTCTCCGGTTGCATCATGCCGGTAGAGGCCTAGTACGGTGTTGGTGGGTTGAAATTCAGGCTGCGGCAGGGGAGCAAGCTGGCGGATGGTCGGGTTGCAGATGTAGAACCTGCACAACACGCCCAGCATGCCCACCACGACGAAGCCATCGCCGGCGACCTGGACATACTGACCAGTCTCGCGGTTTGGCCAGAATGGCTGGTAGTATGCTGCTCTGCCGCCGGTGTCGCGGAAGAGGCCGCTCATGCGTGCTCGCTCGACGACGGGGAGCGATGGCTGGCGGCGGTGGTGCGCGAGCATGAACTCGGGCGTGGAGGTGGCGCTGCGCCACGACGGCCGGACAGCGCGGCAGCGGCCGACGTCCTTGGCCGGCAGCAGCACGAGTATCCTGTCGATGACGATCTCCTCGGGCAGGTCGTCCAGCTCGGTCTCGGCGACTCTCCTCTCCGCCACTGGCATCATCATCGCCGGTGCTCTGTCGGTCATGGGTCACGTCAGCTAAAACCAAACAGCAGGCGTTAGTACCCACGAAGATGGAAAATTAGAAAGTATTATTTCCAGCAGGGGAATCCAGATGGAGCGTTGACGGTATCAGCACAAGCAGAGCCAAACTCCGGCCGGCGCCGTTTGGGAAGAAATCTTTCCTACAGATATACAAGAGAGGGTGTTTTGCTCACCGGCGTGAGGGAAGAGGAGGGTTAGCTCTCCGGCGACCGAGCAGCTTCACGTGAGTATTCCGGCGAGATCTAGGCGATGGGAACGACGAAGCCTGCTTTTGTCTGGTTTGTGAAGGGCAGATAGCTAGCGTGCGTGGAGGTCAAAAAAGGTGAGCGCCAGTGACGCGATGACGACGGATGAGGACACGAGACACAGGCGAAGCAACGTTGTTGTTGCATGAAGCACCGCCATTTTCAGATCGGACGGTGGCAGCATCACGAGTCCACCACCGCGCGCATGGTCTGCCCACCTGGAAGCTCCTCAAGGCGCCAGCAGAGCATCTCCGACGGAAGGAAGGAAGGTGGTTTCAGCAGGTGAAGGCTTGCGTGCTGCGAAAACTCATATATTTCAGTTTCTTCAGTTTTTCTATAAGAGTTTCTTGATTTATAGTTCCAGTTAAACATGGTTACTGATTTTTGAAATCTTTGTGTAATACAATTATATGCTTGTGGAACATTTTTGAAACTGGAATGGGTGAAGAGTAAGCTCGAGAACTTCCTGAGACATGTTTGGTAGATGCTTCAAATTAAATACTTGACATGCTCTTATGTGATGTATAACTTATATTTTGGTGAATTGTACGTAAATTTAAGTATGTGATGAATGATTTTTTCTATGTTTTGTGAAATGTGTGCCATTTTTTTTCTCTGCCGCTCATTGTATCAGATTTGTAGTGATTGTTTCTCCTATCTAACTAATGACTTACGAGCTCTTTTGTAAAATTTGTGGCATGTGTTCGACTGATTTGAATTCTAGGGAAAGACCTCTTACTGGGATGGGTTCTTGGTGTTAATTATTTTCCGAGCAGTGCATTTGGCTAATTAAGTCGAATGTGATGGCTAGTTATGAATTGACCATAGAATTTGATGATGCACTGGTTCCAAATAACCAAATACATACCAAAACCCCTAAGACAAAACTTGCATGGAGCTACAAGCTGCCTTTTCGTAAAATTAGTGAAACGTGAGAAATCATGAACCATAGATCGCCATCCAAAAAAAAACTGAATATGGATTCTCTAAAACGGATTCGGAAACAAATACGGGGTGGAAATTATCCTACGAAGCGTACATGCAAAGAATGATTCTACACAACCAAGTCACAGAAAAAAATCACAATCCGCATGAGAACTCTGTGAAACAATGAGTAATTGAACGAAACATTACTGAAGCTTTGCTCACTTCAACAAAACATGTGCAAAACATAAAAACATTAATGAAACTATAGTATTGTGTTTCACAAGTTGACTATGCAATTCGTCTAGTATTTCAGTTCTCCGGACATGTTTCACATTTGTTCCAAATGGACGGTGGGTGTTTCAATGGGCTATTTGACCGTGTTTCAATAAATAGATGATCATTTAAATAATATAGTTGTTTCATTTTCACAATTAAGTTGTTGTTTCACAAATATATCAATGATGCATGGGCTTTAGGGTTGTGTTTCACAAGTTTACCATGTGATTTGTCTAATGTTTCATTGAATCGTCCATGTTTCACATTAGTTACAAATGAATGGATGGTTTTCAATAATGCATATGCTATTTTATCATGTTTCACAAGTTGAACATGTAATCCTTCAACTGTTTCAAAACTTAACCATTGAATCATTCTAGTGTTTCAACTTGTCGGGCATGTTTCACATTAATTACGAATGAATGCACTAGTGGAGAACATGCCTATTGTCACGGGCCGTTAGAGCCTTTTGTCCCGGCTGGCCACCCGGGACACCGAAGGCGGGAAAATGCCCCCCTTTTGTCCCGGCCCTCTTACCAGCCGGGACATAAAGTCCACCACGTGGCCACCGCGGGGCGCGCAGGGGTCACCCCTTTTGTCCCGGCTTCTAACACAAGCCGGGACAAAAGGTCCTCTACGTGGCGCGCGCATGACGCTACTCCTTTAGGGTTTAAGGGGTGCATCCACCCCCGGCCACCGCCCCCTTTTATTTCATTTGTTCATTTCAAAATAATTTTCATATATTTGTAGGATACTACAAGCTGTACACGTTCATGCACTATATATAGATCGAGCAAACAAATATTCGAAGCAAAAGTCTATTCGTAGATTCCCCTTAGATATATACATGGAGCTCACGACTACATGGACTAGAGCCCGTCGTGTATTCAAACTATTACACGGGGATCATCAGAAGCGCCTATTTGGACTAAACAAGCCATTGTCGTCTATTATTTCTCTCATCAGAAGTCCCGCCAGTTCCTCCGCAATTCCTAGTACATGTTGCTGTGGTTGGAGCTTCTCCCGCATGAAGTCGACCTATATAGATGAATATAAATATATCAATCTTGATAACGAAATATTGACGGCAATAAATTAAAGTTGTGAATGTATTGCTTACGTTGAATCTACGATCGTCCTTTTCAGTGGTTAACATGTGAATGGTCGCACGATATAGGAGTAAATGTTAGCTTTTCTATGAATTTACTACTCTTAACCACATTCTTGAAGCTTCTCCGAACCATGCCAGGCAAAAGAATGATTGAATGAGTGGATAATTAATTGATATCTCACAAAAGAGATCGATATAGCGCGACAATGATTGGAATTACCTCTGGAGAGTGTCCTGCAAGTTGCGGAACCCTTCCAGACCTCTATTCAATGGGTCCCTTATTTCAACTATTCCCTTATCAACTTGAATGTCTAGCAGAAGCTAGTGGAAATACGTCATGAATTACACTTAACATCGAGTAAGAAAAATTCAATGTATACAACAAAGTAAGACTCTCACCTGTAGTTGTAAGGAAACAATATTGAATCACATAAATGTTGCTCCGTTAAAAACCTTAGCAGGTTTCCCCCCGTTTTTTCGATTTTATCCCTTACCATGTCATGATGTACTTTATCTGGGTCAATAAACCTAATACTGTTTATATGCCTTCTTTTGCATTCCTCGATCTTCATTCTGCATAACAGAGTACAAAAGGATATAATGAGTATATGCAATGAACATGAACAACTGAATGAACATGGACTTATATGTAGTCAACAACTTACAAGCAATAGCAACTCATGAGATATTTGTCAAGGGCGTCTAAATTGAATAACTTACAAGCAATAGCAACTTGATCCGATTTGTCAAGGGCATTTTTTGTGCCAACTTACAAGCAATAGCAACTCTTTGATAGTAAAGTTGATCCGATTTTATTCAAACAAAAACAAAAACAAAAACAAACAGACGCTCCAAGTAAAGCACATAAGATGTGACGGAATAAAAATATAGTTTCACTAGAGGTGACCTGATAAGTTGTTGATGAAGAAGGGGATGCCTTGGGCATCCCAAGATTAGATGCTTGAGTCTTCTTGAAATATGCAGGGATGAACCACGGGGGCATCCCCAAGCTTAGACTTTTCACGCTTCTTGATCATATCATATCATCCTCCTCTCTTGACCCTTGAAAACTTCCTCCACACTAGACTCAAAACAATCTCATTACAGGGTTAGTGCATAATCAAAAATTCACATGTTCAGAGAGGACACAATCATTCTTAACACTTCTGGACATTACCCAAGGCTACTGAAAGTTAATGGAACAAAGAAATCCACTCAACACAGTAAAAGAGGCAATGCGAAATAAAAGGCAGAATCTGTCAAAACAGAACAGTCCGTAAAGACGAATTTTTTAGAGGCACTTAACAGACTCAGATGAAAAAGCTCAAATTGAAGGAAACTTGCGTAAATATCTGAGGATCACGCATGCATTTTTTCAGCATTTTACGAGTTTCCTACAGAGAGATCTACTCAAATTCGTGACAGGTAAAAATATGTTTCTGCGCAGGAATCCAAATCTAGTATCAACTTTACTATCAAAGACTTTACTTGGTACAACAATGAAATAAACATGATAAGGAGAGGTTGATACAGTATTAACAACTTCCAAGACACAACAAAACAGTAGTAAAATAAAAACATGGGTTATCTTCCAAGAAGTGCTTTCTTTATAGCCATTAAGATGGGCTCAGTAATTTTAATGATGCGCTCGCAAGAAATAAGAGTTGAAGCAAAAGAGAGCATCAAAAGCAAATAAGAAACACTTTTAAGTCTAACCCACTTCCTATGAAAATGAATCTTGTAAATAAACAAGTCATGTAAGCATAATGCAATAAGCATAGGAAAACAAGACAAGCGCAACTTCAAGATTTTAAACAGAAAGAGAGGTGTTTTAGTAACATGAAAATCCCTACAACCATATTGTCCTCTCTCATAAAGATTTTCCGTAGCATCATGAAAAAAATCAAAAATATAACTATCACATGAAACATTCTTATCATGAGCTATATGCATAAAATTATTACTCTTCACATAAGCATTACTATTAATTGTAGTGGGAGCAAATTCAATAAGATAGCTATCATTATTATTCTCATCACCATAATCATCATATATAGGAGGCATATTGTAATCATAATTAATTTTCTCCTCAATAGTAGGTGGACTGAAAATATGATAGTCATCACTGTAATCATCATATATAGGAGGTAAAGTATCATCGAAGTAAATTTTCTCCTCCATGCTTGGGGGACTAAAAATATCATGCTCCTCAAAACCAGCTTCCCCAAGCTTAGAATTTTCCATAGCATTAGAAACAATGGTGTTCAAAGCATTCATACTAATAACATTGCCATTAGCATGCATATAAAGTTCCATAGGTTTTTTAATTTTCTCTTCAAACACCTCATGTCCTAACTCAAGATAAATACTATAAAGATCTCTAATTTTGTTGTTGTTTTTGATATAAAGAAAGCAAACAAGACAGAAAATTAAATAAAGCAAGACAATAAACAAAGTAAAGAGATTGGGTGTGAGAGACTCCCCTTGCAGCGTGTCTTGATCTCCCCGACAACGGCGCCAGAAAAAGAGCTGCTTGTGACGGTAAAGCACACGTCCGTTGGGAACCCCAAGAGGAACGTATGATGCGTACAGTAGCAAGTTTTCCCTCAGTAAGAAACCAAGATTATCGAACCAGTAGGAGATGAAGGCCACGTGAAGGTTGTTGGTGAAGGAGTGTAGTGCGGTGCAACACCAGGGATTCCGGCGCCAACGTGGAACCTGCACAACACAATCAAAATATTTTGCCCCAACTTAATAGTGAGGTTGTCAATCTCACCGGCTTGCTGTAAACAAAGGATTAAACGTATGGTGTGGAGAATGATGTTTGTTTGCAAAGAACAACAGAGAACAATGATTGCAGTAGATTGTATTTCAGATGTAGAAGAATGGACCGGGGTCCACAGTTCACTAGTGGTGTCTCTCCAATAAGATAAATAGCATGTTGGGTGAACAAATTACAGTTGGGCAATTGACAGATAGAGAGGGCATAACAATGCACATACATATCATGATGACTACTATGAGATTTACTTAGGGCATTACGACAAAGAACATAGACCGCTATCCAGCATGCATCTATGCCTAAAAAGTCCACCTTCGGGTTAGCATCCGCACCCCTTCCAGTATTAAGTTGCAAACAACAAACAATTGCATTAAGTACTGTGCGTAATGTAATCAATACAAATATCCTTAGACAAAGCATTGATGTTTTATCCCTAGTGGCAACAGCACATCTATAACCTTAGAACTTTCTTTCACTGTCCCAGATTCAATGGAGGCATGAACCCACTATCGAGCATAAATACTCCCTCTTGGAGTCACAACTATCAACTTGGCCAGAGCCTCTACTAGCAACGGAGAGCATGCAAGAACATAAACAACACATATATGATAGATCGATAATCAACTTGACATAGTATTCCATATTCATTGGATCCCAACAAACACAACATGTAGCATTACAAATAGATGATCTTGATCATGATAGGCAGCTCACAAGATCTAAACATGATAGCACAAGAGGACAAGACAACCATCTAGCTACTGCTATGGACCCATAGCCCAAGGATGAACTACTCACGCATCAGTCCAGAGGCGGGCATGATGATGTAGAGCCCTCCGGTGATGATTCCCCTCTCCGGCAGGGTGCCGGAGGCGATCTCCAGAATCCCCCGAGATGGGATTGGCAGCGGCGGCGTCTCAGTAACTTTTCTCGTATCGTGGCTCTCGGTGATAGGGTTTTCGCGACGGAGAGAATATATAGGCGAAGGGGCAGAGTCGGGGGGCGCCCGAGGGGCCCACCCCATAAGGCGGCGCGACCAGGGGTGGGGCCGCGCCCCCCCTATGGTGTGGCCGCCTCGTGGCCCCTCTTCGTCTCCTCTTCGGTGTTCTGGAAGGCTCCGTGGAAAATAAGACCGTGGGCTTTTGTTTCGTCCAATTCCGAGAATATTTCCTGTGTAGGATTTCTGAAACCAAAAACAGCAGAAAACAGGAACTGGCGCTTCGGCATCTTGTTAATAGGTTAGTGCCGGAAAATGCATCAAACGATGTAAAGTGTATATAAAACATGTGAGTATTGTCATATAACTAGCATGGAACATAAGAAATTATAGATACGTTTGAGACGTATCAAGCATCCCCAAGCTTAGTTCCTACTCGCCCTCGAGTAGGTAAACGATAACAAGGATAATTTCTGAAGTGACATGCTACTATCATAATCTTGATCAATACTATTGTAAAGCATATGAGATGAATGAAGTGATTCGAAGCAATGGTAAAGATGATGACTAAACAACTGAATCATATAGCAAAGACTTTTCATGAATAGTACTTTCAAGACAAGCATCAATAAGACTTGCATAAGAGTTAACTCATAAAGCAATAGATTCTTAATAGAAGGTTTTGAAGCAACACAAAGGATGATTAAGTTTCAGCAATTTCTTTCAACTTGTAACATGTATATCTCATGGATAGTTGTCAACATAAAGCAATATAAAAAGTGCAATAAGTAAACATGTAAGAATCAATGCACACAGTTGACACTAGTGTTTGCTTCTAAGATAGAAAGAAGTAGGTAAACTAACTCAACATAAAGTAAAAGAAAGGCCCTTCGCAGAGGGAAGCATGGATTACTCATGTGCTAGAGCTTTTTATTTTGAAAACATGGAAACAATTTTGTCAACGGTAGTAATAATTCATATGTGTTATGCATAAAACCTCCTATGAGTTGCAAGCCTCATGCATCGAATACCAATAATGCCTGCACCTTGTCCTAATTAGCTCGGACTTCCATGGATTATCATTGCATTACATATCTTTCAGCCAAGTGTGATACGTCTCCGACGTATCGATAATTTCTTATGTTCCATGCCACATTATTGATGTTATCTACATGTTTTATGCACACTTTATGTCATATTCGTGCATTTTCTGGAACTAACCTATTAACAAGATGCCGAAGTGCCGATTCTTTGTTTCTGCTGTTTTTGGTTTCAGAAATCCTAGTAAAGAAATATTCTCGGAATTGGACGAAATCAACGCCCAGGGTCCTATTTTGCCACGAAGCTTCCAGAAGACCGAAGAGGAGACGAAGTGGGGCCACGAGGCAGCCAGAGCATAGGGCGGCGCGGCCCCTGCCCTGGCCGCGCGGCCCTATGGTGTGGGCCCCTCGTGACGCCCCTTGACCTATCTCTTCCGCCTACTTAAAGCCTCCGTCGCGAAACCCCCAGTACCGAGAGCCACGATACGGAAAACCTTCCAGAGACGCCGCCGCCGCCGATCCCATCTCGGGGGATCCAGGAGATCGCCTCCGGCACCCTGCCGGAGAGGGGAATCATCTCCCGGAGGACTCTACGCCGCCATGGTCGCCTCCGGAGTGATGTGTGAGTAGTCTACTCCTGGACTATGGGTCCATAGCAGTAGCTAGATGGTTGTCTTCTCCCCATTGTGCTATCATTGTCGGATCTTGTGAGCTGCCTAACATGATCAAGATCATCTATCTGTAATTCTATATGTTGCGTTTGTTGGGATCTGATGAATAGAGAATACTTGTTATGTTGATTATAAAAGTTATGTCTATGTGTTGTTTATGATCTTGCATGCTCTCCGTTACTAGTAGATGCTCTGGCCAAGTAGATGCTTGTAACTCCAAGAGGGAGTATTTATGCTCGATAGTGGGTTCATGCCTGCATTGACACCTGGGACAGTGACAGAAAGTTCTAAGGTTGTGTTGTGCTGTTGGTACTAGAGATAAAACATTGATGCTATGTCTAAGGATGTAGTTGTTGATTACATTACACACCATACTTAATGCAATTGTCTGTTGCTTTGCAACTTAATACTGGAGGGGGTTCGGATGATAACCTGAAGGTGGACTTTTTAGGCATAGATGCAGTTGGATGGCGGTCTATGTACTTTGTCGTAATGCCCAATTAAATCTCACTATACTCATCATGATATGTATGTGCATGGTCATGCCCTCTTTATTTGTCAATTGCCCAACTGTAATTTGTTCACCCAACATGCTGTTTATCTTATGGGAGAGACACCTCTAGTGAACTGTGGACCCCGGTCCAATTCTCTATACTGAAATACAATCTACTGCAATACTTGTTCTACTGTTTTCTGCAAACAATCATCTTCCACACAATACGGTTAATCCTTTGTTACAGCAAGCCGGTGAGATTGACAACCTCACTGTTTCGTTGGGGCAAAGTACTTTGGTTGTGTTGTGCAGGTTCCACGTTGGCGCCGGAATCCCTGGTGTTGAGCCGCACTACATCCCGCCGCCATCAACCTTCAACGTGCTTCTTGACTCCTACTGGTTCGATTAAACCTTGGTTTCTTACTGAGGGAAACTTGCCGCTGTGCGCATCACACCTTCCTCTTGGGGTTCCCAACGGACGTGCCAACCACACGCATCAAGCAAATTTCTGGCGCCGTTGCCGGGGAGATCAAGACACGCTGCAAGGGGAGTCTCCACTTCTCAATCTCTTTACTTTGTTTTTGTCTTGCTTAGTTTTATTTACTAATTTGTTTGCTGCACTAAATCAAAATACAAAAAAATTAGTTGCTAGTTTTACTTTATTTGCTATCTTGTTTGCTATATCAAAAACACAAAAAAATTAGTTACTTGCATTTACTTTATCTAGTTTGCTTTATTTACTACTGCTAAAATGAGTAATCCTGAAGTTGAAGTTAAATGCGTTTAAGCAACAAGGGGGAGAATGTTTAAGAGATGCTTGGAATAGAATTAGTACTGCCCATAATAGGTGCACTAAGAAACACTCCACCACTATTTTACTCAGGAATTTTTATGTTGGTATCTCTAGCTGGAATAGGTATGTTCTTGATTGTCTCGCGGGAGGTAACTTCTTAAGTACTCCTGCATTAGAAGCTAGCTGCATTATTGAGAGTCTATTTGAAATACCACCTGTTGATGAAGTTAAAATTGAAATATCTCTTGAAGATGTTATAAAAAAATTGGAAACCTTAGAGAAATTTTTTCCAAGTATTGAAACTAAATTGGAAATGTTACTTGATAAAACTGATGAACTTGATAAATCCTTAGGAGGAATTGATGAAAGAATTAGTGTCCTTGGAACTTGTGTTGTCCATGATGATCAAACCAATAGGATTGGCGAACTTGAAAAAGCTATGGGAACCTTGAGTTCAACATTTTCTTCTCTTAAATATAAGGAGAAAGCTTATGTGGGTAAGGAGCAAAAGTTTATGTATGCCTCTAAAGTGCCCAAACCAAAGAAATATTATTATAGGCCTAAAATTGACAAAGCCCTTAGTACCACTACATATGGAGGAGCTTATGATAACAATGCACCATCTCTTGATAATACTTGATACACACTTTCTGCGCCTAGCTGAAAGGCGTTAAAGAAAAGCGCTTATGGGAGACAACCCATGGTTTTTACTACAGTACTTTGTTTTTATTTTGTGTCTTGGAAGTTGTTTACTACTGTAGCAACCTCTCCTTATCTTAGTTTAGTGTTTTATTGTGCCAAGTAAAGTCTTTGATAGAAAAGTAAGTACTAGATTTGGATTACTGCGCAGAAACAGATTTCTTTGCTGTCACGAATCTGGGTCTACCTCCCTGTAGGTAGCTCAGAAAATTAAGCCAATTTACGTGCATGATCCTCAGATATGTACGCAACTTTCATTAAATTTGAGCATTTTCATTTGAGCAAGTCTGGTGCCTCGATAAAATTCGTCAATACGAACTGTTCTGTTTTTGACAGATTCTGCCTTTTATTTCGCATTGCCTCTTTTGCTATGTTGGATGAATTTCTTTGATCCACTAATGTCCAGTAGCTTTATGCAATGTCCAGAAGTGTTAAGAATGATTGTGTCACCTCTGAACATGTTAATTTTTATTGTCACTAACCCTCTAATGAGTTGTTCTAAGTTTGGTGTGGAGGAAGTTTTCAAGGATCAAGAGAGGAGTATGATGCAACATGATCAAGGAGAGTGAAAGCTCTAAGCTTGGGGATGCCCCGGTGGTTCACCCCTGCATATATCAAGAAGACTCAAGCGTCTAAGCTTGGGGATGCCCAAGGCACCCCCTTCTTCATCGACAACATTATCAGGTTCCTCCCCTGAAACTATATTTTTATTCCATCACATCTTATGTGCTTTGCTTGGAGCGTCGATTTGTTTTTGTTTTTTGTTTTGTTTGAATAAAATGGATCCTAGCATTCACTTTATGGGAGAGAGACACGCTCCGCTGTAGCATATGGACAAGTATGTCCTTAGTTTCTACTCATAGTATTCATGGCGAAGTTTCTTCTTCGTTAAATTGTTATATGGTTGGAATTGGAAAATGATACATGTAGTAATTGCTATTAATGTCTTGGGTAATGTGATACTTGGCAATTGTTGTGCTCATGTTTAAGCTCTTGCATCATATACTTTGCACCCATTAATGAAGAAATACATAGAGCATGCTAAAATTTGGTTTGCATATTTGGTTTCTCTAAGGTCTAGATAATTTTTAGTATTGAGTTTGAACAACAAGGAAGACGGTGTAGAGTCTTATAATGTTTACAATATGTCTTTTATGTGAGTTTTGCTGCACCGGTTCATCCTTGTGTTTGTTTCAAATAAGCCTTGCTAGCCTAAACCTTGTATCGAGAGGGAATACTTCTCATGCATCCAAAATACTTGAGCCAACCACTATGCCATTTGTGTCCACCATACTGATGACCCACAAGTATAGGGGGTGTATCGTAGTATCTTCGATAAGTAAGAATGTCGATCCCAACGAGGAGCAGAAGGTGTTGACAAGCAGTTTCGATGAAGGATTCACTGTAAATGCTCACAGACAAGTATTCAGGGGGTTTTGATGTAACAATTGAATAAAGTACGAGTAAGTAAAGTGCGAGAGTAACAATTGCAGCGAGTGGCCCAATCCTTTTTAGCACAAAGGACAAGCCGGTTTGTTTACTTATAATGACCAAACGTTCTCGAGGACACACGGGATTTTAGTCTAGTGCTTTCGCTACATACGGCTAAATAATCTTCATTGTTATGATAAGTGTTGTGTGGGTGAACCTATGCTAATGCACCGCCCTTCCTAGGACTAATACATACTTGTGATTATACCCCTTGCAAGCATCCGCAACTACAAGAAAGTAATTAAGAATAAATCTAACCACAGCCTTAAACTCTGAGATCCTGCGATCCCTCCTGCATCGATATACCAACGGGGGTTTAGGTTTCTGTCACTCCGGCAACCCCGCAATTAGCAAACGAATACAAGATGCATTCCCCTAGGCCCATAAATGGTGAAGTGTCATGTAGTCGACGTTCACATGACACCACTAGAAGAATAACACCACAACTTAAATATCATACCATTGAATATTACTCAACCATAGTTCACTACTAACATTTAGACTTCACCCATGTCCTCAAGAACTAAACGAACTACTCATGAGACATCATATGGAACATGATCAGAGGTGATATGATGATGAATAACAATCTGAACATAAACTTGGTTCAATGGTTTCACTCAATAGCATCAACAACAAGTAGAGATCGATACCGGGAGAGTTTCCCCTATCAAACAATCAAGATCAAACCCAAATTGCTACAGCGGTGACGAGGTGCTGCGGAGGAGATGGCGGTGATGATGGTGGAGATGATGATGATGGTGATGGTGATGATGTCCAGCTCGATGACGGTGACGATGGCGTCGATTTCCCCCTCCCGGAGGGAATTTCCCCGGCGGATTCCTGCCCGCCGGAGAGCTCTTTTCTCTCTGGTGTTCTCCGCCCCGCGAGGCGGGCTGTAACTCTTCGCGAGGTACCCTCTGTGGCTTAGGTCTTCGGGACGAAGGGTTTCGCGAAGAAAAGGAGGCGAAAGGGTCGTGGGCCCCCAAACCACATGGCGGCGCGGTCGGGGCATGGGCCGCGCCGCCCTAGGGTGTGGGCCCACCACAGGTCCTCCTGGCCCCTCCTTCTGGCTTCCTTCGTCATCTTGAAAAATAGGATTTTTGGTATAATTTCCTCCCACAGTTGATCTTCCGAAATATTGTATTCTGACGGTGCTTTTTCCAGCAGAATCCTGGCTCCGGTGCTTGATCCTCCAATAATGATGAAACATGCAAAATAGATGAAATAACATAAGTATTGTGTCCCAATATGAAATATATCAATGAATAACAGCAAATTATGATATAAAATAGTGATGCAAATTGGACGTATGAACTCCCCCCAAGCTTAGACTTCGCTTGTCCCCAAGCCGAAAGCAGAGCTCGATAGACAGGACCACATGTTTATGGAGTGAAGAGTCGATAAATAAAATACGGACAAGAAGCATCATATTCATTCACACAGGACATTATAGTAAACAACCTCTTATAACTCATCTTGAAACAAGTATAAGGTAGTCACAAGTAAAGGTACATAAGAAATCATAATTGGTGATGGCAAACTTCGTTCTTGGTCAGAGAACAATTAACAGATTATATTTACCTCATTGAGCAGCGCTCTCATGTTAAAGTTTATAAGGCACAACTTGCATACTCAATCATAATGGTCTTTTCATGATCATTGATAACTTGCAAAGCTATATTCATTCAGATAAAACTTGTACTAAACAAGGAAGAATAAAAGACATGATGTAGCGAATCACAATATAATGGTTTGATCACAACTACTCAAATGCTTGCTTGAGATGGAGGGAAATAGGTTTACTGACTCAACATAAAGTAAAAGACATGCCCTTCGCAGAGGGAAGCAGTCATTAAATCATGTGCTAGAGCTTTTTCAGTTTTGCAATCATATAAAGAGAATAAAAGTAACATTTTGAGAGGTGTTTGTTGTTGTCAACGACTGGTAGCGGGTACTCTAACCCCCTTGCCAGACAACCTTCAAAGAGCGGCTCCCATATTATTTTCATTTTGTGTGGCACTCCTTCCAACCTTTCTTTCACAAACCATGGCTAACCGAATCCTCGGGTGCCTGCCAACGATCTCATACCATGAAGGAGTGCCTTTTTATTTTAGCTTTATTATGATGATGACACTCCCCCCAACCTTTGCTTACACAAGCCATGGCTAACCGAATCCTCGGGTGCCGTCCATCAATCACATACCATGGAGAAGTGTCTATTTAGTTTAATTAATTTGGGACTGGGAATCCCATTGCCAGCTCTTTTTGCAAAATTATTGGATAAGCGGATGAAGCCACTAGTCCATTGGTGAAAGTTGCCCAACAAGATTGAAAGATAAAACACCACATACTTCCTCATGAGCTATGAAACATTGACAAAAATAAGAGATTCTAAGTTTTGAATGGTTTAAAGGTAGCACATGAAGTATTTGCTTGGAATGGCAGAAAATACCATGTAGTAGGTAGGTATGGTGGACACAAATGGCATAAGTTTGGGTTAAGGTTTGGATGCACGAGAAGTATTCCCTCTCAGTGCAGGTCTTTGGCTAGCAAGGTTAATTAGCAAGCATAAGAGTCGAGGGAAACAAACAAATATACATATGATAGAAACAATCATGCATCTTCCTTGTAAGCACAAACAATCTTAGCTTCAGAATAATAAGCTATGAGCTAACAAGAAAGAAAGACAATGAAACAACTACATGTATTTCTCTTTTCTATTTAAACCTCAAAGTGTTGTTGCTATTGACCAATGCTAAGTTTGCCAAAACCAAATAGATTTATTCAATGCTCCCAAAGTGATACCAATACTATCAACAAGGTAAATCATATGATAGAGATTGCAAACTAAAATAAGATGTGCAATATGTAAATGATAAGACTTCTCATTAATATTCCATAACGATAACTCACACCAAGGGATACATAGATAACCAACTAAAGAGAGATACTTCCAACTGCAACCCATCTTATATGATAACTTCCCTACTCATGATATGACACTACTTGACAATAAAAGTAAAAGGTAGTGATGATGTGATACCGCGGCACTCCCCCAAGCTTGGAACAAACCAAGGGGATGCCAATACCGATGATGAATTACTCCTTTGGAGATGGTGGTGATGAACTCCTCCCGCGCTTCTTGATAAACTCCTTCAACTTCAGTTTCTCAGCTTGACAATTCTGCACTAAGATGCGAAGAGATTCATTATTATCTGAAGTTGGCAATGACGACCTTGTGATGCGAATCGAGTGGTATTCCAACATTCTTCGGAGACGACAATTCTCCTCTTGGAGTATCTCCACTTCTCTTCTTAGGGCCCGATATTGATCACAAAACTCATCGGTAGTCCGTAGAACTTCTTCCAACATGGGGAAGGAGTCGAGGCTAAGAGCGGGTGGTAAAGGTCCCTGCAGGTTATGAGAAAAAGAACGTCGAGTGTCAATAGATCCCACCAAGATTTGCTTGCTCCCTCCAGCTTGCTGCTCTTGTCTTGATGGCATCTTCTTCACTTCTTTCTCCGAAAGCCCCTTGCCCTTGTTGTTGGAGGTCATGGTGCTTCTAGACCGAAAACAGATCCTGGCAGAAACAGCTCGAAACAAAACACGTCGAGAACACGATATACGGACCTCCAGGGGTCCGAGGGATTATATAGCAAAAATTTTCGCGACATAAGGAAAGTACCAGATCGAACTAGAGTCGGAAAGGGGCGACGGGGCGGCCAAACCATAGGTCGGCGCGGGCCCAGGTCAGGCCGCGCCGCCCTATGGTGGCACTCCCTCGTGCGTCCTTTCCACTCCGTTTCGAACTCATAATTTTTCATATTTTCCAGAAACAGCAAAAATATTGTTCGGAAAGTAAATTGCGTACTTTTCATTACCAGTACTGTTACCTATTCAAAGTCGAGTTCTGGCGGACTGTCAATTTGCCCTTTGATGAAAACCTCTGGTGTTTCCACTTGAATAATATCAACATCAACATTATAAGAATCACCCGAGATATAATGCTTGAGTCTTTGTCCATTCACCACTTGCGTGGCATTGCCTTGGAGAGAGCTAATTTTAATTGCTCCTGAACGATACACCTCCTCGACAACATATGGTCCTTCCCATTTCGAGAGTAATTTCCCTGCAAAGAATCTGAGACGAGACCGATACAATAGGACTTTATCCCCAATATTAAATTCTCTTTTGATAATCCTTCTATCATGCCATTTTTTAACTTTCTCTTTAAAGAGTTTAGCATTTTCATAAGCTTCACTTCTCCATTCATCTAGAGAACTTAATTGCAACAACCTGTTATCACCGGCAAGTTTAGGATCTTTATTTAATTCTCTAACAGCCCAATAAGCTTTGTGCTCTAGTTCTAAAGGTAAATGACAAGCTTTCCCATAAACCATTTTATAAGGTGACATTCCCATGGGATTTTTATAAGCAGTTCTATAAGCCCATAATGCATCCTTCAATTTACTAGCCCAATTCTTTCTAGTTTTATTAACGGTCTTTCCCAAAATAGATTTAATCTCTCTATTTGATAATTCTACTTGACCACTAGTTTGAGGATGATAAGCGGAAGCAATTCTATGATTAATTCCATACTTAGCAAGAGTTTTTCTAAAACCTCCATGAATAAAATGAGAACCTCCATCAGTCATAATATATCTAGGTACTCCAAATCTAGGAAAAATAATATCTAAAAGCATTCTTAAAGAGGTCTCACCATCAGCACTTTTTGTAGGTATAGCTTCCACCCATTTAGTAACATAATCAACAGCATCAAGTATGTGAGTGTTACCTTCTGAAGACGGAAAAGGTCCCATGAAGTCAAATCCCCAACAATCAAACGGTTCAATAACAAGAGTATAATTCATTGGCATTTCATTACGTCTGGAGATATTACCAACCCTTTGGCATTCATCACAAGATAAAATAAACTTTCTCGCATCTTTGAAGAGAGTTGGCCAATAAAAACCTGATTGTAGAACCTTTTGCGCGGTTCTTTCTCCGGCATGATGTCCTCCATAAGCACTACCATGACATTTACTCAATATCTCCTGTTGTTCATATTCGGGAACACATCTTCGCATAATACCATCCACTCCTTCTTTATATAAGTGTGGGTCATCCCAGAAATAATGCCTCAAATCATAAAAGAATTTCCTCATTTGCTGAGCTGAAAAGGTTGGAGGCAAGTACTTGGAAACAATAAAGTTAGCATAATCAGCATACCAAGGACTGTCTCGCGAGCTCACCTTTATTACAGCCAATTGTTCATTTGGAAAACTATCATTAACAGGAACAGGATCATAAGCAATATTTTCCAATCTAGACAAATTATCAGCAACAGGATTATCAGCACCTTTCCTATCTACAATATGTAAATCAAATTCTTGCAAAAGAAGTACCCATCTAATAAGCCTTGGCTTAGCATCTTTCTTTGTCATTAGGTATCTAATTGCAGCATGATCAGTATGAATAGTAACTTTTGAATCAACAATATAAGATCTAAATTTATCGCAAGCAAAGACTACAGCTAATAATTCTTTTTCAGTTGTAGCATAATTTCTTTGAGCAGCATCAAGAGTTTTACTAGCGTAATGAATAACATTCAGTTTTTTATCTACTCGCTGTCCAAGAACAGCGCCTACAGCAAAATCACTAGCATCACACATAATTTCAAATGGTAAGTTCCAATCAGGAGGTTCAACTATAGGAGCAGTTGTTAAGGCTTTCTTAAGAGTTTCAAAAGCTTCCTTACAATCATCATCAAAAACAAATGGTACATCTTTTTGAAGAAGATTAGTAAGAGGCTTTGAAATCTTGGAGAAATCTTTAATAAATCTCCTATAAAACCCAAGATGACCAAGAACACTACGAATACCTTTAACATCCCTCGGATAGGGCATCTTCTCAATTGCTTCAACTTTAGCTCTATCAACTTCAATACCTCTCTCAGAAATTTTATGTCCCAATACAATTCCTTCATTAACCATAAAGTGGCATTTCTCCCAATTAAGAACAAGGTTAGTTTCTTCACATCTCTGCAAAACTTTATCAAGGTGTAGCAAGCAGCTATCAAAAGAATTCCCATAAACGGAAAAATCATCCATGAATACCTCTACAATACTTTCACAAAAACCATGAAAAATAGCAGACATGCATCTTTGAAAAGTAGCAGGAGCATTACATAAACCAAAAGGCATGCGTCTATAAGCATAAGTTCCATATGGACAAGTAAAAGTGGTTTTCTCTTGATCTTTAGCTTTAACAGCAATTTGTGAAAACCCGGAATAACCATCAAGAAAACAAAAATGAGTATTTTTAGACAATCTTTCTAGCATTTGATCAATAAATGGTAAAGGGTAATGATCTTTCTTAGTAACTTTATTAACTTTTCAAAAATCAATGCACATTCTATACCCTACAACTACTCTTTGAGGGATGAGCTCATCATTATCATTAGGCACAACAGTCATTCCTCCTTTCTTGGGAACGCAATGTACAGGACTAACCCATCTACTATCAGCAATAGGATATATAATACCAGCTTCAAGAAGTCGTAATACCTCATTTCTTACCACTTCCTTCATCTTCGGAATTAGACGACGCTGATGTTCAACAACAGGCTTTGCATCATCTTCCATATTAATAGCATGTTGGCAAATAGAAGGAGAAATCCCCTTCAAATCATCAAGAGTGTAGCCAATAGCTCCTCGGTGCTTCTTCAATATTTCCAATAACCTTTCTTCCTCAATCCCTGAAAGCTTAGAACTAATAATAACATGATATATTTTCTTATCATCAATATGAGCATATTTAAGATTATCAGGCAAAGGCTTTAAATCAAAAACAGGATCTTCCTTTGGTGGAGGTGTTGTACCCAAATCTTCCACCGGTAAATCATGCTTGAGAATAGGTTGGCGAAGAAAAATTTCCTCAAGCTCATCTCTTTCTTTCCTAAAAACTTCACTCTCGCTATCCTCCAAATGTTGCTGCAAAGGATTATTAGGAACAAGAACAATAGATGCACATTGCTCCATTTTAAAATCATTACTAGGCAAGTCAGCTTTATAAGGAGTTTTAGTAAATTTAGAGAAGTTAAACTCATAAGATTCACCAGCAAATTTAGTCAAAATTTTCTCTTTCTTGCAATCTATAATAGCTCCACAAGTATTTAGAAAAGATCTACCAAAGATAATAGGACAATAATCGCTAGCAGCAGAACCAAGTACCAAAAAGTCAGCAGGATATTTAATCTTACCACATAATACTTCCACATCTCGAACAATACCAATTGGAGAAATAGTTTCTCTATTAGCCAGCTGAATAACCACATCAATATCTTCAAGTTCACAAGAATCAATTTCGTGCATAATCTCCGTGTAAATCTCATACGGAATAGCACTAACACTTGCACCAATATCACATAATCCATAATAGCAATGATCACCAATTCTAACAGATAGCATAGGAACACTAGCTTGTTTGGGTTTATTAGGATGTGAAACAATATTAGAAGCATCTTCATAGAAAATAATATGACCATCCTCCACATTTTCAGTCACAAGATCTTTAATTATTGCAACAGCAGGTTCAACTTTTATTTGTTCTTCAGGTTCTATAGGTTTCTTTTCACTTTTATGAACTGCACTATTTATAACAGAGTACTCCTTCATTTTAGCAGGGAAAGGAGTTTTTTCAATATAAGCTTCAGGAATAATATGATCAGCAGTTTCAACTACAACACATTTATTAATAGATGAATCAATTTTATCTTTATACGGTTCATGATACTTATCAAAATTCTTCTTTGGCAATTCATAATGAGAGGCAAAAGCTTTATAAAGATTTGCAGCAACTTGAGAATCAAGACCATATATAGCACTCATATTACGAAATTTATCAGTATCCATAAAAGCTTCAATGCATTTATAATCATAAATTATACCTGATTCTCTATCCTTGTCGTTCTCCCAACCTTCAGTATTTTCTTGGATCCGATCAAGAAGGTCCCTTTTAAACTCTTCTTTGTTGCGTGTAAATGATCCAGAACAAGAAGTATCCAGCAAGGTCTTGTCTTGAAAAGAAAGTCTTGCATAGAAATTATCAATAATAACATTACCAGGAAGCTCATGAATGGGGCATTTGAGCATTAAAGACTTCAATCTCCCCCAAGCTTGGGCAATACTCTCTCCATCATGAGGCCAAAAATTATATATGTGATTCCGATCCTTGTGAATTTCACTTGGAGGATAGAACTTAGAATAAAACCGGGGCACAATATCATTCCATTCAAGAGAATCCCCATTATCCAGTAATTTATACCAATGCGCCGCTTTACCAGACAGCGATAAAGAGAATAGTTTCTTCCTCACTTCATCCATAGCAATACCTGCACATTTGAATAACCCGCATAATTCATGCAAAAACAGTAAATGATCACCAGGATGGACAGTTCCATCCCCTTCATAGCGGTTATCCATAACACGTTCAATAATTTTCATAGGTATTTTATATGGTATTACTTCCTCACCTGGCGCCTCATCCACTACCGTTGCAGTAGTAGTAGATTTCCCAAATAAAAATTGAAGAGAAGATCTCTCCATAATGACTTATAGCAGGCAGAAATAAAATCAGCACAACAAAGAAGGTTTTCCTTACCAATTCCACTTACCAATAGCGCTTCACTCCCCGGCAACGGCGCCAGAAAATAGTCTTGATGACCCACAAGTATAGGGGGTGTATCGTAGTATCTTCGATAAGTAAGAATGTCGATCCCAACGAGGAGCAGAAGGTGTTGACAAGCAGTTTCGATGAAGGATTCACTGTAAATGCTCACAGACAAGTATTCAGGGGTTTTGATGTAACAGTTGAATAAAGTACGAGTAAGTAAAGTGCGAGAGTAACAATTGCAGCGAGTGGCCCAATCCTTTTTAGCACAAAGGACAAGCCGGTTTGTTTACTTATAATGACCAAACGTTCTCGAGGACACACGGGATTTTAGTCTAGTGCTTTCGCTACATACGGCTAAATAATCTTCATTGTTATGATAAGTGTTGTGTGGGTGAACCTATGCTAATGCACCGCCCTTCCTAGGACTAATACATACTTGTGATTATACCCCTTGCAAGCATCCGCAACTACAAGAAAGTAATTAAGAATAAATCTAACCACAGCCTTAAACTACGAGATCCTGCGATCCCTCCGCATCGATATACCAACGGGGGTTTAGGTTTCTCGTCACGCCGCCAACCCCGCCATTAGCAAACGAATACAAGATGCATTCCCCTAGGCCCATAAATGGTGAAGTGTCATGTAGTCGACGTTCACATGACACCACTAGAAGAATAACACCACAACTTAAATATCATACCATTGAATATTACTCAACCATAGTTCACTACTAACATTTAGACTTCACCCATGTCCTCAAGAACTAAATGAACTACTCACGAGACATCATATGGAACATGATCAGAGGTGATATGATGATGAATAACAATCTGAACATAAACTTGGTTCAATGGTTTCACTCAATAGCATCAACAACAAGTAGAGATCGATACCGGGAGAGTTTCCCCTATCAAACAATCAAGATCAAACCCAAATTGCTACAGCGGTGATGAGGTGCTGCGGAGGAGATGGCGGTGATGATGGTGGAGATGATGATGATGGTGATGGTGATGATGTCCAGCTCGATGACGGTGACGATGGCGTCGATTTCCCCCTCCCGGAGGGAATTTCCCCGGCGGATTCACGCCGCCGGAGAGCTCTTTTCTCTCTGGTGTTCTCCGCCCCGCAGAGGCGGCTGTAACTCTTCGCGAGGTACCCTCTGTGGCTTAGGTCTTCGGGACGAAGGGTTTCGCGAAGAAAAGGAGGCGAAAGGGGTCGTGGGCCCCCCAAACCACATGGCGGCGCGGCCAGGGCATGGGCCGCGCCGCCCTAGGGTGTGGGCCCACCCTGGGTCCTCCTGGCCCCTCCTTCTGGCTTCCTTCGTCATCTTGAAAAATATGATTTTTGGTATAATTTCCTCCCACAGTTGATCTTCCGAAATATTGTATTCTGACGGTGCTTTTTCCAGCAGAATCCTGGCTCCGGTGATTGATCCTCCAATAATGATGAAACATGCAAAATAGATGAAATAACATAAGTATTGTGTCCCAATATGAAATATATCAATGAATAACAGCAAATTATGATATAAAATAGTGATGCAAATTGGACGTATCACATACCTACCTACTACATGGTATTTTCCGCCATTCCAAAGTAAATTGCTTGAGTGCTACCTTTAAAATTCCATCATTCACCTTGCAATATATAGCTCATGGGACAAATAGCTTAAAAACTATTGTGGTATTGAATATGTAATTATGCACTTTATCTCTTATTAAGTTGCTTGTTGTGCGATAACCATGTTCACTGGGGACGCCATCAACTACTCTTTGTTGAATTTCATGTGAGTTGCTATGCATGTTCGTCTTGTCTGAAGTAAGAGAGATCTACCACCTTATGGTTAAGCATGCATATTGTTAGAGAAGAACATTGGGCCGCTAACTAAATCCATGATCCATGGTGGAAGTTTCAGTTTTGGACATATATCCTCAATCTCATATGAGAAAATTTATTAATTGTTGTCACATGCTTATGCATAAAAGAGGAGTCCATTATCTGTTGTCTATGTTGTCCCGGTATGGATGTCTAAGTTGAGAATAATCAATAGCGAGAAATCCAATGCGAGCTTTCTCCTTAGACCTTTGTACAGGCGGCATAGAGGTACCCCATTGTGACACTTGGTTAAAACATGTGCATTGCGATGATCCGGTAGTCCAAGCTAATTAGGACAAGGTGCGGGCACTATTAGTACACTATGCATGAGGCTTGCAACTTGTAAGATATAATTTACATAACTCATATGCTTTATTACTACCGTTGACAAAATTGTTTCATGTTTTCAAAATCAAAGCTCTAGCACAAATATAGCAATCGATGCTTTTCCTCTATGGAGGACCATTCTTTTACTTTCAATGTTGAGTCAGTTCACCTATTCCTCTCCACCTCAAGAAGCAAACACTTGTGTGAACTGTGCATTGATTCCTACATATTTGCTTATTGCACTTATTATATTACTCTATGTTGACAATATCCATGAGATATACATGTTACAAGTTGAAAGCAACCGCTGAAACTTAATCTTCCTTTGTGTTGCTTCAATGCTTTTACTATGAATTATTGCTTTATGAGTTAACTCTTATGCAAGACTTATTGATGCTTGTCTTGAAGTACTATTCATGAAAAGTCTTTGCTTTATGATTCACTTGTTTACTCATGTCATATACATTGTTTTGATCGCTGCATTCACTACATATGCTTTACAAATAGTATGATCAAGGTTATGATGGCATGTCACTCCAGAAATTATTTGTGTTATCGTTTTACCTGCTCGAGACGAGCAAAACTAAGCTTGGGGATGCTGATACGTCTCCGACGTATCGATAATTTCTTATGTTCCATGCCACATTATTGATGTTATCTACATGTTTTATGCACACTTTATGTCATATTCGTGCATTTTCTGGAACTAACCTATTAACAAGATGCCGAAGTGCCGATTGCTTTGTTCTTGTTTTTGGTTTCAGAAATCCTAGTAAAGAAATATTCTCGGAATTGGACGAAATCAACGCCCAGGGTCCTATTTTGCCACGAAGCTTCCAGAAGACCGAAGAGGAGACGAAGTGGGGCCACGAGGCAGCCAGAGCATAGGGCGGCGCGGCCCCTGCCCTGGCCGTGCGGCCCTATGGTGTGGGCCCCTCGTGACGCCCCTTGACCTATCTCTTCCGCCTACTTAAAGCCTCCATCGCGAAACCCCCAGTACCGAGAGCCACGATACGGAAAACCTTCCAGAGACGCCGCCGCCGCCGATCCCATCTCGGGGGATCCAGGAGATCGCCTCCGGCACCCTGCCGGAGAGGGGAATCATCTCCCGGAGGACTCTACGCCGCCATGGTCGCCTCCGGAGTGATGTGTGAGTAGTCTACTCCTGGACTATGGGTCCATAGCAGTAGCTAGATGGTTGTCTTCTCCCCATTGTGCTATCATTGTCAGATCTTGTGAGCTGCCTAACATGATCAAGATCATCTATCTGTAATTCTATATGTTGCGTTTGTTGGGATCCGATGAATAGAGAATACTTGTTATGTTGATTATCAAAGTTATGTCTATGTGTTGTTTATGATCTTGCATGCTCTCCGTTACTAGTAGATGCTCTGGCCAAGTAGATGCTTGTAACTCCAAGAGGGAGTATTTATGCTCGATAGTGGGTTCATGCCTGCATTGACACAGGACGCGATGTGAAAGTTCTAAGGTTGTGTTGTGCTGTTGCCACTAGGGATAAAACATTGATGCTATGTCTAAGGATGTAGTTGTTGATTACATTACGCACCATACTTAATGCAATTGTCTGTTGCTTTGCAACTTAATACTGGAGGGGGTTCGGATGATAACCTGAAGGTGGACTTTTTAGGCATAGATGCAGTTGGATGGCGGTCTATGTACTTTGTCGTAATGCCCAATTAAATCTCACTATACTCATCATGATATGTATGTGCATGGTCATGCCCTCTTTATTTGTCAATTGCCCAACTGTAATTTGTTCACCCAACATGCTGTTTATCTTATGGGAGAGACACCTCTAGTGAACTGTGGACCCCGGTCCAATTCTCTATACTGAAATACAATCTACTGCAATACTTGTTCTACTGTTTTCTGCAAACAATCATCTTCCACACAATACGGTTAATCCTTTGTTACAGCAAGCCAGTGAGATTGACAACCTCACTGTTTCGTTGGGGCAAAGTACTTTGGTTGTGTTGTGCAGGTTCCACGTTGGCGCCGGAATCCCTGGTGTTGCGCCGCACTACATCCCGCCGCCATCAACCTTCAACGTGCTTCTTGACTCCTACTGGTTCGATTAAACCTTGGTTTCTTACTGAGGGAAACTTGCCGCTGTGCGCATCACACCTTCCTCTTGGGGTTCCCAACGGACGTGCCAACCACACGCATCAAAGTGTCACAAAGGGGTACCTCTATGCCACCTGTACAAAGATCCAAGGAGATAGATCGCATTCGATTTCTCAATTTTGATAGATCTCAACTTAAGGACATCCATACCGGGACAACATAGAAAACAGATAATGGACACCTCTTTAATGCTTTAAGCATTCAACAACAGATAATATTCTCATAAGAGATTGAGGATTAATGTCCAAGCTGAAACTTCCACCATGATACATGGCTTTGGTTGGCGTCCCAATGTTCTTCTCTAACAATATGCATACTCAAACCATTTAATCATGAGAAATCTCCCTTACTTCAGACAAGACGAACATGCATAGCAACTCACATGATATTCAACAAAGGTGTAAAAAGTTGATGGCGTCCCCAGAAACATGGTTACCGCTCAACAAGCAACTTATAAGAACTAAGATACATAAGCAACATATTCATTACCACAATAGTTTTTAGGCTACTTTCCCATGAGCTATGTATTGCAAAGACAAGGAATGAAATTTTAAAGGTAGCACGCAAGCAATTTACTTTGGAATGGCAGAAAAATACAACATAGTTGGTAGTTTTGGCTCTAGGTTTTGGATGCACGAGAAGCATTCCCTTTCAGTACAAGGCTTTGGCTAGCAAGGTTGTTTGAAGCAAACACAAGTATGAACCGGTAAAGCAAAACTTAAATAAGAACATATTGCAAGCATTATAAGACTCTACACTGTCTTCCTTGTTGTTCAAACACTTTTACCAGAAAATATCTAGACTTTTAGAGAGACCAATCATGCAAAACAAATTTCAACAAGCTCTACAGTAGTTCTCCACTAATAGGTTTAAACTACATGATGCAAAAGCTTAAATATGATCTACTTGAGAGCTCAAAACAATTGCCAAGTATCAAATTATTCAAGACAATATACCATTTACCACATGAAGTGATGGGATTCGTAGCATAGAATACAAAAATTTTCCTACCGCAAGAACGAAACACAAGCCAAGATCTAATCTAGTAGACGGTAGCAACGAGGAGATGAAGAGATTAACCCTCGAAGATTCGCAAAGCTTAACGAGATTAGATCTCGGGGTGGATGTAGACGATCACTTGCCGATTGCAAAAGCGCGTAGAAGATCTTGATCTCGACGGTGCCACAATCGGGCAGCACCTCCGTACTCGGTCACACGTTCGGTGTTGATGAAGACGACGTCCTTCTCCCCATTCCAGCGGGCAGCGGAAGTAGTAGATCCTCCTCGGAATCCCGGCAGCACGACGGCGTGGTGGCGGTGGTGGTGGAGAACTCCGGCAGGACTTCGCCTAAGCATATGCGGGAGTTGTGGTGGAGGAGGAGGCGTCTAGGGTTTGGGCGCCGGCCTTGGGGGTGCGGCCAACTGTGGTCTTGGGGTGGCCGGCCCCCTCCCCTTGCCCCTCCTTATATAGGTGGAAGCCCCAATCCTTGTCTCCCAAGTCTTCGAATAAGACCCCAACACCAAACCTACCTTTGGTGGGAAACCTACCTAAGGAGGGAGTCCTACTCAAGGTGGGACTCCCACCTTCCCATGAGGTGGGGTGGCCGGCCACCTATGGTGGAGCCCACCTGGGACTCCTTCCCTTAGGGTTTGGCCGGCCAGGGTTGTGGAGTCCCTCCGGGACTCCACCTTCCATAGTGCGTTTCTTCCGGACTTTTCTAGAACCTTCTAGAACCTTCCATAAATGCACCGGATCATTTCCAAACTTGGAATATGACTTCCTATATATGAATCTCATTCTCCGGACCATTCCGGAACTCCTCGTGATGTCCTGGATCCCATCCGAGACTCCGAACAAAACTTCGAACTCCATTCCATATTCCATATCTACTCAAACGACATCAAACCTTAAGTGTGTCACCCTACGGTTCGCGAACTATGCGGACATGGTTGAGACTTCTCTCCGACCAATAACCAATAGCGGGATCTGGAGATCCATAATGGCTCCCACATATTCAACGATGACTTAGTGATCGAATGAACCATTTACATACGATACCGATTCCCTTTGTCACGCGATATTTTACTTGTCCGAGGTTTGATCATCGGTATCTCTATACCTCGTTCAACCTCGTCTCATGACAAGTACTCTTTACTCGTACCGTGGTATGTAGTCTCTTATGAACCATTCATATGTTTGCAAACTAATTAGACGACATTCCACCGAGAGGGCCCAGAGTATATCTATCCGTCATCGGGATGGACAAATCCCACTGTTGATCCATATGCCTCAACTCATACTTTCCGGATACCTAATCCCACCTTTATAACCACCCATTTACGCAGTGGCGTTTGATGTAATCAAAGTACCCTTCCGGCATAAGTGATTTACATGATCTCATGGTCGAAAGGACTAGATAACTATGTATCGAAAGCTTATAGCAAATGAACTTAATGACGTGATCTTATGCTACGCTTAATTGGGTGTGTCCATTACATCATTCACATAATGACATAACCTTGTTATTAATAACATCCAATGTTCATGATCATGAAACGATGATCATCTATTAATCAACAAGCTAGTTATACAAGAGGCTTACTAGGGACTTCTTGTTGTTTACATAACACACATGTATCAATGTTTCGGTTAATACAATTATAGCATGGTATATAAACATTTATCATAAACACAAAGATATATAATAACCAATTTATTATTGCCTCTTGGGCATATCTCCAACAGTCTCCCACTTGCACTAGAGTCAATAATCTAGATTACATTGTAAGGTACCTAACACCCATGGCATTCTGGTGTTGGTCATGCTTTGCCCTAGGGAGAGCTTTAGTCAACGGATCTGCTACATTCAGATCAGTGTGTACTTTGCAAATCTTTACTTCTCCATCTTCGATGTACTCGCGAATCAAATGAAAACGCAGCTTGATATGCTTCAGCTTCTTGTGTGACCTTGGTTCTTGTGCATTGGCGATGGCACCCATGTTGTCACAATAAATGACTAGTGGGTCCAATGCACTAGGAACCACACCAAGCTCGACAATGAACCTCTTCATCCATACCGCTTCTGATGAAGCCTCCGAAGCCGCTATGTATTCTGATTCTGTTGAAGACTTCGCCACCGTGCACTGCTTGGAGCTGCACCAGCTTACCGCATCACCATTCAATATAAACACATAACCAGACTGAGACTTAGAGTCATCAGGATCAGTGTTCCAACTTGCATCGGTGTAACTGGTTACAACGAGCTCTTGGTCACCACCATAACAAAGAAACATATCCTTAGTTATTTTCAAGTACTTCGGGATATTCTTGACCGTTGTCCAGTGTTCCATTCCTGGATCACTTTGATATCTGCGAGTCAAACTAACAGCATGTGCTATATCCGGTCTAGTACATAGCATGGCATACATGATAGAGCCTACTGCCGAGGCATAGGGGATCTGATTCATCCTCTCTCTTTCTTCTGCCGTTGCCGGACCTTGAGTCTTACTCAAGACGTTACCTGGCAACATCGGTAAGAATCCTTTCTTACTTTCATCCATTCTAAACTTCTTTAGAATCTTGTCCAGGTATGTACTTTGTGAAAGCCCTATTAGGCGTCTTGATCTATCTCTATAAATCTTGATGCCTAAAATGTACGCTGCTTCACCAAGGTCCTTCATTGAAAAACACTTATTCAAATAACCTTTTACACTGCTTAATAGTTCTATATCATTCCCAATCAATAATATGTCGTCTACATATAATATCAGGAATGCTACAGAGCTCCCACTCACTTTCTTGTAAATACAGGCCTCTCCATGGCACTGTATAAACCCGAAGTCTTTGATCACCTTATCAAAGTGTCGGTTCCAACTCCTGGATGCTTGCTTCAGTCCATAAATGGAACGCTGAAGTTTGCATACCATGTTAGCATTTTTAGGATCGACAAAACCTTTGGGTTGTACCATATACAACTCTTCCTCAATGTCACCATTAAGGAACACCGTTTTGACATCCATCTGCCAAATCTCATAATCGAAAAATGCAGCTATTGCTAACAAAATCCTCACAGACTTTAGCTTCGCTACAGGTGAGAAAGTCTCATCGTAGTCAACACCTTGAATTTGTCGGAAACCCTTTGCGACAAGTCGAGCTTTATAGACAGTAACATTACCATCAACATCTGTTTTTCTCTTGAAGATCCATTTATTCTCGACAGCCTTACGGCTATCAGGTAGATCTACCAAAGTCCACACTTTGTTATCATACATGGATCCCATTTCGGATTTCATGGCTTCTTGCCATTTGTTAGAATCTGGGCTCATCATCGCTTCTTCATACGTCGCAGGGTCCTCATCATTGTTGTCCACAATCATGACATTTAGATAAGGATCATACCAGTCTGGAGTGGTACGTTCCCTTGTCGATCTGCGAGGTTCAGTAGCTACTTCGTTCGAAGTTTCATGATCATTATCATTAGCTTCCTCTGTTACCGGTGCGGGCGACACAGGAACATCTTCCGATACTGCGCTACTCTGATCAACGAGAGAAGGTTCAGTAACCTCGTCGAGTTCTACTTTTCTTCCAGTCACTTCTTTAGTGAGAAACTCTTTTTCAAGAAAGGTTCCGTTCTTTGCAACAAAGATTTTGCCTTCGGATCTGTGATAGAAAGTATACCCTATAGTTTCCTTAGGGTATCCTATGAAGACGCATTTCTCCGCTTTGGGTTCTAGCTTATCCGGTTGTAACTTTTTTACATAGGCTTCGCAACCCCAAACTTTAAGGAACGACAGCTTAGGTTTCTTATTAAACCATAATTCATATGGTGTCATTGCAACGGATTTAGATGGTGCCCTATTTAAAGTGAATGCAGCTGTCTCTAATACATAACCCCAAAACGATAATGGCAAATCAGTAAGAGACATCATAGAACGAACCATATCTAAGAGAGTTCGATTACGACGTTCGGACACACCATTGCGCTGTGGTGTTCCTGGCGGTGTCAACTGTGAAAGTATTCCGCATTTCTTTAAATGCATGCCAAACTCATAACTCAGATATTCGCCTCCACGATCAGAACGCAGAAACTTGATCTTCTTGTTACGTTGATTTTCTACTTCACTTTGGAATTCCTTAAACTTCTGGAAAGTCTCGGATTTATGTTTCATGAAATAGATATACCCATATCTACTCAGATCATCTGTGAAGGTTAGAACATAACGATAACCACCGCGCGAGGCTACACTCATTGGTCCGCACACATCGGTATGTATGATTTCCAATAAGTCTGTAGCTCGCTCCATAATACCAGAGAATGGAGTCTTAGTCATTTTTCCCATTAGACATGCTTCACATCTGTCAAGTGACTCAAAGTCAAGTGACTCAAGTAGTCCATCGGAATGGAGTTTCTTCATGCGTTTCACTCCAATATGACCAAGACGACAGTGCCACATATAAGTAGAATTATCATTCAATTTAATTCGCTTAGCATCAATGTTATGAACATGTGTATCACTACTATCGATACTTAATAGAAATAAACTATTCTTCTCAGGCGCATGACCATAAAAGATATTATTCATAAAAATAGAACAACCATTATTCTCAGACTTAAATGAATAACCGTCTTGCATTAAACACAATCCAGATATAATGTTCATGCTCAACGCAGGCACCAAATAACAATTATTGAGGTCTAAAACTAATCCCGATGGTAGATGTAGAGGGAGCGTGCCGACATCGATCACATCGACCTTGGATCCATTTCCAACGCGCATCGTCACTTCATCCCTCGATAGGTGATACGTCTCCAACGTACCTATAAGTTCTGATGTTCCATGCTTGTTTTATGACAATACTTAAATGTTTTGCTTGCACTTTATAATGTTTTTATGCATTTTCCGGAACTAACCTATTAACGAGATGCCGAAGGGCCACTTGCTGTTTTCTGTTGTTTTTGGTTCCAGAAAGGCTGTTCGGGCAATATTCTCGGAATTCGACGAAATCAACGCCCAGAACCTTATTTTTCCTGGAACCTTCCAGAAAGTCAGAGGGGGACCAGAGGGGAGCCCTGGGGGCCCCACACAACAGGGCCGCGCAGGCTCCACCCTGGCCGCGCCGGCCTATGGGGAGGAGGCCCCGTGGCCCCTCTGACTCCGACTCTTCGCCTATTTAAGCCGTCCTGACCTAAAACATCGATACCAATTGAAGAAACTCCAGAAAGACTCCAGGGGCGCCGCCACCATCGCGAAACTCCAATTCGGGGACAGAAGTCTCTGTTCCGGCACCCTGCCGGGACGGGGAAGTGCCCCCGGAAGCCATCTCCATCGACACCACCGCCTCCATCATGCTCCGTGAGTAGCTCCCCCATGGACTATGGGTTCTAGCTGTAGCTAGTTGGTATTCTCTCCCCCATGTACTTCAATACAATGATCTCATGAGCTGCCTTACATGATTGAGATTCATCTGATGTAATCGGTGTTGTGTTTGTTGGGATCCGATGGATTGTTACATTATGATTAGTCTATCTATAAAGTTTGTGAAGTTATTGTTGCTGCAATCTTGTTGTGTTTAATGCTTGTCACTAGGGCCCGAGTGGCATGATCTTAGATTTAAGCTCTATACTTATTGCTTAGATTGTATCTACAAGTTGTATGCACATGTCTATGTCCGGAACCAAAGGCCCCAAAGTGACAGAAATTGGGACAACTGGAGGGGAAGGCTTAGATATGAGGATCACATGTTTTCACGGAGTGTTAATGGTTTGCTCCGGTGCTCTATTAAAAGGAGTACCTTAATTTCCAGTAGATTCCCTAGAGGCCCGGCTGCCACCGACTGGTAGGACAAAAGATGTTGTACAAGTTTCTCATTGCGAGCACGTATGACTATATATGGGAAACATGCCTACATGATTAATAATCTTGATGTTCTGTCTTAATGCTATTTCAATCCTATCAATTGCCCAACTGTAATTTGTTCACCCAACACTTGTTATTGGAGAGTTACCACTAGTGTAGATAGCTGGGAACCCCGGTCCATCTTTCATCATCATATACTCGTTCTACATGACATTGGAAGTAGTATCAACTATTTTAAGTGCCATTGCTCTCATATTATCTGCTCTGCTGTGTTATCATATTACTCTGCTCTCATATTACTGCTGCTTTCACATCACCCCTGTTACTAGTGCTTTTCCAGGTGCAGCTGAATTGACAACTCAAATGTTAAGGCTTATAAGTATTCTTTACCTCCCCTTGTGTCAAATCAATAAATTTGGGTTTTACTTCCCTCGAAGACTGTTGCGATCCCCTATACTTGTGGGTTATCAAGACTATTTTCTGGCGCCGTTGCCGGGGAGGCATAGCTCTACTCATAAGTTCACCTGGGGAGTACACTCTACCTTTCTCCCTGTTTTTATTTTATTTTGTTTTGCTAGTTTACTTTTGTCTAGTTTATTTGTGCTTAGTTTATTTCTGTCTAGTTTTATTTTGCTTAGTTTACTTTCGTCTAGTTTATTTTTGTTTTGTTTTAGTTTTCTCATATACCCAAAAATCCATAAAAATTTGAAAAACCGAAAAATAAAAAACTGTTGTTATGGAAGAACCTACAACCTACTTGGAGCTTATAGAATTATATAATAATTATAGAGAATCAAGAACGGGAAAAGTTATAAGTGTTGTGATAGAAAAATTGAATACAATTTCTAAAATCTTGCTTAAACGCCATGATATAAACTGTTGCTCCAAACAGGATACTAAACATCTTAAATTTCAATGTGGCTTTAGTGAGGAAGTTTTAATTAAGAACTATAATTGGAATAACTATATTCATTTTGGGTTCGAAGAGGTAGAACAATTTGTCATATTTATGGGAGCCTCTGAGATAGAATCCTTCATTGCTAAAAATTATGAAACTTGTGTTGTTTGTAAGGACCTTAAAGATTATGTCTCTTCTATCCTTAATTTTTGCATAGAAAGTTACAGCAATAATCCGTATATCATTTATTATAAAGAGAGACTCATTAATGCACAAGAATGCACTCACAATTTGCAGGAACCTGTGGAAGAAGAAATTGGTGAACCTGAAAGCTCATTGGATGAAAAAGAGGAGGAAATTGATGAACCTGAAAGCTCATTGGATGAAAAAGAAGAGGAGAGTGATGAACAAAAGGAGGAAGAATGGATTAGCTACCCATGCCAACCTTCTAATGAGAGTAACTCTTTATCTCTTACACTATTTGATTGTCCTCCATGCTTACCGAAAGAGGATGAATGTTATGTTCCTGTGGATTCTCTTGAAATATTTCCTATGAGTAAAACTTGTGAGAATAATTATGCTACTGTTATCTATGATAATCCATGCTATTTTGATAAATCTTATGATAATGCTTTGTTTGTGCATGATGTCGAAATGCATGGTACTAAAGAGTTCTGCTTGGAAAATGTTTATGATAAATCTCTAGATGATGGTCCTATGTTACTTGATAATATTAATTGTACTACTAATGAAAATGGGATTGGAGAAGTCTTGACTTTATCTATGAGTCCCATATCTCTTGAGATTGATCGATCATCTTGTTATATTATTGATAAAAGTGGTTTAGGAAGTTCTGATCCTATTATTTTTAAGCTTGATAAAAATTATGTGTTTATGGATCATGAAAAGTATGCTGCATGTGATAGTTATATTGTTGAGTTTATTCATGAAGCTACTGAAAACTATTATGAGAGAGGAAAATATGGTTGTAGAAATTTGCATGGTACTAAAACACCTCTCTATATGCTGAAATTTTTGAAGTTACTCTTGTTTTATCCTCTTATGCTTGTCGCTTTGTTCTTCATGAATTTATTTGTGTACAACATTCCTATGCATAGGAAGTGGGTGTTGCCTGCCAAAACCCACCGGCGGGCAGCGGCCTGGCAACACGGTAGAGCCGGGAAGAGCCTAGAGCTGCGGCTGGCTGAGACCCCTCCGAGCGACGGCCCGCAATGCTCTTCTGGTCACACGCGGCGATGCGAAGTGCAAGGGCGTGCCACCTGACCTATACCTGGTCAGGAAGGTGATGGGGATGCCTCGCTTAGTTCCTGCATGGCATACACGTAAACATTAAATACGAGCCTCGATCGGCTCTCAGGTTATCCTGTGAATCGGCTCAAAGAGCCGATTCACCCATGATCCGTACGGGGTGCACGAATACTTGGTGATCCCGCTTGATCAAAATATAGCTAATGAGATCTACGACGATTTAGGGTTTTCACCGCATAATCGGATCATCCTACTCCAGGTTGGGCCTCGCGGCCACGCACGGTGCCCATAAGCCGATCCTAAACAAGGCCTAAAAACCAACATGACGTTGATCCTCGGAACATCCTGTTTAGGACTTGCGAACGCCACCCTACGTGCCGCTGGATCCTCCACCCCTTTGTAAGGCCTAACTATTGCAGATATTAAACTATTCCTTGCAGAGCAAGGAGCAATCGTAACGGATCAGATCTACTAGATGATGAACAAGCAGGGTGCCGCCCCCACGCCTGAGATAGGCGTGAGGGCGGCTAGACATGCAAGGGCTGCACTACGTAAGCATGTTATCCGAAGAACTATGCTAACCCTAGCACATCTATGATAACTACGTTGCTCGCCATCAAAGACGCTTCAGTACGAGCAACGCATGAACAACGTGGGGCTTGTGCTGCCTAGATCGCAAGATGCGATCTAGGCAGCATGTCGCTTACCTGATTGAAACCCTCGAGATGAAGGAGTTGGCGATGCGCCGAGATTGGTTTGTTTTGGGTTGAACGTGAGTTGTTGTTTATTCCATAAACCCTAGATACATATTTATAGTCCAGGGGACTTTCTAACGTGGGAATATCCCACCGTACACGATACAAACTCTAATCTTGATCTAAAACATAACCTACTATAATTAAAGATACACGGGCAAACTAGCCCAAATTCTCCGTGCAAGGCCGCTTCAGAGACCTTCCACGTGTAGTCTTCCAAGCCCATCTCTCTTACGGCCCACCTCTGGATTTGTCCAAAATCTGGTGATAACACATGCCCCCCTGGTTTTGGAAATAACTTTTCCAAAATCATTATGCTCTCCTTCGTCGGGTCATGTCGTGGCAGAGCAGAGTTGTTGCAGTATCCGTTATCATTATGCCCTGTCTTCTCAGCTTCTCTGCAAAATTCGATAGCTCCGGCGTCATCTCCTTGGAAACTGTAATGACATTAAATCTCCACCAGGCTTCTCATTATTTAACTGTGCCGATCGATTAGCTTTCTTCATCCCCTTCCTCTGTTCCAGCCATCGGCACCCAAAAAACCCTCTTCTCCCTCAGCCATGTCTTCCTCTTCCTCCTCCTTCTCGAACCTTTTCCCCCACTTTTCGCCGAAGAAGAAGAACGAGGACAAGCCTCATTCCGAGGTGAACCCCCTCTCCTCCGATAATGAGAAGAAAGAAGGAGAAGTAGCGAAGGCCAAGACCTCCCCCTCCACCAAGCTCCCGTCGAAGAAGCGCTCGCGTATGTGGGCGGACAGCGAGGACGAAGATGACGAGGAAGAAGGAGAAGAGGAGGAGGAAGATGAATCTTCCTCTTCCGCCGGGTACCCGCCAACCAAGCGCTTCCGCTCCTGGGCGGACAGTGAGGATGATGATGATGACGAGGAGGAAGAGGCTCCGGCCACGGGCTGGGGCAGTAGCGACGAGGAGCTCCCTGGGAGCAGCGCCGACGACATCGACGGCGGTGATGACGAGGACAGCGACGACTAGTAGAATAGGACTAGTAGTAGCAGTGCACTAGGCACTAGATCCCTCTTTTGAGAGCCATCGGCTCTTCCTTGTAAAGCCGCTCCTCTGAATTAATGAAATCGGTCTTTTGATTCAGCCTTCAATTATTCCAATTTCATTCCTTCCGCCTGTCATGCCAAGACCGATAGCAGCGTATCGGATTTCTCTTCTTTTGGACGCCCATGAAGCCGGACCCCATGTCAGTTAGCTCGTAGGCCAAGAACTTCTCAATTTCAGGCTGCGATTTGGTATACGACCACAATTTTTCGCAATCCCTTAGCCGATGACTACTCATCGGCTATTTTGAGAATCTAGTCCCTTTCTTCCCTTTGCAGCGACAGGACGGTCCAACTTGCAAAAAACCGACGGCCTCCTATCCCGATCCAGAGGAAATCACAATGCAGGGCCAGTCGATGCGATTTCAATCGGCTCTCCAAAACAGAGCAGCCACCAAGCCAGCTGCCCCCCGAGTCTCAGTCGAGGCGAGAACAGCAATGGATCAGCCGAATGTGCCGCCTACGCAGAGTTAGCCGATTTCAACAAAATCGGCTCCCCAAAGCAGAGAACTTTCAGGGTGAGCCGCCCCCCGAGCCTTAATCAAGGCGAGAATACCGGCGAGGATGCACATGTCATTGATCAGCACCCCTCCACAAATTTTTTATTTGGCCGATTTTTTAGAATGAATCGGCCCCCAATATTCCACTGCACGCATGTCTGCACATGTTTATTTGCATATGTTCATCTGACTATATGCCCCCCGAGCCGAATCTGCCAAATGACTGCAGATATCGGCTTTCATGGTTAGTCAGGGCACTGCACTTGCACATCGGCTTCGCAGAGATTCATGCTGACTTTCATCTGCCGACGTGGCCGCCGCCCAGTGGATCGTTGCTGAACACAAAACAGAATATGTGCAGAGGATAATTTTGGCCGATTGCTGGAATCGGCCTCCACATTGCTTGTTCGATGAAGGTTTTGTAATGTCCCTCCATAAAATTTTTGGGGCCGATCACAAGGATCAGCCTCGCACGGTTTGCTCATTGGTTTAATCTTGCTACTCGGTTAGGCTGGATAAAACCAATCCAACCTCTGACTTGATGTGCCTGCTTTCGTCCACCTTGAGTGCATCATATAATCGTGGAGCACTAAGCTCTGTCGGCAAGACGAGCACCATGTTTGTGCCAGCCGATGTTTCATCATCGGCTTTCTTTTGCTTGGGACGCCACTCCATTCTTCGTGGACGACCCTCTTCATCCAGGGCTCGCTGAACCTTTGCAGCCAGATCAGGCCGTGCCTTCCTCAGCGTGTGCAAGTATAACCTTTCGGCTTCCTCCAAGCCGCGCAACCGCTGAACCCTGCGTTTTTGTGAACGGCTGAGTCCGTCAGGGCACCACCTTGGACGGTGGTACCTGTCTTCTTCTTTTCCTAGTCCCTCGTCTTCGGAATCCTCAAGATCTGCCCAACGAGGTGACTCAGCACGTTTGCTCTGTGGCGGGAGAGGCCCTAAGCGCTTGAACACAGACACGTTGGCTGCCTCCTTCTTCTTCTGGTTGCATTCTGGGCAATTGCCGATTGTGGGCAATCGGCTCATTCCTGAATCCCAGCAGTGTCTGAAGAAAGGGCAGTCCCAGTGTCTGGCGTTGTCATCTTGCTCCCTTGACTTGTCCGTGGCACGGCGCTCGTGCTCCTCCTCATCGCGATCCTGCCGACGATGTCTTCTGGCTTCTCTAGCCAGACGATCTCCTTCATCATCATAGTTGGACCGTCGGCGTTGGTCATACTGACTTACATATTTGTTGAGGAGGTGATCAGAGAGAGGTCGTTGATATCTTATGTTCTTCACTTCTCCCTCTGTGACGTAGCGCTTGCCATCATGATGGAGCCGATCGCGTGGAGCGGCCTCCTCTGTATCCTTGCTATGAGAGCAGCTGCCCTCATCTCCATCTTTGCCAGAGTGGTTCCCGTGTCCTACCATGTTAATGCTGAACGTGGGACCTGGCTGGCAACCCTCAGGGTAGATGACTTCTACCATGTTAACGGCGGGGAAGGGTTGGGTGTCGACCTTCATGGCGTACTGGTTGAAAATTAGACGCCCCTTCTCTATCGCCGCTTGGATGTGTTGACGCCACACCCTGCAGTCGTTGGTGGCATGGGAAAGCGAGTTGTGGAATTTGCAGTACGGCTTTCCGTTTAGCTCTTGCGCCGTGGGGAACTTGAGACCTTCAGGAATCGTCAACTGCTTCTCCTTGAGCAGGAGGTCGAAGATTTGTTCAGTCTTGGTCACGTCAAAATCAAATCCCCTGGGCGGCCCTGGTGGCTTTACCCATTTGCAGGATACGGGGGTTCCTCCCGAGTCCACTCAGCCATCGTTACTTCTTGGTCTCCGCAGGCACCTCATCTTCCTCTGTATCGACCATGACTATCGCACGCTTGAACTTGTCTTGGTACAGTGCAGGTGGCGCTGTTCATATGCTGATAGTTTCTGAACCATGTGCGCCAACGAGGGATAATCTGCTTGGGAGGCCATGTCCTTGAGCTGTGTTGCAAGGCCAGCTACGCCAACTCGACTGCTTCCTTTTCAGTTATACGAACCGAATAACATCGGTTCCTAAGATTCCTGAAGCGCTGGATGTACTCTGTCACCGTTTCTCCGCGCTTCTGACGTAGTTGTGCTAGATCGGCAATGCTAGACTCGGAAGCTTCTGAATGATATTGCGTATGGAATTGTTCTTCCAATTGCTTCCAAGACTGGATGGAGTTTGCTGGCAGAGAGGTGTACCATCCAAAAGCCGATCCTGTGAGGGACTGTGAAAAGAGCCTCACGCGTAGCTGATCCGACACTGAAGCCGGTCCTAGTTGCGCCAAATATCGGCCGACGTGCTCGATGGAGCTGGAGCCATCTGATCCACTGAATTTGGAGAAGTCGGGAGCCGATATTTAGGTGGCAGCGGAATCATCTCGTACTCGTCGGTACGGCTTGGAATAGCCGATTGCCCTTCTTTTCGGCACCATGCCGAATCGGTCTCTCGCATGGTATCGATCTGATCCGTTGTCTTTGGCTGCAGAAGTTGCACTCTGAAGGTTCGCCGGGGTGGCGTACTTAGCCAGCCATGCTTGCTTTTCCAGCTCTGAGCCAACTGCAGGAGCTGGGCTCGGGAGTTTCGTCGGGGTGGCGTACTTAGTTAGCCACGTCTGCTTCTCAAGCTCTGTTGCTGACGTTTCTCCTGTTTTCGCCGGAGTCCCTGATGTCGTGGCCTGGTTTGAGAGTGCCCAGTTGCCACAATCTGGCACATACGTGCACGCGTATCCTTGAGGGATCTCCTTAGGCGCTTCGGTCAAGAACTGGTAGTCACTAGGATCACCACCAATCTTGTAGATTTACGAATGCCGGTGTAGCCGGCACTTCAGGTGGTGCTGCCAACGCATATGGCAGCGGTGGACGGGACTGGAGCGGCAACTCTCCTTGATGCGTCCCGAGAGCTGGTCCTGACGGCGAGTACTGGTGGCTCATGATCTCCTGGATCACGCGCAGAGCGAGACGCTCCAACACGTTGACCAGGTTTTCAGAGTGGCGGTGTAGCGAGTGAGCCACCAAGTAGTTGATCTCCTGCCGTAGGCCCCTGGTGCGTTCCTCCGACGGGGCAGAGAGATCTATCCCATCGAGTGCACCTTGCGGTGAGAATCCCTTCCATCTGATGCCATGGGAACGGGTTCTCTGGAAAGAGCCGATGAGGTCGGCTTCGAGGGTGACCTTGATCTCGTCGTATCTCTTCTTGAGCTCGTCAGGCAGCTCCTCGTAGGTGACTGGCGTGCCGTCCGCCGCCATCTTAGATGTAGATGGCGATGTGGTTGATGTAGACGATTGTCCCACCGGGCGTGCCAGAATGTGTTGCCTGCCAAAACCCACCGGCGGGCAGCGGCCTGGCAACACGGTAGAGCCGGGAAGAGCCTAGAGCTGCGGCTGGCTGAGACCCCTCCGAGCGACGGCCCGCAATGCTCTTCTGGTCACACGCGGCGATGCGAAGTGCAAGGGCGTGCCACCTGACCTATACCTGGTCAGGAAGGTGATGGGGATGCCTCGCTTAGTTCCTGCATGGCATACACGTAAACATTAAATACGAGCCTCGATCGGCTCTCAGGTTATCCTGTGAATCGGCTCAAAGAGCCGATTCACCCATGATCCGTACGGGGTGCACGAATACTTGGTGATCCTGCTTGATCAAAATATAGCTAATGAGATCTACGACGATTTAGGGTTTTCACCGCATAATCGGATCATCCTACTCCAGGTTGGGCCTCGCGGCCACGCACGGTGCCCATAAGCCGATCCTAAACAAGGCCTAAAAACCAACATGACGTTGATCCTCGGAACATCCTGTTTAGGACTTGCGAACGCCACCCTACGTGCCGCTGGATCCTCCACCCCTTTGTAAGGCCTAACTATTGCAGATATTAAACTAATCCTTGCAGAGCAAGGAGCAATCGTAACGGATCAGA
This sequence comes from Lolium perenne, assembly GCF_019359855.2. Lineage (NCBI taxonomy): Eukaryota > Viridiplantae > Streptophyta > Magnoliopsida > Poales > Poaceae > Lolium > Lolium perenne. Next base: position 315,710,595 of record NC_067250.2, read on the forward strand.
TCTACTAGATGATGAACAAGCAGGGTGCCGCCCCCACGCCTGAGATAGGCGTGAGGGCGGCTAGACATGCAAGGGCTGCACTACGTAAGCATGTTATCCGAAGAACTATGCTAACCCTAACACATCTATGATAACTACGTTGCTCGCCATCAAAGACGCTTCAGTACGAGCAACGCATGAACAACGTGGGGCTTGTGCTGCCTAGATCGCAAGATGCGATCTAGGCAGCATGTCGCTTACCTGATTGAAACCCTCGAGATGAAGGAGTTGGCGATGCGCCGAGATTGGTTTGTTTTGGGTTGAACGTGAGTTGTTGTTTATTCCATAAACCCTAGATACATATTTATAGTCCAGGGGACTTTCTAACGTGGGAATATCCCACCGTACACGATACAAACTCTAATCTTGATCTAAAACATAACCTACTATAATTAAAGATACACGGGCAAACTAGCCCAAATTCTCCGTGCAAGGCCGCTTCAGAGACCTTCCACGTGTAGTCTTCCAAGCCCATCTCTCTTACGGCCCACCTCTGGATTTGTCCAAAATCTGGTGATAACAGTGGGTTAGACTTAAATGTGTTTTGAATTTGCTTCTTGATGCTCTCTTTTGCTTCAATAATTATTTCTTGCGAGTGCATCATTAAAACTGCTGAGCCCATCTTAATGGCTATAAAGAAAGCACTTCTTGGGAGATAACCCATGTCTTTATTTTGCTACTGTTTTGTTGTGTCTTGGAAGTTGTTACTACTGTAGCAACCTCTCCTTATCTTTATTTTATTGCAATGTTGTGCCAAGTGAAGTCTCTAATAGAAGGTTGATACTAGATTTGGATTTCTGCGCAGAAACAGATTTCTATCTGTCACGAATCTGGGCAGGGCTCTCTGTAGGTAACTCAGAAAAATCTGCCAATTTACGTGCGTGTTCCTCAGATATGTACGCAACTTTCATTAGTTTTGAGTTTTCTGATTTGAGCAACGGAAGTACCTCTTAAAATTTGTGTTTACTGGCTGTTCTGTTTTGACAGATTCTGTCTCTGTTTTTTGCATTGTCTCTTGTGGATTTTAAGCAAGGCTTTCTAGATGTGGAGAGCTGTAGCTAATGTTTTATTGAGTTCTTGCAATGTGTCACTTCAGGGCTAAAGTGGATTAAAGTTTTTTTGAGTACTAACCCCTCTAATGAAGTTTATGAGAAGTTTGGTGTGAAGGAAGTTTTCAAGGGTCAAGAGAGGAGGATGATATATGATCAAGAAGAGTGAAAAGTCTAAGCTTGGGGATGCCCCCGTGGTTCATCCCTGCATATTTCAAGAAGACTCAAGCGTCTAAGCTTGGGGATGCCCAAGGCATCCCCTTCTTCATCAACTTATCAGGTTTCTTCTATTGAAACTATATTTTTATTCGGTCACATCATATGTGCTTTACTTGGAGCATCTGTTTGTTTTTATTTTTGTTTATGTTTGAATAAATTCGGATCCTAGCAATCCTTGTTTGGGAGAGGTACACGCTCCGCTTTTTCATATGAACACTTGTGTTCTTCGTTTTACTTTTAATGTTCAATGATAAAAGTTGGAAGCTATTGCACTCATTGTTATTTGGTTGGAAACAGAAAATGCTTCATATTGTCTTGGATAATTTGATACTTGGCAATTGTTTTGAGCTCTCAAGTAGGTCATGATTAAGCTCTTGCATCATGTAGTTTAAACCTATTAGTGGAGAACTACCGTAGAGCTTGTTGAAATTGGTTTGCGTGATTGGTCTCTCTAAGGTCAAGATATTTTCTGGTAAAAGTGTTTGAGCAACAAGGAAGACAGTGTAGAGTTTTATAATGCTTGCAATATGTTCTTATGTAAGTTTTGCTGTACCGGTTCATACTTGTGTTTGCTTCAAACAACCTTGCTAGCCCAAAGCCTTGTACTGAGAGGGAATGCTTCTCGTGCATCCAAAACCTTGAGCCAAAACCTATGCCATTTGTGTCCACCATATCTACCTACTATGTGGTATTTCCTGCCATTCCAAGCAAATACTTCATGTGCTACCTTTAAACAATTCAAAAGCTATTATCTCTTATTTGTGTCAATGTTTTATAGCTCATGAGGAAGTATGTGGTGTTTTATCTTTCGATCTTGTCATTTACTTTTGACAGACTTTCAATGGACTAGTGGCTTCATCCGCTTATCCAATAATTTTGCAAAAAGAGCTGGCGCGGGGTTCCCAGCCCCCAATTAATCAACCTTCATTAATAATTCTCTTCACATGTTTTGCTCTGATTCATCAGTAAGCAACTTAATTTTGCAAATAGACACTCCTTCATGGTATGTGAATGTTGGAAGGCACCCGAGGATTCGGTTAGCCATGGCTTGTGAAAGCAAAAGGTTGGGAGGAGTGTCAACCATAAATAATAAAACTAAAATACATGTGTAAACAAAAGAGAAGAAGGATGATCTACCTTGCTGGTAGAGATAACGTCCTTCATGGGAGCCGCTCTTGAGAGTCTGGTTGATGAGGTAGTTAGAGTGCCCACTACCATTCGTTGACAACAACAAACACCTCTCAAAACTTTACTTTTATACTCTCTATATGATTTCAAAACTTAAAAAGCTCTAGCACATGATTTAATCCCTGCTTCCCTCTGCGAAGGGCCTTTCTTTTACTTTATGTTGAGTCAGTTTACCTACTCCTTTCTATCTTAGAAGCAAACACTTGTGTCAACTGTGCATTAATTCTTACATACTTGCTTATTTGCATTCATTATATTACTTTGTGTTGACAATTATCCATGAGATATGCATGTTGAAAGTTGAAAGCAATTGCTGAAACTTAAATGTTCCTCTGTGTTGCTTCAATGCCTTTACTTTGAATGTATTGCTTTATGAGTTAACTCTGATGCAAGACTTTTGATGCTTGTCTTGAGAGTACTATTCATGAAAAGTTTTGCTATATGTTATCTATTTGTTAGCAACTATAGATCATTGCCTTGAGTTACTGCATTCATCTCATATGCTTTATAATAGGATGATCAAGATTATGTAAGTAGCATGTCACTACAGAAATTACTCTTTTTATCGTTTCCCTACTCGAGGACGAGCAGGAACTAAGCTTGGGGATGCTGATACGTCTCCAACGTACCTATAATTTCTGATGTTCCATGCTTGTTTTATGACAATACTTACATGTTTTGCTTGCACTTTATAATGTTTTTATGCATTTTCCGGAACTAACCTATTAACGAGATGCCGAAGGGCCAGTTGCTGTTTTCTGTTGTTTTTGGTTCCAGAAAGGCTGTTCGGGCAATATTCTCGGAATTCGACGAAATCAACGCCCAGAACCTTATTTTTCCCGGAACCTTCCAGAAAGTCAGAGGGGGACCAGAGGGGAGCCCTGGGGGCCCCACACAACAGGGCCGCGCGGGCTCCACCCTGGCCGCGCCGGCCTATGGGGAGGAGGCCCCGTGGCCCCTCTGACTCCGACTCTTTGCCTATTTAAGCCGTCCTGACCTAAAACATCGATACCAATTGACGAAACTCCAGAAAGACTCTAGGGGCGCCGCCACCATCGCGAAACTCCAATTCGGGGGACAGAAGTCTCTGTTCCGGCACCCTGCCGGGACGGGGAAGTGCCCCCAGAAGCCATCTCCATCATGCTCCGTGAGTAGTTCCCCCATGGACTACAGGTTCTAGCTGTAGCTAGTTGGTATTCTCTCCCCCATGTACTTCAATACAATGATCTCATGAGCTGCCTTACATGATTGAGATTCATCTGATGTAATCGGTGTTGTGTTTGTTGGGATCCGATGGATTGTTACATTATGATTAGTCTATCTATAAAGTTTGTGAAGTTATTATTGCTGCAATCTTGTTGTGTTTAATGCTTGTCACTAGCACTACTAGGGAAAGGCCCATTGCCGGCGCACCTAAAAGGCCCATTGCCGGCGCACCACGAGCCCGCCGGTGCGAACGCGCCGGTGATAAATGGACACTGCCGGCGCACCAGGTAGAGCGCCGGCGATAAGTCAGCTACTGCCGGCGCACCACCCAAGCTTCGCCGGCATAGCGAAATTCCACCGGCGCACGTGCAGCTGCGCCGGCAGTAGGTCTTCCAGCACTGGCGCATGCCACGTGCGCCGGTAGTAGGGCATTTAGGTGCACCGGTAATTATATTCGAAAATTCATTTTCCAGCTTTTTTTCTAGCATATTACAATACATATTTGACAGCAGTATATATTTACAACGTAGTTCATATTTAGACAGCATTACATGCAATATGAGAAGCACATAGAGAGCCAAGTTTCATTTCGGTATCAATACACAATTACGCAAGTCTCGTTCCGGAATGTGTTGATTCATACAACACATGTGCATATGCAACACCGAACGACGAAGTTTCACAAAGTTAGAAGTCTCGGTACATAGTCGTCACAAGTATCGTCATACACCTCACAATGTAGGTCCTAACCTAAACTACAATCACATAGAACATGACCAACATGGTCATGATGACCATCATCACGAAGGCCATGGTCTTCATCCGGTTCCTCCTCATGTCCCTCATCTCTCCCGCTAGATAACGGGCGTATCTTCCTTCCGCCTCCACCCTAGTGGGGTATCCCTTGTAGCTATTGCCGCTGAAACGGTGCACCTGTCTCCGACAGTCCTCCCAGTCGTCGTAGACTCCAGGAACCCTCCCCTTGTACACGACATATGTCGTCGGCATCTCCATTCACAAGACAAGTAAAACGTTAGTACCAATGCAATGAACAAGTGCCAACTCAAATAAGAGACAAGTAGTATGAACTAAATAGCATGTGCCTCATACTTTGTTGGTCGAAATAAATAATAACATACAGGGATGGGGTCAGTGAGGCTAGGTAAGATGCACAATAGATTGATATTTGTGGCCATCACACCAAGCCTCACTGGCCCCACCCCGGAGTGTACAAGTGACCGAACATTTTAATCATCGGCCAATGCAATTAAGAAGTGCGAACTCAAAATAGAAGACAAGTAGTACGAATTAAATAGCGTGCCTCATACTTTGTCGGTCGAAACAAATATTAACATCCAGGGATGGAGTCAGTGAGGCTAGGTAGGATGCACAATAGATTGATACTTGTGGCCGTCGCACCAAGGCTCACTGGCTCCACCCCCGAGTGTACGATTGACCGAACATTCTAATCATCGGCGAACTCCAAATACGAGGCAAGTAGTGGTCGAGTAAATGCAAATAATTATTAAGCTATGTACGCCATAATCTTGAAATATATAGCGAAGTAAATGAAACTACAGACACATGTTCACATGCACATTCATACAACTAAATAAAAGCAACTAGTCGATTCTATGGGAATATATAGCAATTATTACAGTACGGAAGTTCAAGGACATATCGTTCAAGCTTTAGCAAGTGTTCCCGTCGTAGGATCAGGTTGTACGCCTAGGGGGGAATGGACGGCAGCCCTCAAGCGAGTTGAACGGCCTCTCATCACGCGACATCTCCAAGCGGAGGTCTATCTCGTCATTAGGTGGTAGACCATAGCCGTAGAAGAACTCGCCAGACCTATTGTTGACATCCTGCAGGATTATCGTGCAAATGAACTGCTGGATGCGACCCCAGTTCTTTCTAATCTCTCTATCAGGGACATCCGCCATGTTTGCAAACCTGTTTCTGAGATTCTCTGGCAGCAACATGTCATCTGCGTACTTTATGTACTCCTGCATCTGAAGGATGGCGTACCACGCGTCCATCCCATTGTCGGGCGTCGACTGCCTGAGGCAGGGGAAGTTGGTTGTGTGGGTTAAGACCAAGCCTCCTCGGGATTTCCTCTCTACTTTGAGGGGGCCTGCCTTGTTGGCGAAGCCGGTGAGAGCATCATTGAGAAGGGCCCTGATGTGGGAGTAGTCTTTCTTGCGGTCCCTACCCGAGTCGAGATAGACTGCATGCGAGTGTTGCGGGTGCACGACGATGAGGGTGCAGAACTTGTCTCTGCGGAAAACACACGGATTAACCTTTGGAAATGCAAATGGAGATATAGGATAGAATGGTGATGGGGGACTAGCGAGTGATTACTTACTCGGGGAAGTAAGGGATGAGAATGGCGCCCTTCTTAATGTTCGCCAGCATGAAATCCTCGACCTGCTGGGTGGCAATCGCGCGATCCCCAGGGTTGCAGATGATGCTCTCCCGCATATAGAAGGGGTCCATTATCGCGATGGTCGGCGTCTGATGGCGTGTAATTCACACGTTCGTTGGGAACCCCAAGAGGAAGGTATGATGCGCACAGCAGCAAGTTTTCCCTCAGAAAGAAACCAAGGTTTATCGAACCAGGAGGAGCCAAGAAGCACGTTGAAGGTTGATGGCGGCGGGATGTAGTGCGGCGCAACACCAGGGATTCCGGCGCCAACGTGGAACCTGCACAACACAACCAAAGTACTTTGCCCCAACGAAACAGTGAGGTTGTCAATCTCACCGGCTTGCTGTAACAAAGGATTAACCGTATTGTGTGGAAGATGATTGCTTGCAGAAAACAGTAGAACAAGTATTGCAGTAGATTGTATTTCAGTAAAGAGAATTGGACCGGGGTCCACAGTTCACTAGAGGTGTCTCTCCCATAAGACGAACAGCATGTTGGGTGAACAAATTACAGTTGGGCAATTGACAAATAAAGAGAGCATGACCATGCACATACATATCATGATGAGTATAGTGAGATTTAATTGGGCATTACGACAAAGTACATAGACCGCCATCCAACTGCATCTATGCCTAAAAAGTCCACCTTCAGGTTATCATCCGAACCCCCTCCAGTATTAAGTTGCAAAGCAACAGACAATTGCATTAAGTATGGTGCGTAATGTAATCAACAACTACATCCTTAGACATAGCATCAATGTTTTATCCCTAGTGGCAACAGCACAACACAACCTTAGAACTTTCTGTCACATCGTCCTGTGTCAATGCAGGCATGAACCCACTATCGAGCATAAGTACTCCCTCTTGGAGTTACAAGCATCTACTTGGCCAGAGCATCTACTAGTAACAGAAAGCATGCAAGATCATAAACAACACGTAGATATAACTTTGATAATCAACATAACAAGTATTCTCTATTCATCGGATCCCAACAAACGCAACATATAGAATTACAGATAGATGATCTTGATCATGTTAGGCAGCTCACAAGATCCGACAATGATAGCACAATGGGGAGAAGACAACCATCTAGCTACTGCTATGGACCCATAGTCCAGGGGTAGACTACTCACACATCACTCCGGAGGCGACCATGGCGGTGTAGAGTCCTCCGGGAGATGATTCCCCTCTCCGGCAGGGTGCCGGAGGCGATCTCCTGGATCCCCCGAGATGGGATCGGCGGCGGCGGCGTCTCAGTAAGGTTTTCCGTATCGTGGCTCTCGGTACTGGGGGTTTCGTCACGGAGGCTTTAAGTAGGCGGAAGGGCAAGTCAAGAGGCGGCACGGGGGGCCCACAGCATAGGCCGGCGCGGCCAGGGGTGGGGCCACGCCGCTCTAGGGTTTGGCCACCCCGTGGCCCCTCTTCGTCTCGTCTTCGGACTTCTGGAAGCTTCGTGGAAAAATAGGCCCCTGGGCGTTGATTTCGTCCAATTCCGAGAATATTTCGTTACTAGGATTTCTGAAACCAAAAACAGCAGAAAACAAGAATCGGCACTTCGGCATCTTGTTAATAGGTTAGTTCCAGAAAATGCACGAATATGACATAAAGTGTGCATAAAACATGTAGATAACATCAATAATGTGGCATGGAACATAAGAAATTATCGATACGTTGGAGACATATCAGCATCCCCAAGCTTAGTTCTGCTCGTCCCGAGCAGGTAAAACGATAACACAGATAATTTCTGGAGTGACATGCCATCATAATCTTGATCATACTATTTGTAAAGCATATGTAGTGAATGCAGCGATCAAAACAATGTATATGACATGAGTAAACGAGTGAATCATATAGCAAAGACTTTTCATGAATAGTACTTCAAGACAAGCATCAATAAGTCTTGCATAAGAGTTAACTCATAAAGCAATAATTCAAAGTAAAAACATTGAAGCAACACAAAGAAGATTAAGTTTCAGCGGTTGCTTTCAACTTGTAACATGTATATCTCATGGATATTGTCAACATAGAGTAATATAATAAGTGCAATAAGCAAGTATGTAGGAATCAATGCACAGTTCACACAAGTGTTTGCTTCTTGAGGTGGAGAGAAATAGGTGAACTGACTCAACATTGAAAGTAAAAGAATGGTCCTCCATAGAGGAAAAGCATCGATTGCTATATTTGTGCTAGAGCTTTGATTTTGAAAACATGAAACAATTTTGTCAACGGTAGTAATAAAGCATATGCATCATGTAAATTATATCTTATAAGTTGCAAGCCTCATGCATAGTGTACTAATAGTGCCCGCACCTTGTCCTAATTAGCTTGGACTACCGGATCATCAGAATGCACTGTTTTAACCAAGTGTCACAAAGGGGTACCTCTATGCCGCCTGTACAAAGGTCTAAGGAGAAAGCTCGCATTGGATTTCTCGCTATTGATTATTCTTCAACTTAGACATCCATACCGGGACAACATAGACAACAGATAATGGACTCCTCTTTTATGCATAAGCATGTAACAACAATTAATAATTTTCTCATTTGAGATTGAGGATATTTGTCCAAAACTGAAACTTCCACCATGGATCATGGCTTTAGTTAGCGGCCCAATGTTCTTCTCTAACAATATGCATGCTTAACCATAAGGTGGTAGATCGCTCTTACTTCAAATAAGACGGACATGCATAGCAACTCACATGAAATTCAACAATGAATAGTTGATGGCGTCCCCAGTGAACATGGTTATCGCACAACAAGCAACTTAATAAGAGATAAAGTGCATAAGTACATATTTAATACCACAATAGTTTTTAGGCTATTTGTCCCATGAGCTATATATTGCAAAGGTGAATGATGGAATTTTAATGGTAGCACTCAAGCAATTTACTTTGGAATGGTGGAAAATACCATGTAGTAGGTAGGTATGGTGGACACAAATGGCATAGTGTTGTTTGGCTCAAGGATTTGGATGCATGAGAAGTATTCCCTCTCGATACAAGGTTTAGGCTAGCAAGGCTTATTTGAAACAAACACAAGGATGAACCGGTGCAGCAAAACTCACATAAAAGACATATTGTAAACATTATAAGACTCTACACCGTCTTCCTTGTTGTTCAAACTCAATACTAGAAATTATCTAGACCTTAGAGAAACCAAATATGCAAACCAAATTTTAGCATGCTCTATGTATTTCTTCATTAATAGGTGCAAAGCATATGATGCAAGAGCTTAATCATGAGCACAACAATTGCCAAGTATCACATTACCCAAGACATTTATAGCAATTACTACATGTATCATTTTCCAATTCCAACCATATAACAATTTAACGAAGGAGAAACTTCGCCATGAATACTATGAGTAGAAACCAAGGACATACTTGTCCATATGCTACAGCGGAGTGTGTCTCTCTCCCATAAAGTGAATGCTAGGATCCATTTTATTCAAACAAAACAAAAAAACAAAAACAAACCGACGCTCCAAGAAAAAGCACATAAGATGTGATGGAATAAAAATATAGTTTCAGGGGAGGAACCTGATAATGTTGTCGATGAAGAAGGGGATGCCTTGGGCATCCCCAAGCTTAGACGCTTGAGTCTTCTTGATATATGCAGGGGTGAACCACCGGGGCATCCCCGAGCTTAGAGCTTTCACTCTCCTTGATCATGTTGCATCATACTCCTCTCTTGATCCTTGAAAACTTCCTCCACACCAAACTCGAAACAACTCATTAGAGGGTTAGTGCACAATATAAATTGACATATTCAGAGGTGACACAATCATTCTTAACACTTCTGGACATTGCATAATGCTACTGGACATTAGTGGATCAAAGAAATTCATCCAACATAGCAAAAGAGGCAATGCGAAATAAAAGGCAGAATCTGTCAAAACAGAACAGTTCGTATTGACGAATTTTAAAATGGCACCAGACTTGCTCAAATGAAAATGCTCAAATTGAATGAAAGTTGCGTACATATCTGAGGATCATGCACGTAAATTGGCTTAATTTTCTGAGCTACCTACAGGGAGGTGGACCCAGATTCGTGACAGAAAAAAAATCTGGAACTGCGCAGTAATCCAAATCTAGTACTTACTTTTCTATCAACGGCTTAACTTGGCACAACAAAACACAAAACTAAGATAAGGAGATGTTGCTACAGTAGTAAACAAATTCCAAGACTTAAAATAAAAACAAAGTACTGTAGGTAAAAACATGGGTTGTCTCCCATAAGCGCTTTTCTTTAACGCCTTTCAGCTAGGCGCAGAAAGTGTGTATCAAGTATTATCAAAGGATGATGCATTCTCAGCGGGGTGTGGAGTTTTCTCAACCAGGCATAATATATTAGATACATAAGTTTTAGCATCTCCCTTTTCATTAGTCTTAGGCGTGCTACTCTCATCAAACAAATTTTCAGGAACAAGCCAAGTATAGTTATTTTCTAGTGCATCATTCATAGCTAAGAGTTTACATGGTATTGGTGCTTTGATCTCCCCACCATCATCAATATTATTAGTGTATCTTATTCTATCCATGTCCATCTTTTCAAGGAGACTAACAAAATTAGTATGAGAACCAAGCATATCATATTTAGCAAAGACCTTTCTAGCCTCTCTTGCTATACCACCAAATTCTCTAAGAAGGGTTTCTAGAACAAAATCTTTCTTTTCCCCTTCTTCCATATCACCAAGTGTGAGAAACATGTGTTGGATTATAGGATTAAGATTAACAAATTTAGTTTCCAACATGTGAACTAAAGAAGCAGCAGCAATTTCATAAGTAGGCGCTAGGTCTACCAAGTGTCTATCTTCAAAGTCATCAATGGTACTAACATGATTGAAAAATTCTTCTATATTATTTCTCCCAACTATAGACCCACGTCCTACCGGTATGTCTTTTGTGGTAAAATTAAAAGGAAACATGATGAAATAAGTAAAGTAAATGCAAGTAACTAATTTTTTTGTGTTTTTGATATAGCAAACAAGATAGCAAATAAAGTAAAACTAGCAACTAATTTTTTTGTATTTTGATTTAGTGCAGCAAACAAAGTAGTAAATAAAACTAAGCAAGACAAAAACAAAGTAAAGAGATTGAGAAGTGGAGACTCCCCTTGCAGCGTGTCTTGATCTCCCCGGCAACGGCGCCAGAAAATATGCTTGATGGCGTGTAATTCACACGTTCGTTGGGAACCCCAAGAGGAAGGTATGATGCGCACAGCAGCAAGTTTTCCCTCAGAAAGAAACCAAGGTTTATCGAACCAGGAGGAGCCAAGAAGCACGTTGAAGGTTGATGGCGGCGGGATGTAGTGCGGCGCAACACCAGGGATTCCGGTGCCAACGTGGAATCTGCACAACACAACCAAAGTACTTTGCCCCAACGAAACAGTGAGGTTGTCAATCTCACCGGCTTGCTGTAACAAAGGATTAACCGTATTGTGTGGAAGATGATTGCTTGCAGAAAACAGTAGAACAAGTATTGCAAGAGATTGTATTTCAAGAAAGAGAATTGGACCGGGGTCCACAGTTCACTAGAGGTGTCTCTCCCATAAGACGAACAGCATGTTGGGTGAACAAATTACAGTTGGGCAATTGACAAATAAAGAGAGCATGACCATGCACATACATATCATGATGAGTATAGTGAGATTTAATTGGGCATTACGACAAAGTACATAGACCGCCATCCAACTGCATCTATGCCTAAAAAGTCCACCTTCAAAGTTATCATCCGAACCCCTCCGGTATTAAGTTGCAAAGCAACAGACAATTGCATTAAGTATGGTGCGTAATGTAATCAACAACTACATCCTTAGACATAGCATCAATGTTTTATCCCTAGTGGCAACAGCACAACACAACCTTAGAACTTTCTCATCACCGTCCCTGTGTCAATGCAGGCATGAACCCACTATCGAGCATAAGTACCCCCTCTTGGAGTTACAAGCATCTACTTGGCCAGAGCATCTACTAGTAACGGAAAGCATGCAAGATCATAAACAACACGTAGATATAACTTTGATAATCAACATAACAAGTATTCTCTATTCATCGGATCCCAACAAACACAACATATAGAATTACAGATAGATGATCTTGATCATGTTAGGCAGCTCACAAGATCCGACAATGATAGCACAATGGGGAGAAGACAACCATCTAGCTACTGCTATGGACCCATAGTCCAGGGGTAGACTACTCACACATCACTCCGGAGGCGACCATGGCGGTGTAGAGTCCTCCGGGAGATGATTCCCCTCTCCGGCAGGGTGCCGGAGGCGATCTCCTGGATCCCCCGAGATGGGATCGGCGGCGGCGGCGTCTCAGTAAGGTTTTCCGTATCGTGGCTCTCGGTACTGGGGGTTTCGTCACGGAGGCTTTAAGTAGGCGGAAGGGCAAGTCAAGAGGCGGCACGGGGGGCCCACACCATAGGCCGGCGCGGCCAGGGGTGGGGCCGCGCCGCCCTAGGGTTTGGCCACCCCGTGGCCCCTCTTCGTCTCGTCTTCGGACTTCTGGAAGCTTCGTGGAAAAATAGGCCCCTGGGCGTTGATTTCGTCCAATTCCGAGAATATTTCGTTACTAGGATTTCTGAAACCAAAAACAGCAGAAAACAGCAACTGGCACTTCGGCATCTTGTTAATAGGTTAGTTCCAGAAAATGCACGAATATGACATAAAGTGTTCATAAAACATGTAGATAACATCAATAATGTGGCATGGAACATAAGAAATTATCGATAAGTTGGAGACGTATCAGCGTCCCCTCCTTAACAATCTGGGAAGACAAGCTTAGAGCAACTAGGCGAACCACACTAAAGTGGAGCGCTTGCATGCGATAGATGCTGAAGATGTCGTTGAACCGGATGAAGCACAAGTCCGCGGGGTACTTCTCGACGAAGTTCATGCCAGTTGGCACCTTCGCCACGAAGAGAGGGTAACCAGGATCTTTTGATTTGAGAAGAAGGTTCTCCACATGCAAGACAGTCTCATGCAAGCTCCTCATATCCGGGGTGAGTTTCTTCACGACATGCTCCGGCAGCATCGGTTGACCCAAGTGATGCAGAGGTCACCAATTGTTTGGCAACTTGTCAAGGAGTGGGACCTTGTCCTTGGATTTGGCCGCCGCCGCCTTGTCTTGGGCGTCCTTCTTATTTTGCCTCTTCCTCTTCTTGGGTTGTACTGATGGACCCTCCATCGCCGTAGTGGCCGTAGCACGGAGTGTGTTTGGGCTCAACATATTTTTGACGGCGGCGGTGGCGACCTCCTCAGGATTTTCCTCCTCATCAGCCATTTCTTGAGAATCGAACAGCTTCTTGGAGCACACATATTTCAAGCCCGGCGCATCCTCATGGACAACTTGTGAAGACGTAGGAATATCCCATTGGAAGTTGTCACGTTCATATTCCTCGGCCTCTGGCGCAGCTGGCTGTTGTGGTGGGGCGCTGACCTCTGGCGCAGCTGGCCGTTCTGGTGGGGCGATGACCACGGCGCCGCCGGGCTGTCGTGGGAGGGACGCTGACATGTGGCGCCGCAAGGTGCTTGTCTTTGCTTGCCGTCGACCCCGAGTAGGTGTTGATCCGAATTAGGGTCTTCGGCCATAGCAGTACCCAACCCTTCAGTGAGGCCAGATTCAACGGGCTATCGTCATCGGCACCATGCGGTTGATTAGGAGGAAACAAATCCTCATAGCCCGGTAACGCCCGATCCACTTCAACCCGGTAAACGTCATCCGCCATATCTCGTGTGTGCCACTTCTTATCCAGGGGCCGAAGGATGGACCCCCTCGCGACGTCTTTGAGTTCGTCATTTACTCTCATCAGGAAGGTGCATGGCGTTGAGAGCGCCTGCGAGAACATGTGTATGGCGTTAGAGAGAGGGCAAGGATGACGAAACTAATATATTAACTTGATGTACACATTAGTTAATTACCGTGAGGGCGTTGAGCTCGGCTAATGTCGACGGGCCAGCACATGCGGCGGCGGGCGTGCAAGTGACGGAGGGGCTGCTACCCGGCATGGACGGTGAATCCCTAGCACCAGCGACATTGCCGGCGGCCGGAGGAATCTCCATTATAACATTGTCATTGCCGGCGGACGGCGGCACCATCGAGTTGCTGCCGTTGAAGCTAACCACTTGCATTTTCGGGGGGGGGGCCTTGTTTGCCACCCTCATACCACGCTTGTAGAGCGTTGAAATCTGCTTGGACTCCAGCGGCGACTTCAGCTTTGACTTCAGGTACGAGTGTAGCTTTGAGTTGCGGTACCAGTTGCGGTACCAAACCAGCTTGGACTTGGGCTAGGATTGACTCCCTCATTTCCTCCGCCTCCCGCTGCTTCCTCTCATTACGCGCATTTTTATCGGCCGCAGACGACAAGCCATAGTGACCATGCTTGTAGCCTGTACCGGCGCCAGCCACACGGCCTCTATGCGGCCTTCTCGTCGGTGAATGCTCATTAACGATGTTTAGCGCCCGTACGAGAGGCTTGTCCCATGCTACCCTGCCCGTCGACGCCTGGGACGAGGAGCCTTCGTCACCTTGAGAAAGTCTTTGTCTTTCTTCTTCCTGCGGAAGAAACGCGAACCATTTAGAAATGTTGCTACTATTATATGAACGATACTTGATCTAATAAAACCGGTAAATTGCTTACCAGTTTTTTCTCCAACGCCAGGACCTTCTTGTCGTTCGTGAACCAAATTATGTCGGTTATGACCTTCGGGTCCGTGACAAGTTCCCCGGTTAGTTTCTTCTTATGGTACCGGGACCTGATGAATCTTCTTTCAAGCGGGTCCTTGTACTTGAGCCAGGGTTCTCAATGCCGGCATTTACATACGCCTCGTCCTCCTTCGCCCAATAGGGCTCCTTTCCCTCGTACCCACGGCTCCCAAGGTTGTGGTTGCCGATGTTAAGCTCCCGCATTTCCTTCCCCCACAACTTGCGATTCTTGGTTGCTTGTAGCTCTTCATTGGCCACAAAAGCATCAAAGTCCGCCTGGGTGACATGCGGAAAGGCGGAGTGGACCTCTTCGAAACCTTTGCCCTCAGCAATCAGCTTCCGCACCATGTACTTATAGCTGCTGAGGTGTTTGGTGAACTTCAGGAGGGCTTGTGAGTTCACAATGTTGTTGGTTTGATGACTGGAGGCGTAGTCGCCTAGGAACTTGTATCGTGCGTGCAACCTCGCAATGAGCTGGGCTCGCAAAGGCGCTTTGCTCTCAGCTCGGAGGTCCATCTCGTTGAGATTGACGACCTCTCGGAGGATACATGCCAGTTGGTTGCCGTACCCCTTGGCAACATCCTTAGGCTCCACCGGCAAACCACTGGCGGGGTCCACCTCTTTGACTGTGTCTCTGCCGGTGCCGACCGTGTTTTGGCGCCTTGCCTTCCGCGGCCTCTTGGCTCCACTTGTCCCGGTGCCACTACTCCCGGCGGCGCCGCTAGGATCGTCGCCGCTTGTCTCGCCGCCACCCCCGGTGGCGCCGGTTGCCTCATCGCCGCTAGGCTCGTAGGTACTACCCCCGGTGGCGGCGCTTGCCTCGTTGCCGCTCGGCTCATCGGCACTACCCCCAGCGGCATCCTCCATCTCATGGTCCTCGTCGCCGCCAACACCAGCGGCCTCGGCATCCTCCTCCGTCCTAAAGAAGTGCCTATTGTAGTGCTCCTCTAACTCTTCTTGAGACGACATGGTGGCTTGCACTAATAGAAGATGAAAAAGAGTTAGAATTCACGGAAAAATTCGGCATGACCTTTGCTAAAAATTGGTCATGCCGAGTGCTAGAATTGCCGGAACGGAAATGAATCGACATTCCGGCACTCAATAGCAACTCAATCCCTGTAACAGAAATGCAATTCACATATATGATACATTTTTCATTTTCATTTCTTTTCCAACCAGCATCAGAGAGTGAACATAGCAACAACATGTGTCATTTCTCATTTGTGAACACTTGACAGCATCAGAGTGTGAACATAGCAACCAGAGACAACATTTCCATCTCAACCAGAAGCAAACCAGAAGCATTTAGTATAACAAATACAACCAGAGACAACATATCCATCTCAACATTTCCAACTACTACCTTTTTCTTTATTTATTTCTGTAGTTGCTACTATCATACCAAACATCTAAATACTGCAGAGTTTAGAAAATTAAACATAATGAAAAACTAACATACTGCCTAGTGCCTAGTTCTTCTCCAACAAACATTTCATTTTCTTTTTTCACCATGTATTCTAGTCTGTACAAAAAGCTAATTCATTTCATTTTCATTTCACAATAACCATCAGTAATAGCACTACAGTAGCATCATTTCCAGTGAGTCAGTGACAGAATTTCATCATGCTAGCCCTGGATTCAAACCAGAATTCAAACACTAAAATAAAAACCATAACCATTTTACATCAACACCATGCTACTCTCTGGCTACATAATTAAAACAGTGCCAAACAGAGCTTGTACCCACTTATACAAAATACACTAGGTACCTTATCATTTTCATTTTGTTTTAAATGAACCAGATAAGGAACATAGCACCAATTTTCATTTTCTTTTAAATGAACCAGAGAAGCTCACATGTGTCATTTCTCATTTGTGGATTATCAGAAAGCTCCAATTATAAATCAACTAAATGAACCTAGCTAGCTACTGTCCATTTGCAACAGCACATCATATATTTGCAAAAACACAATTTTAAATGAACCAGAGAATGAACATAGCACTTGTTCTTCTTAAATTAAGTAAACCAGTAGCTAAACCAGTAGTAGCATTTGCTAGCAAATTTTATTAACTAAACCTAATAAATTATTTTAACCAGAGAACCATCATATTATTATGAACATACCTAAGAAACATGAACCTAGCTAGCTACTTCATTTGCATTTCATCTAAACCAACTAAAGCAACATATATAAAGTTCATTTTCAACTTGATTGCAGTAGCATAAGCATGAGCATTATATATATATATGGTAGTAGCATAAGCATTGCATCTTGCATTTCATTTTAAAATTGGTTTAGTTTCAAACCAGAGAGCTTAATTGTTACTTTAATTTATATGAATTGGCAGTAGCATAACCATTTTCCTGGGCATTAGGCATTTGTAAGCAAATATATTTCTCTACTTTTGTATACCAACTGAGCATCAATTTCAAGCATCTGAGCATCAATTTCCTGGGCATTTTTAAACCAGAGAACTAACATTTAATCAAGAACTAACATACTTCCACAGAAATAGCATTTTAGGATTTTTCAACTAACAAATTCAAACCAGAGAACACATTTTTAGCATTCTGTAACAATTTCCAACCAGAAAACAAATTTTATCAACTAAACCAACTAACACTAGCTATTTACATTTTTTCATTTTGTTATTTCTATATCACCAAAACAAGAGAACAATTTTTAGCATTTAACTAAATCAATTAAATGAAACCTACTGCTAGCATTCAAAATTTTATGTATAACTTATAATGAAAAATTGAAACCTACTGCTAGAATTTGAAACCAATTTTTAGCATTCAAAAATTCAAACCAGAGAACCAATTGGTTTAGGGTTGAACAAATTCAAACCAGAGAACCCTATTTCCAATTTGAACAAGGAAATTGCAATATGGTTCATTTAAAAATTACTACATTTTCATTTGCATTGAACCAATGAACACCGCAATGAACCCTAATAGCAGTTTTATCATTCATTTTAAACCAGAGAATTGCTAAAATTTGCATTTCTTGCATTTCTTGCAATGTTAACCAAAGGTAACCAAGCAGAAATCCAAGGGATCATATTGACTTGCACTAATTCAGCTTTAGGCTATCCAATCCCTCAATATACTAATGCAAGAATCAGAGGGAAGAACCCTAGCAACCTACGAGGAAGAACCCTAACAGAAGGGGAAAGGGAAGGGGGAGGGAAGGGGGAGGGAAGGGGGAGGGAAGGGGAGAGGGAAGCTCACCGTGGCTGGCGACTTCTTCTCCAACGGTGGCGCCTCCTGCTCCTTGATGTGCGGCGGCCTCCTCCTCCTCGATGTGCGGCGGCCTCCTCCTCCTCGATGTGCGGCGGCGCCCTCCTGCTCCCCCGAGTGGCAGCGGTGAGTTGCTTCGGCTTTGGCGATGGGCACGGGTGCGGGAAGGTTGTGGGGATGGGCGGCGGTGGAGCGGTTAAGGCGAGGGGACGATGGAACGGTTAGGGTGGCGGCAGAGCTCCGGCCGGCGGTGCTCGATGTGCGCAGAGAGGGGGGATCGAGATGTGGCAGGGGAGAAGGAAAGGAAGAAAAACGGTTAAGTCCAGGTTATAGCTGTGCCAGGGTTATTGCCGGCGCACGAGCTCACACGTTCGCCGGGGACAAGTATACCCCCGGCGAAGCAAGGACGTGGTGCGCCGGCAATAACCCTGGCACAGCTAAACCTGGGACATGTTTAGCAGTATACATTTGCATTACAAAATCCTATACTATTTTTATTTATTTATTTCTTTTCTCTTTACTGTATACTGTATTTTCTTAACTTTTCAAGATAATAACAAAGCAATATGCATGAGTTATGTAAAAAACATGAAGAGTGTTTCACAAAATATATACATACACAAAATATTGACCAACACAATATTAATTAGTCATACATAAAATATTGGCCATGACCATATGAGTAGTTATGAATTACACAAAATATGAGTTATAGATTGCAAATAAAGTTTTACATCATCGATTGAGAAGAGTGTTTCACTTTCTTCTTGCTTTTCTTGCTCGTCGTAGAATAATTTAGCCCCGTGTCGTGACTTCTTCTTTTGAAGGGTCGACCTGACCTCGGTAGCGTGGTCCTGCTTCTTCTTGTGGTGTATGTTGTGTCTTCGTCCTCGGATTCTTCCATCATTGGGTCTCCGACTTGTCCTTCGAAGTCTTCCTCGTTGGCGACTCCATCCATTCCGACGATGGTCCTCTTGCCTCTCCTCACGATAACACGGCTAGGCCTGGATGGGTCGGTTATGAAGAAGCATTGGTGCACGTGTTCGCCGCACCCATGGCTCATTCTCGCGCGGTGGCGTTCGTGGACTTTGATTTGTTGGCTTCGGGTAGAAACATGGTGGTGAAATACCGGTCTTCTTTTCTCGACGCTCTTAGCCCATCTGATACGGAACATCGGCACTTTCTCCCGCCGTAGCTAAGCTCCCAGATTTCCTCGATTCTTCCGTAGTATCTAGTCTTTACGTCACCCGTCCAGGAATCCATCGTTACCCCTGAGTTCTGGTAAACACTGTTCTTGTCTTTTTCTTCCGTGTAGAATGTGTACCCGTTGATATCGTACGCTTGGTAAGTCATGATGTTGGGCGCGGGGCCATGTGACAAGGCCAATACTAGTTTATCCTTGTCAGAATCCATTGGTGGGGGATTAGCATCAATGTGGTCTTTGAACCAGCGCGCGAAAGAGGAGTTGTGATCTCTGTATATTTCTGCTTCCGTCATCATCGGCTTGCCACTGTTCTCTATCATGGTTTTGTGCTCTTTCAACCAAGGATCGATCAAGTCAATGTGTTGTAGCGCTACTAAGTTGGCCCTGTCAAAGTCGGAACTCCGACCAGACATGTGCACGTGCAGTTCCTTCCTTCCATTTTTGTGGCCTACTCCCTCGAACCTACAGAGGTACTTGTTTTGAGGCAAACCAACAGGGTCCTCGATGTCTAGATAATTCATGCAGAAAGAGATGCACTCTTCGGTGAGCCAGCCCTGTACGATGCTTCCATCCGGATGTGACCTGTTACGAACGTATCCTTTAATGACCCCATTCATTCTTTCAAACGGCATCATGTTGTGTAAGAATGCCGGCCCTAGACTGACGATATCATCCATGATATGGACCAACAGATGGACCATCACGTCAAAGAATGCAGGCGGGAAGTACATCTCCATCTCACATAGGATCACCATGATCTCTTCCTGGAGCCTTGCGAGTTTCTTCACGCTTATCGACTTCCGAGTTATGATGTCGAAGAAGTTCTGAGCCCGATCAGCGTTGCACGGACATGGTCATCCATTATACCTCGGATTGCAACCGGAAGAATCTGCGTCATCATCACGTGATGTATCATGAGACTTCATGCCGCTGAAGTTTCGTTTCTTGGGGTCCATGTATCTCGCTTATTAGCCTGGAGTAACCGAAGGGCACTCGACTCCTACAAGGCAATTGAAAAATTGATCGACCTCGGCCGGACTAAAAGTGAAGCAGAGGGGGACAGTAATAGTCCGGCTGCTTAATCCTTTTGCGCTTCGACCGCCGTCCGCCTCCTCCTCCGATCGTCCCTCTTGGGCCGGCGGGATCTGAAGCTCTTCCCTGATGCCCAAAACTTTCAGGTCCTGTCTTGCTTTCGGCCCATCTTTGGTCCGGTCCGGCATGTTGAGAAGAGTGCCAAGCAAGCTCTCGCACACGTTCTTTGTAATATGCATGACATCAAGGCAGTGAGGTGTATCGAGAATTTTCCAAAGACGGCAAGTCCCAAAACACGGACCTCCTTTTCCATACACCAATGAGCGGCGTCGTTTCCTTTTTCTTCTTCTTCTCTCCAGGCTTTTGACGAATCTTTCCCGGCGCAGGGCACTCCTTCCAACCTTTCAAGTAATGTATCGATCTCTTCGCGCTCTTCTTACGTGGAGGTCCTCGGGGTTCATTTGTACCATCGAACAGATCTCCACGCTTTCTCCACGGGTCAGTTTTCTGTAGCCACCTTCGATGCCCCATGTAAACTGTTTTCGAAGAGCCGGGATCCTTACCAAGCTGCAAAAACATCGTCTCTTCCATGCACCTGACACATGCCTTGTGTCCATGGCACACCTGGCACGAAATGTAACCGTATCCGAGGTAGTCCTGCACCGTCGTGATCAACGCGGCTCTCAAAGGGAAATATTCTTCCGCGACGGCGTCCCATGTATCTACCCCTTCCTCCGCCCACAACGTTTCAAGCTCCTCCTTTAATAGTTCGAGATACATGTTGATATCATTTCCTGGCTGTGTCGGCCCTTGAATTAGCATACTCATCTGTATGTACTTCCTCTTCATGCACAGCCAGGGCGGGAGGTTGTAGATCCATACAAACACGGGCCATGTGCTATGTGTGCTGCTCTGGTTTCCGAACGGATTGAATCCGTCCGTGCTCGCACCCAACCTGATGTTTCTGGGATCTGCCCCAAAACTTCCGAATTCATTGTCTAATGCTTTCCACTGGCTTGCATCCGAAGGGTGCGTCAGCACTGGGTGCTCAATCCGCTCTTTATCATTCAACACTACCTCCTTTCTTTCTGCGTGCCAGCGCATGAGCTTTGCTTCCTTGCGGTCCGCGTAGAACCGTTGAAGCCGGGGGGCGAGCGGGAAGTACCACACAACTTTCCGAGGAGCTTTCTTCTTCCCTTTCTTGTACCGTTCAGCTTCACACACAGGACATTTGGTCTTGTCCATGTGCTCCTTGCGATACATGATACAGTCGTTGATGCAGGCGTGATACTTTTCGTGGGGTAAGTCGAGAGGGCATGTGATTCTCTTGGCCTCGGCTAGACTACCAGGACACGTGTTCCCGGCAGGAAGGAGATCTTTCACGTATTCCAGGATGTCGTCGACGCTTGTGTCCATCCATCCGTGTTTCGCCTTCATCTGCAGCACATCGAGAGCTCAAGCGAGACTCCCCCAACCCGCGACCTGAGTCGTACAACGGAGTATTCGAGTCTATC
This sequence comes from Lolium perenne, assembly GCF_019359855.2. NCBI lineage: Eukaryota > Viridiplantae > Streptophyta > Magnoliopsida > Poales > Poaceae > Lolium > Lolium perenne. Next base: position 315,732,425 of record NC_067250.2, read on the forward strand.
TCGAGTTGCTCAAGCTTTGATTTCCGCTTGGCGCCTTTCGTCTTTTCGAGAAGCAGATCTTGAAGATGAGGGTCCCGCACGACTGAAGCTAGCGGCACCTCTTCGTCGTCATCAAGGTTATTGTCGTCGTCAAGGTTATCGTCCTGTGCGACAAACTCTTCATCATCATCAATATCATAATGCCCTCCTTCTTGCCGGCCATTTTTACCACCTGCCGCCGTCGCCCCATTGACCTCCGCGCCATCATCACTCATCCATTGAGTGTGTCCATGCATGAAACCATTAGTGAGCAGGTGCCCCTGCAATTTGCCTGAATACGGGTCAAACCATTTCCCTCGTTTGCATCTCCGGCACGGACACAATACCTCCGTGCGGTTATTTTCATACATGTCGATGATCGCGTGTTTCAGATATCTCATCACGATGCTTTCACTCATCTCGATAACCATTATCGCCTGCATGGTAAGATTACATAATTCATTAGAACCATGCATCCGTCGGTAGTTTTCACGAAATTTTTTGGCATGACCTTCCTACACGGTAGGACATAGGAGCGCCAGAAATGTGCCGAAACGGAAACTTAAAGAATCAACATTTCGGCGCAACGTTGGCAACTCATTTTCAACGCCAACACAACACAAGCACAAGCACAACATATATATATGCCACACACGAGAGCTTTGCTTCAAATGTCCAACATAAGTCGATTTCATTCCTCAATTATTTGTTCATTAATCACCTATTTGTTTGATATATTCGTCAACGAGATCGAGACGTCGCGCCGCTACCATGGCGTATGGAAGCCAACTTTCTAGATCTAGATCTAGATTGAGCGGTCAATGCGTGATAGATAGATCTAGATCTACATACGGATGTGGGAGATGCATGTAGGAAGGGAAGATTTGCTCAAAAAATATGATTTTGTTTGGTCAAATTGGCTAAAGTTGGGGTAGAAATGGGCAAATATTAGGTGGGTTGGGAGAAGGGTCGGGTTGTGTGGATGAGGAGTGAGTTTAGTGGCTTGTGAGTGCTGGTTGGTGGCTGTAATAAGTCCCAGGTTACTGCCGGCGCACCAGGACCTGGGTGCGCCGGCAGTGTATAGCCCATCCGGCTATATCTGCTCCAGACCAGGCCCATGAAGCATTGCCGGCGCACCAGCCCAAGAGCGCGCCGGTAATAGAAAAATTACCGCCGGCGCGCTCCTGGGCTGGTGCACCGGCAATGCTTCGTGGGCCTGGCCGAGTTGGGGGGAGGTGTTGCCAGGAAATAGCGCCGGCGCGTCGTGTCAGCTGGTGCGCCGGCAGTGGGACGGCATCGCCGGCGCGGCGGTTTCCTGGTGCGCCGGCAACAAGTTCCACCGGCGCATGCCTATGGTGGTGCGCCGGCACCACTTGCCTCCACCTATAGGCTTTTCCCTAGTAGTGTAGGGCCCGAGTGGCATGATCTTAGATTTAAGCTCTATACTTATTGCTTAGATTGTATCTACAAGTTTTATGCACATGTCTATGTCCGGAACCAAAGGCCCCAAAGTGACAGAAATTGGGACAACTGGAGGGGAAGGCTTAGATATGAGGATCACATGTTTTACGGAGTGTTAATGCTTTGCTCCGGTGCTCTATTAAAAGGAGTACCTTAATTTCCAGTAGATTCCCTAGAGGCCCGGCTGCCACCGGCTGGTAGGACAAAAGATGTTGTACAAGTTTCTCATTGCGAGCACGTATGACTATATATGGGAAACATGCCTACATGATTAATAATCTTGATGTTCTGTCTTAATGCTATTTCAATCCTATCAATTGCCCAACTGTAATTTGTTCACCCAACACTTGTTATTGGAGAGTTACCACTAGTGTAGATAGCTGGGAACCCCGGTCCATCTTTCATCATCATATACTCGTTCTACATGACATTGGAAGTAGTATCAACTATTTTTTGGTGCCATTGCTCTCATATTACTGCTACTGCTGCTGTGTTACTGTTACTACTGCTCTCATATTACTGCTGCTTTCACATCACCCCTGTTACTAGTGCTTTTCCAGGTGCAGCTGAATTGACAACTCAGTTGTTAAGGCAAGTATTCTTTACCTCCCCTTGTGTCGAATCAATAAATTTGGGTTTTACTTCCCTCGAAGACTGTTGCGATCCCCTATACTTGTGGGTTATCAATAGGCTTCGTTTATTCCGTAGTTCCTGTTTCGAGTTACAAATGTGAGCAACCGAACCGGTATCAAATACCCAGGCACTAGTACGAGAACCAGTGAGATAAACATCTATAACATGTATATCAGATATACCTTTCTTCTTCTTGACAAGGCCGCTCTTCAGATCAACCAAGTACTTGGGGCAATTCCGCTTCCAGTGCCCCTTCCCATTGCAGTATTAGCAGTTAGTATCAGGTTTAGGGCCACCCTTAGGCTTCTCAGGAGGAGCGGCAACTTTCTTGCGGCCCTTCTTGAGGTCCTTCTTAGGTTTGCTCTGCTTCTTGAACTTGGTGGTCTTATTGACCATCAACACTTGGGTGCTCTTTCTGTATCTCAATCTCAGCAGATTTTAGCATGGAGAAGAGTTCAGGTAACTCCTTATTCATGTTCTGCATATTGTAGTTCATCACGAAGTTCTTGTAACTTGGTGGCAGTGATTGGAGAACACGATGAATACCTAGCTGGTTGGGGATGATAATCCCCAAGTCACTGAGCTTCTTCACGTGTCCGGACATAGCGAACACGTGCTCACTAACGGAGCTGCCCTCTTCCATCATGCAGCCAAAGAACTGCTTCGAGGCCTCATAGCTCTCCACAGCCGCATGAGTTTCAAAGATAACTTTGAGCTCATTGATCATATCACAGGGGTCATGGTGCTCAAAACGCTTTTGGAGCTCTGCCTCTAGGCTGCATAGGATGGCACACTGAACTTGAGAGTACACTTTAGTCCGATTCTCGAAAGCATTCCTTTCTTCCTCGGACACTGCAGGAGGTGGTGGGGGAACTAGCGGTGCATCAAGCACATATTGCAGATTTCCGCCATTAAGGAAGATCCTCACATGACGGAACCAGTCGGTGAAGTTGCTACCATTGCTTTTAAGCTTTTCTTTCTCTAGGAACTGGTTAAAATTGATTGATGGGGACGCCATGATCTACAACATATATTTGCAATAGTTTAGACTAAGTTTATGACAAACTGAGTTCAAATTTTAATTCAACAAATATAAAAACTAGGTGAACTCCCACTCAAAAGAATATCCCTCGCATTGTCTTAGTGATCACACGAACCAAATCCACCACACCAAATCCGATCATCACGAACAAGATGTAATTTCAATGGCGAACACCCAAGTGTTGATCATATCAATCATATGACTCATGCTCTACCTTTCGGTATCCTGTGTTCCGAGACCATGTCTGTACATGCTAGGCTCGTCAAGGCAACCTTAGTACCCGCATGTACAAAACTGGCTTGTACCCGTTGTATGCACATGTAGAATCTATCACACCCGATCATCACGAGATGCTTCGAAACGACAAGTCTTAGCAACGGTGCATACTAAGGATGAACATTTTATTATCTTGATATTTAGTGAGAGGGATCATCTTATAATGCTACCGTCGCGATCTAAGCAATATAAGATGCATAAAAGGATTAACATCACATGCAATTCATATGTGAATAATATGGCCCTTTTGTCTTTGCGCCTTTGATCTTCATCTCCAAAGCACGGACATGATCTCCATCATCAACGGGCATGATCTCCATCATCGTCGGCGTAGCACCAAGGTCAATGGCGCCGTCTTCATGATTGTCCTCCATGTAGCAACTATTACAACTACTTTGAAATACTACTCAACATGAAATTTAAAGACAACCATAAGGCTCCTGCCGGTTGCCACAATACAATAATGATCATCTCATACATATTCATCATCACATTATGGCCATATCATTTCACCAAACCCTGCAAAAACAAGTTAGACGGTTCTAATTTGGTTTGCATATTTTACGTGGTTTAGGGTTTTCGCATAAGATCCAATCTACCTACGAACATGAACCACAACGGTGATACTAATGTTGTCAATAGAAAGAGTAAGTTGGATCTTTACTATAGTAGGAGAGACAGACACCCGCAAAGCCACTTATGCAATACAAGTTGCATGTCGAGCGTGGAGCAAATCTCATGAACGCGGTCATGTAAAGTTAGCCCGAGCCGCTTCATCCCACTATGCCACAAAGATGCAAAGTACTCGAACTAAAGACAACAAAGCATCAACGCCCACAAAAAATTGTGTTCTACTCGTGCAACCAATCTATGCATAGACACGGCTCTGATACCACTGATGGGATTCGTAGCATAGAAAACAAAAAATTTCCTACCGCAAGAACGAAACACAAGCCAAGATCTAATCTAGTAGACGGTAGCAACGAGGAGATGAAGAGACTAACCCTCGAAGATTCGCAAAGCTTAACGAGATTAGATCTCGGGGTGGATGTAGATGATCACTTGCCGCTTGCAAAAGCGCGTAGAAGATCTTGATCTCGACGGTGCCACAATCGGGCAGCACCTCCGTATTCGGTCACACGTTCGGTGTTGATGAAGACGACGTCCTTCTCCCCGTTCCAGCGGGCAGCGGAAGTAGTATATCCTCCTCAGAATCCTGGCAGCATGACGGCGTGGTGGCGGTGGTGGTGGAGAACTCCGGCAGGGCTTCGCCGAAGCGTATGCGGGAGTTGTGGTGGAGGAGGAGGCGGCAAGGGTTGGGGAGGTGATACGTCTCCGACGTATCGATAATTTCTTATGTTCCATGCCACATTATTGATGTTATCTACATGTTTTATGCACACTTTATGTCATATTCGTGCATTTTCTGGAACTAACCTATTAACAAGATGCCGAAGTGCCGATTCTTGTTTTCTGCTGTTTTTGGTTTCAAAAATCCTAGTAACGAAATATTCTCGGAATTGGACGAAATCAACGCCCAGGGTCCTATTTTGCCACGAAGCTTCCAGAAGACCGAAGAGGAGACGAAGTGGGACCACGAGGGGGCCACACCATAGGGCGGCGCGGCCCAGGCCCTGGCCGCGCCGACCTAGGGTGTGGGGCCCTCGTGCCCCCTCCTGACTTGCCCTTCCACCTACTTAAAGCCTCCGTTGCGAAACCCCCAGTACCGAGAGCCACGATACGGAAAACCTTCCAGAGACGCCGCCGCCGCCGATCCCATCTCGGGGGATCCAGGAGATCGCCTCCGGCACCCTGCCGGAGAGGGGAATCATCTCCCGGAGGACTCTACGCCGCCATGGTCGCCTCCGGAGTGATGTGTGAGTAGTCTACCCCTGGACTATGGGTCCATAGCAGTAGCTAGATGGTTGTCTTCTCCCCATTGTGCTATCATTGTCGGATCTTGTGAGCTGCCTAACATGATCAAGATCATCTATCTGTAATTCTATACGTTTGTTGGGATCCGATGAATAGAGAATACTTGTTATGTTGATTATCAAAGTTATGTCTATGTGTTGTTTATGATCTTGCATGCTCTCCGTTACTAGTAGATGCTCTGGCCAAGTAGATGCTTGTAACTCCAAGAGGGAGTATTTATGCTCGATAGTGGGTTCATGCCTGCATTGACACCGGGACAAAGTGAGAAAGTTCTAAGGTTGTGTTGTGCTGTTGCCACTAGGGATAAAACATTGATGCTATGTCTAAGGATGTAGTTGTTGATTACATTACGCACCATACTTAATGCAATTGTCTGTTGCTTTGCAACTTAATACTGGAGGGGGTTCGGATGATAACCTGAAGGTGGACTTTTTAGGCATATATGCAGTTGGATGGCGGTCTATGTACTTTGTCGTAATGCCCAATTAAATCTCACTATACTCATCATGATATGTATGTGCATGGTCATGCCCTCTTTATTTGTCAATTGCCCAACTGTAATTTGTTCACCCAACATGCTGTTTATCTTATGGGAGAGACACCTCTAGTGAACTGTGGACCCCGGTCCAATTCTCTATACTGAAATACAATCTACTGCAATACTTGTTCTACTGTTTTCTGCAAACAATCATCTTCCACACAATACGGTTAATCCTTTGTTACAGCAAGCCGGTGAGATTGACAACCTCACTGTTTCGTTGGGGCAAAGTACTTTGGTTGTGTTGTGCAGGTTCCACGTTGGCGCCGGAATCTCTGGTGTTGCGCTGCACTACATCCCGCCGCCATCAACCTTCAACGTGCTTCTTGACTCCTACTGGTTCGATTAAACCTTGGTTTCTTACTGAGGGAAACTTGCCACTATGCGCATCACACCTTCCTCTTGGGGTTCCCAACGGACGTGCCAACCACACGCATCAAGCAAATTTCTGGCGCCGTTGCCGGGGAGATCAAGACACGCTGCAAGGGGAGTCTCCACTTCTCAATCTCTTTACTTTATTTTTGTCTTGCTTAGTTTTATTTATTACTTTGTTTGCTGCACTAAATCAAAATACAAAAAAATAAGTTGCTAGTTTTACTTTATTTGCTATCTTGTTTGCTATATCAAAAACACAAAAAAAAATTAGTTACTTGTTTTACTTTACTTAATATCATGCATGTTTTTATTTCACTAGTTAAGCATAATGGAAAATAACAAAAATATGAGAGATCTTTATGAACTTTATCTTGAATTAGGACATGATGTGTTTGAAGAGAGAATTAAAAAACCCATGGAACTTTATATGCATGCTAATGGGAATGTTATTACTATGAATGCTTTGAACACCATTGTTGCTAATGCTATGGAAAATTCTAAGCTTGGGGAAGCTGGCTTTGATGAGCATGATCTTTTTAGTCCCCCAAGCATTGAGGAGAAAATTTTCTTTTATGATTACAATATGCCTCCTATATTTGATGATAGCCACTTTGTTGAATTTGCTCCCACTACAACTAATAAAATTGATTATGCTTATGTGGAGAGTAATAATTTTATGCATGAGACTCATGATAAGAATGCTTTATGTGATAGTTATATTGTTGAGTTTGCTCATGTTGCTACTGAAAGTTATTATGAGAGAGGAAAATATGGTTGTAGAAATTTTCATGTTACTAAAACACCTCTCTATGTGCTGAAATTTTTGAAGCTACACTTGTTTTATCTTCCTATGCTTGTTACTTTGCTATTCATGAACTTGTTTATTTACAAGATTCCTATGCATAGGAAGCATGTTAGAATTAAATGTGTTTTGAATTTTCCTCTTGATGCTCTCTTTTGCTTCAAATACTATTTCTTGCGAGTGCATAATTAAAAACTGCTGAGCCCATCTTAATGGCTATAAAGAAAGAACTTCTTGGGAGATAACCCATGTGTTTATTTTGCTACAGTACTTTGTTTTTATTTTGTGTCTTGGAAGTTGTTTACTACTGTAGCAACCTCTCCTTATCTTAGTTTAGTGTTTTGTTGTGCTAAGTAAAGTCGTTGATAGTAAAGTTCATACTAGATTTGGATTACTGCGCAGTTTCAGATTTCTTTGCTGTCACGAATCTGGGCTAAATTCTATGTAGGTAACTCAGATAATTATGCCAATTTACGTGCATGATCCTCAGATATGTACGCAACTTTCATTCAATTTGAGCATTTTCATTTGAGCAAGTCTGGTGCCTCGATAAAATTCGTCAATACGAACTGTTCTGTTTTGATAGATTCTGCCTTTTATTTCGCACTAGTTGAGTGCCCGTGCTTTGCACGGGTCTTCAAATTTTGTTTCACATCCACATGTGAATATAATGCGCTTGAAAATCCACCTTTTTTGCACTGATAAGCATGTTTCGTGTTGGGTTTTAATTTCAAGTGGACATCACAAGTGTCAAAAGTTAGAACTGATCATAGTATCTCATTTCCAAAGCTCAATAGTGAACCACACTCTATTTTTCATTATAAAACCTTAGATACCAAATGCATAAAGTGCAACATGAGTTTATTTACAACATGTTTCTTTTGCTGCTTCCACCCCCTCAGCCATTAAGTGCAAGGCGTGTTCCTTTGCTATCCCCACACAGTAAAAATACCTCTCCTTGAGAGGAATTTCCAATATCCGGTCCTGGAAATATATCATCTGAGTTCATTCAGTTACATATCTATAAATATTTGTTGAGGAAACCAAAAATATAGACCTCAACGTTGACTTCCTATAACACATACCATCTTAAATAATAGAAAAGTAATTATTTGGCACAACCATAAGGGAGAGAAGCTTGATTCAGTTTGGTTTAGCCAAACACTTAAAACTTATTGGTACTCTAATATTTGATTGCCATGATAACTCTAGCCTTTGTGATGTATTTTGATTGTACAGCGACATCAAGATTATTAACATTTAAACAGTCCACAAAAGTATTTATATCTGTTTTGCGTACAACTTATTTTACTGAAAGCACCTATCATTATCATTCGGTTACATTCAAGTGATCCAATCTAAAGCTGTGACCATGTAGGTGCCTTATGTATCTTTAGTTCTTCACCATTGTAGAACAGTCTAACATTAAATTGTTTCATAAGTTAATCAATAGAAGGATCCATGAAACTAAACATTACAATTGGGACCCAATAAGAAAAGGTACATTACCAGCTTGTAATGTGTGAATATGATGCTCAGGTGTAAGTTTCCACTTGTTTAGATTACTATTATAATAACTAATCAACCGCAGGAAGCACTGAGCTATCCACCATTGTATACAAAAAAACTATACTGAAATTAGACACATACCATTTTCGTCGCAAAATAAAAACATAAAAAATTTACAGTTGCCATGCCACCTCTACTTCTGAAATTATTTCCGGTACAACCTTATCAAAACCACAAAAGGAAGAACCCTTTCCACTGAAACTTGTGTTTTCTTGTACTTTTCACAGTCTGCTGGAATCCTCCGGGTCCATATATAGTGACTGACAACGAGCCTAAAGATACAGGGCAGAAGGTAATGAATATCCTAAGTGAATTACAGAAGCATGATGCGACAAATTCTCGATGGGGGCTAATTGCGCAAAGCTAAAACAGTTGGAGAAAATTTCATATGATGAAGTTCAAATAATACTGGATTCTTTTAGATTCCTAGAACCCAATGGTTCGAAGTGCATGAAACAGGCAAAAGAAGATGATCATGAACTTTCTTTGAAACGAAACAATCTAAATCAACGTGTGTGCTTGGCTAAATTAGATTATAGTTAGGTAGAATGGTAAAGAAATCTGTTGACTGTAATCTACATTCTCAGTTGCTAGAGTAACACATATGATCTTAAAGAAAGGAATCATTTCAAAGAAAACTCAATATGGATAATTTACATGGCATTGCTGCATTTATGACTTTGCATACATGCCCACATGCACAAATGGCTCAAAATCCCCTGAACATTTTATTGTTGATTGTCTTATCAATCTAACAAGAGTAAAACCGGAACACAGGAACAAAATATTACAAATGTTAAATAAAGATTTATTCTATTACACTGAGTGCGGTACTTCTCAACTGAAAATTATTTTGTTTAGGCTTCTCTTTGGAAGTAAAATAGAACACATGGAGGAACCTTAATCAACATAGAAGTCAATAGTTATTGATAAGCTGATGAATGGCACAAGGATGGTATTTACTTCTTATCTAGGATATACATACTACCTACTGCCTACTGTGACCATATGGTTTAATTCTACCTTATACACGGACGGAGATGAAATTATTCATCAAGTTGTGTTGATAAGATCAGGGCCAACTACTATTCCTAAGTACCAGCTAGATTGTTTATCCAATTCTTTCTCAGAGTTTTCTATAGTGAAGCAGCCTTGCATGAGGGGAGAAAGGAGAAACCACCTAGAAGTATCAAAGCCACTTCGCCCGAAAAAATACTCAGATGATGACCCTACACAGGTAAACCAAACCAGTATATTAAGTCAATAACTGCAGCTCCCACCTCCTAGCATGCTTTTTGAGTGAAAAAAATGTGAAATGTTCTTTTCTCCAGGAGAAAGATGACCTTTCTGAAGAGATCATCAAACTCTTACCAAAACACAAGAGGGTGGGGCAAACAGCGTTGCGGCGGGAGTAGCTGGTGGCGCCAAATCAGTTATAAAAACCAGTACAGTATGTTTCCACAGATGCTTCAAAGGATAACATCGAGGTCAATGGAAATTATTGGAGGTATGTCATCATTGTCTTGGTTGCCGTGATCAATTTCCAGAAGTTGTCAAATAGAGAAGAATCCATGACAGGGGACAATGGATGATTAAAAGACTGCATCATCCAGAACATTATACGGAAGCCCAGCACATTGCATAGGCATCATAAGTTGCTATTCCGTGTCATACAAACCAAAGCCGATCTGTAATTGCCGTCATCCCCGTGTACACCTACACCATCGACTCTACCATCAGCCCATAACCCATCAGCGGCGATGCACCTTTAGATCTCGACGTGCCTGCATACAGGAGATGAGGAAGATGTGGAAATCCGGCTTCCGCCGATCTGGAGCGTGAGGCCTTCTGGGAGGAGAAAAAGAGGTGAAGAGTGTGATTGTGCCTACCCAGTTGGTCCAGGCGAGATCGGAGGCGCCGAACTGCCCAGTCTAGGCCCAGAGCAGAGTCCTATCCCCGGAGCAGTTGTTGATGGTGTCGGCCTGAAGGGCCGAGAGCCGGACGACGTCGGGGACGAGCTCTTAGGCGAGGAAGAGGTAGAGGCGCGCGGCGACAGCCGAAGAGATTCAGGCGGGAAATCCAGCGGGCGATGGCGATAGTCGGCAGCTGGTTGTGGGGGAGATTCAGGCAACAAATCTAGAAGAAGGGGAGCGGAACGTACGGCGAGAAAAAACCATGCGCTTGTAGTTAATCCCCGAGCGAAATTCACGCCCAAAAAAAATCGTCGAGGGGGGACGGACGATAGAATGCGCGACGAAGCCAACGACGTACCACCTGACTGGTTTGACGACGGAACACTCTCCTACTTTTTAAGTAGTAGAGATTGCCTCTTTTGCTATGTTGGATGAATTTCTTTGATCCACTAATGTCCAGTAGCTTTATGCAATGTCCAGAAGTGTTAAGAATGATTGTGTCACCTCTGAACATGTTAATTTTTATTGTCACTAACCCTCTAATGAGTTGTTCTAAGTTTGGTGTGGAGGAAGTTTTCAAGGATCAAGAGAGGAGTATGATGCAACATGATCAAGGAGAGTGAAAGCTCTAAGCTTGGGGATGCCCCGGTGGTTCACCCCTGCATATATCAAGAAGACTCAAGCGTCTAAGCTTGGGGATGCCCAAGGCATCCCCTTCTTCATTGACAACATTATCAGGTTCCTCCCCTGAAACTATATTTTTATTCCATCACATCTTATGTGCTTTGCTTGGAGCGTCGGTTTGTTTTTGTTTTTTGTTTTGTTTGAATAAAATGGATCCTAGCATTCACTTTATGGGAGAGAGACACGCTCCGCTGTAGCATATGGACAAGTATGTCCTTAGGCTTTACTCATAGTATTCATGGCGAAGTTTCTCCTTCGTTAAATTGTTATATGGTTGGAATTGGAAAATGATACATGTAGTAATTGCTATTAATGTCTTGGGTAATGTGATACTTGGAAATTGTTGTGCTCATGTTTAAGCTCTTGCATCATATGCTTTGCACCCATTAATGAAGAAATACATAGAGCATGCTAAAATTTGGTTTGCATATTTGGTTTCTCTAAGGTCTAGATAATTTCTAGTATTGAGTTTGAACAACAAGGAAGACGGTGTAGAGTCTTATAATGTTTTCAATATGTCTTTTATGTGAGTTTTGCTGCACCGGTTCATCCTTGTGTTTGTTTCAAATAAGCCTTGCTAGCCTAAACCTTGTATCGAGAGGGAATACTTCTCATGCATCCAAAATACTTGAGCCAACCACTATGCCATTTGTGTCCACCATACCTACCTACTACATGGTATTTTTCGCCATTCCAAAGTAAATTGCTTGAGTGCTACCTTTAAAATTCCATCATTCACCTTTGCAATATATAGCTCATGGGACAAATAGCTTAAAAACTATTGTGGTATTGAATATGTAATTATGCACTTTATCTCTTATTAAGTTGCTTGTTGTGCGATAACCATGTTCACTGGGGACGCCATCAACTACTCTTTGTTGAATTTTATGTGAGTTGCTATGCATGTTCGTCTTGTCTGAAGTAAGAGAGATCTACCACCTTATGGTTAAGCATGCATATTGTTAGAGAAGAACATTGGGCCGCTAACTAAAGCCATGATCCATGGTGGAAGTTTCAGTTTTGGACATATATCCTCAATCTCATATGAGAAAATTATTAATTATTGTCACATGCTTATGCATAAAAGAGGAGTCCATTATCTGTTGTCTATGTTGTCCCGGTATGGATGTCTAAGTTGAGAATAATCAATAGCGAGAAATCCAATGCGAGCTTTCTCCTTAGACCTTTGTACAAAGTGGCATAGAGGTACCCCATTGTGACACTTGGTTAAAACATGTGCATTGCGATGATCCGGTAGTCCAAGCTAATTAGGACAAGGTGCGGGCACTATTAGTACACTATGCATGAGGCTTGCAACTTGTAAGATATAATTTACATGATACATATGCTTTATTACTACCGTTGACAAAATTGTTTCATGTTTTCAAAATCAAAGCTCTAGCACAAATATAGCAATCGATGCTTTTCCTCTATGGAGGACCATTCTTTTACTTTCAATGTTGAGTCAGTTCACCTATTTCTCTCCACCTCAAGAAGCAAACACTTGTGTGAACTGTGCATTGATTCCTACATATTTGCTTATTGCACTTATTATATTACTCTATGTTGACAATATCCATGAGATATACATGTTATGAGTTGAAAGCAACCGCTGAAACTTAATCTTCCTTTGTGTTGCTTCAATGCCTTTACTTTGAATTATTGCTTTATGAGTTAACTTTTATGCAAGACTTATTGATGCTTGTCTTGAAGTGCTATTCATGAAAAGTCTTTGCTTTATGATTCACTTGTTTACTCATGTCATATACATTGTTTTGATCGCTGCATTCACTACATATGCTTTACAAATAGTATGATCAAGGTTATGATGGCATGTCACTCCAGAAATTATCTGTGTTATCGTTTTACTCGCTCGGGACGAGCGTAACTAAGCTTGGGGATGCTGATACGTCTCCGACGTATCGATAATTTCTTATGTTCCATGCCACATTATTGATGTTATCTACATGTTTTATGCACACTTTATGTCATATTCGTGCATTTTCTGGAACTAACCTATTAACAAGATGCCGAAGTGCCAGTTGCTGTTTTCTGCTGTTTTTGGTTTCAGAAATCCTAGTAACGAAATATTCTCGGAATTGGACGAAATCAACGCCCAGGGTCCTATTTTGCCACGAAGCTTCCAGAAGACTGAAGAGGAGACGAAGTGGGACCACGAGGGGGCCACACCATAGGGCGGCGCGGCCCAGGCCCTGGCCGCGCCGACCTAGGGTGTGGGGCCCTCGTGCCCCCTCCTGACTTGCCCTTCCACCTACTTAAAGCCTCCGTTGCGAAACCCCCAGTACCGAGAGCCACGATACGGAAAACCTTCCAGAGACGCCGCCGCCGATCCCATCTCGGGGATCCAGAGATCGCCTCCGGCCCCCTGCCGGAGAGGGGAATCATCTCCCGGAGGACTCTACGCCGCCATGGTCGCCTCCGGAGTGATGTGTGAGTAGTCTACCCCTGGACTATGGGTCCATAGCAGTAGCTAGATGGTTGTCTTCTCCCCATTGTGCTATCATTGTCGGATCTTGTGAGCTGCCTAACATGATCAAGATCATCTATCTGTAATTCTATACGTTTGTTGGGATCCGATGAATAGAGAATACTTGTTATGTTGATTATCAAAGTTATGTCTATGTGTTGTTTATGATCTTGCATGCTCTCCGTTACTAGTAGATGCTCTGGCCAAGTAGATGCTTGTAACTCCAAGAGGGAGTATTTATGCTCGATAGTGGGTTCATGCCTGCATTGACACAGGACAAGGATGAGAAAGGTCTAAGGTTGTATTGTGGTTGTGCCACTAGGGATAAAACATTGATGCTATGTCTAAGGATGTAGTTGTTGATTACATTACACACCATACTTAATGCAATTGTCTGTTGCTTTGCAACTTAATACTGGAGGGGGTTCGGATGATAACCTGAAGGTGGACTTTTTAGGCATAGATGCAGTTGGATGGCGGTCTATGTACTTTGTCGTAATGCCCAATTAAATCTCACTATACTCATCATGATATGTATGTGCATGGTCATGCCCTCTTTATTTGTCAATTGCCCAACTGTAATTTGTTCACCCAACATGCTGTTTATCTTATGGGAGAGACACCTCTAGTGAACTGTGGACCCCGGTCCAATTCTCTATACTGAAATACAATCTACTGCAATACTTGTTCTACTGTTTTCTGCAAACAATCATCTTCCACACAATACGGTTAATCCTTTGTTACAGCAAGCCGGTGAGATTGACAACCTCACTGTTTCGTTGGGGCAAAGTACTTTGGTTGTGTTGTGCAGGTTCCACGTTGGCGCCGGAATCTCTGGTGTTGCGCCGCACTACATCCCGCCGCCATCAACCTTCAACGTGCTTCTTGACTCCTACTGGTTCGATTAAACCTTGGTTTCTTACTGAGGGAAACTTGCCGCTGTGCGCATCACACCTTCCTCTTGGGGTTCCCAACGGACGTGCCAACCACACGCATCAGGAGGCGGCTAGGGTTTGGGCGCCGGCCTTGGGGGGTGCGGCCAACTGTGGTCTTGGGGTGGCCGGCCCCCTCCCCTTGCCCCTCCTTATATAGGTGGAAGCCCCAATCCTTGTCTCCCAAGTCTTTGAATAAGACCCCAACACCAAACCTACCTTTGGTGGGAAACCTACCTAAGGAGGGAGTCCTACTCAAGGTGGGACTCCCACCTTCCCATGAGGTGGGGTGGCCGGCCACCTATGGTGGAGCCCACTTGGGACTCCTTCCCTTAGGGTTTGGCCGGCCAGGGTTGTGGAGTCCCTCCTTCCATAGTGCGTTTCTTCCGGACTTTTCTAGAACCTTCTAGAACCTTCCATAACTGCACCGGATCATTTCCAAACTTGGAATATGACTTCCTATATATGAATCTCATTCTCCGGACCATTCCGAAACTCCTCGTGATGTCCTGGATCCCATCCGAGACTCCAAACAAAACTTCGAACTCCATTCCATATTCCATATCTACTCAAACGACAGCAAACCTTAAGTGTGTCACCCTACGGTTCGCGAACTATGCGGACATGGTTGAGACTTCTCTCCGACCAATAACTAATAGCGGGATCTGGAGATCCATAATGGCTCCCACATATTCAACGATGACTTATTGATCGAATGAACCATTTACATACGATACTGATTCCCTTTGTCACGCGATATTTTACTTGTCCGAGGTTTGATCATCGGTATCTCTATACCTCGTTCAACCTCGTCTCATGACAAGTAATCTTTACTCGTACCGTGGTATGTAGTCTCTTATGAACCATTCATATGTTTGCAAACTAATTAAATGACATTCCACCGAGAGGGCCCAGAGTATATCTATCCGTCATCGGGATGGACAAATCCCACTGTTGATCCATATGCCTCAACTCATACTTTCCGGATACCTAATCCCACCTTTATAACCACCCATTTACGCAGTGGCGTTTGATGTAATCAAAGTACCCTTCCGGCATAAGTGATTTACATGATCTGATGGTCGAAAGGACTAGGTAACTATGTATCGAAAGCTTATAGCAAATGAACTTAATGACGTGATCTTATGCTACGCTTAATTGGGTGTGTCCATTACATCATTCACATAATGACATAACCTTGTTATTAATAACATCCAATGTTCATGATCATGAAACGATGATCATCTATTAATCAACAAAGGTCCAATAGTGCCCGCACCTTGTCCTAATTAGCTCGGATTTCCATGGATTATCATTGCATTACATATGTTTCAACCAAGGGCCACAAAGGGGTACCTCTATGCCACCTGTACAAAGGTCGAAGGAGATAGATAGCATTTGATTTCTCAGTTTTGATAGATCTCAACTTGAGGACATCCATACCGCGACAACATAGAAAACAGATAATGGACTCCTCTTTTTAATGCATAAGCATTCGATGACAGATAATATTCTCATAAGAGATTGAGGTTTAATGTCCAAACTGAAACTTCCACCATGATACATGGCTTTGGTTGGCGGCCCAATGTTCTTCTCTAACAATATGCATACTCAAACCATTTAATCATGATAAATCACCCTTACTTCCGACAAGACGAACATGCATAGCAACTCACATGATATTCAACAAAGGTGTAAAAAGTTGATGGCGTCCCCAGAAACATGGTTACCGCTCAACAAGAAACTTATAAGAAATAAGATACATAAGCAACATATTCAATACCACAATAGTTTTTAAGCTATTTTCCCATGAGCTATGTATTGCAAAGACAAGGAATGAAATTTTTAAAGGTAGCACGCAAGAAATTTACTTTGGAATGGCAGAGAAATACCACATATAGGTAGTTATGGTGGGCACAAATGGCATGAGTTTTGGCTCAAGGTTTTTGGATACACGAGAAGCATTTCCTCTCAGTACAAGGCTTTGGCTAGCAAGGTTGTTTGAAGCAACACAAGTATGAACCGGTACAGCAAAACTTACATAAGAACATATTGCAAGTATTATAAGACTCTACACTGTCTCCTTGTTGCTCAAACACTTTTACCAGAAAATATGTAGACTGTAGAGAGATCAATCATGCAATCCAAATTTCAACAAGCTCTACTGTAGTTCTCCACTAATAGGTTTAAACTACATGATGCAAGAGCTTAAACATGATCTATGAGAGCTCAAAACAATTGCCAAGTATCAAGTTATTCAAGACAATATACCATTTACCACATGAAGCATTTTCTGCTTCCAACCAAATAGCAATCAACGAAGCGGTTTTCAACTCCGCCATGAACATTAAAGTAGAGCTAAGAACACCAGTGTTCATATGAAAAAGCGGAGTGTGTCTTTCTCCAATACAAGGAATGCTAGGATCCGATTTTATTCAAACAAAAACAAAAACAAAAACAAACAGACGCTCCAAGTAAAGCACATAAGATGTGACGGAATAAAAATATAGTTTCACTAGAGGTGACCTGATAAGTTGTCGATGAAGAAGGGGATGCCTTGGGCATCCCCAAGCTTAGATGCTTGAGTCTTCTTGAAATATGCAGGGATGAACCACGGGGGCATCCCCAAGCTTAGACTTTTTACTCTTCTTGATCATATTATATCATCCTCCTCTCTTGACCCTTGAAAACTTCCTCCACACCAAACTCAAAACAAACTCATTAGAGGTTTAGTGCATAATCAAAAATTCACATGTTCAGAGAGGACACAATCATTCTTAACACTTCTGGACATTACCCAAAGCTACTGAAAGTTAATGGAACAAAAAAGGAAAAAGTCCATTTTAAACCTTAAAGTTGTAGATAGAAGCTAAATCGAACCCCAAAGTCGAAATCCCTGAAATTTGCACTCTCAGCTCTCTAATCCTGGTCTATTTAGGACCCTGAGTAAGGTTAGGCTGGAAAACGCTGACGTGGCCGGGATTACTGTCAGATGCGGGCCTGGTAGGTAGGCACTTAACGGGTAGAAGTGGCTCTCAGTTACTTTGGCGGAGAGAGAGAGCAATTGGGGAACGAAATCAGGGTTTCCTGCGGGGAGAGAGAGCGGGGCGGTGGCGGTCGAGGCGGCAGCAGATCGCGCGGACGGCGGCGGTGAAGAATGTCGTCGGGAGCTTCTTCCGCGCCTGGATTCCGTGTCGCATCTGGCAGGAGAGGAAGTGAAGGGAGGTCACCGGTGACCTATCGGCAGAGTCCGATGGCGTACGAGCCAGTGAAGCTCTGCAACTGCAATCCGCCGAGGAAGGCTCCTAGATGGATTCCATGTTACAACTGCAATAAACATAAAGTATTCACTATTTGGCACTATTGCGAACAAAATCAACCCGAAAATCGATCAAAATCTACCAAAAAACCTACCTTTACCCACAGCACAAACCCCGCCCAAAATTCGCGCATAAAACCCTAACCCTACCGACTATCAGAGACTATTTCATACGGCTACTTGAGGCGGAGGAGGTCGGAGACATTACCTGGAACGCCTCAATGCGCCGCGCCGTCACGATCGTTGCCGCCGTCGATCAACTGCCCGTCGCCATGGCCGTCGTACAAGCCGAGGAAGAATACCAGACGACGCCACGACTGACCTGGGTGGGCTGCTTGCTGCGCTAAATGGCGACGACAAATTGGCCTAACTCACGCGGCCCAACTTATTTTAGCCCACGTGCGCATCCGCTCGGCCACTTCCCTCTTCTGAACCTAAATCCCAGCCACGTCACCGAACCCCGTTTGGCAAAGGGACTCAGGGTCCTAAATAGACCAGGATTAGAGAGCTGAGAGTGCAAATTTCAGGGATTTCGACTTTGGGGTTCGATTTAGCTTCTGTCTACAACTTTAAGGTTTAAAATGGACTTTTTCCAACAAAGAAATCCACTCAACATAGTAAAAGAGGCAATGCGAAATAAAAGGCAGAATCTGTCAAAACAGAACAGTTCGTAAAGACGATTTTTTTTGAGGCACTTAACAGGCTCAGATGAAAAAGCTCAAATTTAATGAAAGTTGCGTACATATCTGAGGATCACGCATGAATTTTTTCAGCATTTTACGAGTTTCCTACAGAGAGATCTACTCAAATTCGTGACAGGTAAAAATCTGTTTTTGCGCAGGAATCCAAATCTAGTATCAACTTTACTATCAAAGACTTTACTTGGCACAACAACATGATAAGGAGAGGTTGCTACAGTAGTAACAACTTCCAAGACACAACAAAACAGTAGTAAAATAAAAAAACAACATGGGTTATCTCCCAAGAAGTGCTTTTCTTTAACGCCTTTTAGCTAGGCGCAGAAAGTGTAAATCAAGTATTATCAAGAGAAGAAGCATCGACATCATAATTTGTTCTAATAATAGAATCAAAAGGTAAACTCATTCTCTTTCTAGGGAAGTGTTCCATACCTTTCTTGAGAGGGAATTGATACTTAATATTTCCTTCCTTCATATCAATAATAGCACCAACAGTTCGAAGAAAGGGTCTTCCCAAAATAATAGGGCAAGATGCATTGAATTCAATATCCAAGACAACAAAATCCACGGGGACAAGGTTATTGTTAACCGTAATGTGAACATTATCAATCCTCCCCAAAGGTTTCTTTATAGAATTATCAGCAAGATTAACATCCAAATAATAATTTTTCAATGGTAGCAAGTCAAGCATATCATAGAGTTTCTTAGGCATAACAGAAATACTTGCACCAAGATCACATAAAGCATTACAATCAAAATCATTGACTTTCATCTTAATGATGGGCTCCCAACCATCTTCCAACTTCCTAGGAATAGAAGCTTCAAGTTTTAATTTCTCTTCTCTAGCTTTAATGAGAGCATTTGTAATATGTTTTGTAAAGGCTAAATTTATAGCACTAGCATTAGGACTTCTAGCAAGTTTTTGTAAGAACTTAGTAACTTCAGAGATATGACAACTATCAAAATCTAAACCATTATGATCTACAACATTCTGAAAAATTTCAGCACTTTTATCACAAACAGTTTCAGCAGTTTCAAGCAATTTTGCACGCTTTGCACTAGGAGTAGAAACATTGCCAACAACAATTATTTTACCATTGATAGTAGGAGGTTTAGCAACATGCGAAGCATTAACATTACTAGTAGTGGTAATAGTCCAAACTTTAGCTACATTATTTTCTTTAGCAAGTTTTTCTTCTCTTTCCTCTCTTTCCCACCTAGCATGCAATTCAGCCATCAAATTAATATTGTCATTAATTCGAACTTGGATAGCGTTTGCTGTAGCAAATGACTTAATATATTTATCTTCATTAGGCATAACTTTCAATTTCAAAAGATCAACATCAGCAGCAAGACTATCAACCTTAGAAGCAAGAACATCAATTTTACCAAGCTTTTCTTCAACAGATTTGTTAAAAGCAGTTTGTGTACTAATAAATTCTTTAAGCATCACTTCAAGACCAGAGGGTGTACTCCTACTATTGTTGTAAGGATTACTGATGACCCACAAGTATAGGGGGTGTATCGTAGTATTTTCGATAAGTAAGAATGTCGATCCCAACGAGGAGCAGAAGGTGTTGACAAGCAGTTTCGATGAAGGATTCCTTGTAAATGCTCACAGACAAGTATTCAGGGGGTTTTGATGTAACAGTTGAATAAAGTACGAGTAAGTAAAGTGCGAGAGTAACAATTGCAGCGAGTGGCCCAATCCTTTTTAGCACAAAGGACAAGCCGGTTTGTTTACTTATAATGACCAAACGTTCTCGAGGACACACGGGATTTTAGTCTAGTGCTTTCGCTACATACGGCTAAATAATCTTCATTGTTATGATAAGTGTTGTGTGGGTGAACCTATGCTAATGCACCGCCCTTCCTAGGACTAATACATACTTGTGATTATACCCCTTGCAAGCATCCGCAACTACAAGAAAGTAATTAAGAATAAATCTAACCACAGCCTTAAACTCTGAGATCCTGCTATCCCTCCTGCATCGATATACCAAAGGGGGTTTAGGTTTCTGTCACTCCGGCAACCCCGCAATCGGCAAACGAGTACAAGATGCATTCCCCTAGGCCCATAAAGGTGAAGTGTCATGTAGTCGACGTTCACATGACACCACTAGAAGAATAACACCACAACTTAAATATCATACCATTGAATATTACTCAACCATAGTTCACTACTAACATTTAGACTTCACCCATGTCCTCAAGAACTAAACGAACTACTCACGAGACATCATATGGAACATGATCAGAGGTGATATGATAATGAATAACAATCTGAACATAAATCTTGGTTCAATGGTTTCACCCAATAGCATCAACAACAAGTAGAAATCGATACCGGGAGAGTTTCCCCTATCAAACAATCAAGATCAAACCCAAATTACTACAGCGGTGACGAGGTGCTGCGGTGGAGATGGCGGTGATGATGATGAAGATGATGGTGATGGCGGTGGAGATGATGTCCAGCTCGATGACGGTGACGATGGCGTCGATTTCCCCCTCCGGGAGGGAATTTCCCCGGCGGATTCCTGCCCGCCGGAGAGCTCTTTTCTCTCTGGTGTTCTCCGCCCCGCAGAGGCGGCTGTAACTCCTCGTGAGGTACCCTCTGTGGCTTAGCTTTTCGGGACGAAGGGTTTCGCGAAGAAAAGGAGGCGAAAGGGGCTGTGGGGCCCCCACACCACATGGTGGCGCGGCCAGGCCATGGGCCGCGCCGGCCTGTGGTCTGGCCCACCTTGGGCCTTCTCAGCTCCTCCTTCTGGCTTCCTTCGTCATCTTGAAAAATAGGATTTTTGGTATAATTTCCTTCCACAGTTGATCTTCCGAAATATTGCGTTCTGACGGTGCTTTTTCCAGCAGAATCCTGGCTCCGGTGCTTGATCCTCCAATAATGATGAAACATGCAAAATAGATGAAATAACATAAGTATTGTGTCCCAATATGAAATATATCAATGAATAACAGCAAATTATGATATAAAATAGTGATGCAAATTGGACGTATCAACTCCCCCCAAGCTTAGACTTCGCTTGTCCCCAAGCGAAACTGAACTCAGTAAACAGGACCACATGTTTATGGAGTGAAGAGTCTATAAATAAAATACGGACAAGAAGCATCATATTCATTCACACAAGACATTCTAGTAAACAACTTCCTCATATAACTCAACTTGAAACAAGTATAAAGTAATCACAAATAAAGGTGCATAAGAAATCATAGTTGGTGATGGCAAACTTCGTTCTTGGTCAAAGAACAATTAACAGGTTATACTTATCTATCGAGCAATGCTCTCATATTAAAGTTTATATTGCACAACTTGCATACTCAATCATAATAGTCTCCTCATAATCATTGATAACTTGCAAAGCTATATTCATTCAGATAAAACTTGTACTAAACAAGGAAAAGTAAAAGACATGATGAAGTAAATCACAATATAATGATTTGATCACAACTACTCAAATGCTTGCTTGAGATGGAGGGAAATAGGTTTACTGACCCAACATAAAGTAAAAGACAGGCCCTTCGCAGAGGGAAGCAGGGATTAAATCATGTGCTAGAGCTTTTTCAGTTTTGAAATCATATAGAGAGAATAAAAGTAACATTTTGAGAGGTGTTTGTTGTTGTCAACGACTGGTAGCGGGTACTCTAACCCCCTTGCCAGACAACCTTCAAAGAGCGGCTCCCATTTTATTTTTATTTTGTGTGGCACTCCTTCCAACCTTTCTTTCACAAACCATGGCTAACCGAATCCTCGGGTGCCTGCCAACAATCTCATACCATGAAGGAGTGCCTTTTTATTTCGGTTTTATTATGATGATGACACTCCCCCCAACCTTTGCTTACACAAGCCATGGCTAACCGAATCCTTCGGTTGCCGTCCATCAATCACATACCATGGAGGAGTGTCTAATTAGTTTAATTAGTTTGGGACTGGGAATCCCATTGCCAGCTCTTTTTGCAAAATTATTGGATAAGCGGATGAAGCCACTAGTCCATTGGTGAAAGTTGCCCAACAAGATTGAAAGATAAAACACCACATACTTCCTCATGAGCTATAAAACATTGACACAAATAAGAGATACTAAGTTTTAAATTGTTTAAAGGTAGCACATGAAGTATTTACTTGGAATGGCAGAAAATACCATGTAGTAGGTAGATATGGTGGACACAAATGGCATAGGTTTGGGTTCAGGTTTGGATGCACGAGAAGTATTCCCTCTCAGTACAGGTCTTTGGCTAGCAAGGTTAAATAGCAAGCATAAGAGTTGAGGGAAACAAACAAATATACATGTGATAGAAACAATCATGCATCTTCCTTGTAAGCACAAACAATTTTAACTTCAAAATAATAAGCTATGAGCTAACAAGAAAGAAAGACAATGAAACAACTACATGTATTTCTCTTTTCTACTTAAACCTCAAAGTGTTGTTGCTATTGACCAATGCTAAGTTTGCCAAAACCAAATAGATTTATTCAATGCTCCCAAAGTGATACCAATACTAACAACAAGGTAAATCATATAATAGAGATTGCAAACTAAAATAAGATGTGCAATATGTAAATGATAAGACTTCTCATTAATATTCCATAACGATAACTCACACCAAGGGATACATAGATAACCAACCAAAGGAGAGATACTTCCAAACTGCAACCCATCTTATATGATAACTTCCCTACTCATGATATGACACTACTTGACAATAAAGAGTAAAAGGTAGTGATGATGTGATACCGCGGCACTCCCCCAAGCTTGGAACAAACCAAGGGGATGCCAATACCGATGATGAATTACTCCTGCGGTGATGGTGGTGATGAATTCCTGACAAGCTTCTCAATAAGCTCCTGAAGCTCATCAATCTTGTATGTGAGGTTGCGAATCATCTCCGAATTGTGCTCGACGCGGTTAAGAAGTCTGTCCGACGGCGAGTCCCAACTCTTGGAGTTATTTCCCCACTCTTCACCCTCAGGCTTCCTCCTTCCTGCAGTGTTAGAGCGATCTATATCCCAATTGCTAGGCAATGCTGCCTTGGGAGTCCCTTCAATTTGATTATTGAAAATTAGATTGTGGAAGGGATGGTGAGTGCCTGATAAGGATGTCTTCGGAGCTAGGTAATGACATGGAACCGCTCCTCCAGTGCGAATTCTTGCGCTCTTGTTTGCACTAAAAGGGTTGTCCACCACCCTGATGCTTGCGATGGTAGCACGCGGGTGTGCGCGCGAATCTTCCTCCATCTCTTCTTCATCCTCTTCCTTGACGTCCTTGTCCTCCTCTTTCCACTCAAGATCTTGATTATCTTCATCCGGAAGCTCCTTGCCCTTGTTCTTGGAGACCATGGTGCTTCTAAACTGAAAACAGATCCTGGCAGAAACAGCTCAAAACAAAACACGTCGAGAAAACGATATACGGGCCTCCAGGGGTCCGGGGGATTATATAGCAAAAAATTTCACGACAAAAGGAAAGTACCAGATCGAACCAGAGTTGGAAAGGGGCGACGAGGCGGCCAGACCATAGGTCGGCGCGGGCCCAGGTCAGGCCGCGCCGGCCTATGGTGGCACGCCCTCGTGCGTCTTTTCCACTCCGTTTCGATCTCGTAATTTTTCATATTTTCCAAAAACAGCAAAAATATAGTTCGGAAAGTAAATTGCGAACTTTTCATTACAGTACTGTTACCTATTCAAAGTCGAGTTCTGGCGGACTGTCAATTTGTCCTTTGATGAAAGCCTCCGGTGTTTCCACTTGAATAATATCAACATCAACATTATAAGAATCACCTGAGATATAATGCTTGAGTCTTTGTCCATTCACCACTTGCGTAGCATTGCCTTGGAGAGAGCTAATTTTAATTGCTCCTGAACGATACACCTCCTCAACAACATACGATCCTTCCCATTTCGAGAGTAATTTCCCTGCAAAGAATCTGAGACGAGACCGATACAATAGGACTTTATCCCCAATATTAAATTTTCTTTTGATAATCCTTCTATCATGCCATTTTTTAACTTTCTCTTTGAAGAGTTTAGCATTTTCATAAGCTTCACTTCTCCATTCATCTAGAGAACTCAATTGCAACAACCTCTTATCACCGGCAAGTTTAGGATCTTTATTTAATTCTCTAACTGCCCAATAAGCTTTGTGCTCTATCTCTAAAGGTAAATGACAAGCTTTCCCATAAACCATTTTATAAGGTGACATTCCCATGGGATTTTTATAAGCAGTTCTATAGGCCCATAGTGCATCCTTCAATTTACTAGCCCAATTCTTTCTAGTTTTATTAACGGTCTTTCCCAAAATAGATTTAATCTCTCTATTTGATAATTCTACTTGACCACTAGTTTGAGGATGATAAGCGGAAGCAATTCTATGATTAATACCATACCTAGCAAGAGTTTTTCTAAAACCTCCATGAATAAAATGAGAACCTCCATCAGTCATAATATATCTAGGCACTCCAAATCTAGGAAAAATAATGTCTAAAAGCATTCTTAAAGAGGTCTCACCATCAGCACTTTTTGTAGGTATGGCTTCCACCCATTTAGTAACATAATCAACAGCAACAAGTATATGAGTGTTACCTTCTGAAGACGGAAAAGGTCCCATGAAGTCGAATCCCCAACAATCAAATGGTTCAATAACAAGAGTATAATTCATAGGCATTTCATTACGTCTGGAGATATTACCAACCCTTTGGCATTCATCACAAGATAAAATAAACTTTCTCGCATCCTTGAAGAGAGTTGGCCAATAAAAACCTGATTGTAGAACCTTTTGCGCGGTTCTTTCTCCCGTGATGTCCTCCATAAGCACTACCATGACATTTACTCAATATCTCTTGTTGTTCATATTCGGGAACACACCTTCGCAGAATACCATCCACTCCTTCTTTATATAAGTGTGGGTCATCCCGAAATAATGCCTCAAGTCATAAAAGAATTTCCTCCTTTCTTGAGCTGAAAAGGTTGGAGGCAAGTACTTGGAAACAATAAAGTTAGCATAATCAGCATACCAAGGACTGTCTCGCGAGCTAACCTTTATCACAGCCAATTGTTCATTTGGAAAACTATCATTAACAGAACAGGATCATAAGCAATATTTTCCAATCTAGACAAATTATCAAGAACAGGATTATCAAGACCTTTCCTATCTACAATATGTAAATCGAATTCTTGCAAAAGAAGTACCCATCTAATAAGCCTCGGCTTAGCATCTTTCTTTGTCATAAGGTATCTAATTGCAGCATGATCGGTATGAATCGTAACTTTTGAATCAACAATATAAGATCTAAATTTATCACAAGCAAAGACTACAGCTAATAATTCTTTTTCAGCTTGTAGCATAATTTCTTTGAGCAGCATCAAGAGTTTTACTAGCATAATGAATAACATTCAGTTTTTTATCTACTCGCTGTCCAAGAACAGCGCCTACAAAGAAAATCACTAGCATCACACATAATTTCAAAAGGCAAATTCCAATCGGGAGGTTCAACTACAGGAGCAGCTGTTAAGGCTTTCTTTAGAGTTTCAAAAGCTTCCTTACAATCATCATCAAAAACAAAAGGTACGTCTTTTTGAAGAAGATTAGTAAGAGGCTTTGAAATCTTGGAGAAATATTTAATAAATCTCCTATAAAACCCAGCATGACCAAGAACACTACGAATACCTTTAACATCCCTCGGATAGGGCATCTTCTCAATTGCTTCAACTTTAGCTCTATCAACTTCAATACCTCTCTCAGAAATTTTATGTCCCAATACAATTCCTTCATTAACCATAAAGTGGCATTTCTCCCAATTAAGAACAAGGTTAGTTTCTTCACATCTCTGCAAAACTTTATCAAGGTTTCGCAAGCAACTATCAAAAGAATTCCCATAGACGGAAAAATCATCCATGAATACTTCCACAATACTCTCACAAAAGCCATGAAAAATAGCAGACATGCATCTTTGAAAAGTAGCAGGAGCATTACATAAACCAAAAGGCATACGCCTATAAGCATAAGTTCCATAGGGACAAGTAAAAGTGGTTTTCTCTTGATCTTTAGTTTTAACAAAGAATTTGTGAAAACCCGAATAACCATCAAGAAAGCAGAAATGAGTATTTTTAGACAATCTTTCTAGCATTTGATCAATAAATGGTAAAGGGTAATGATCTTTCTTAGTAACTTTATTAACTTTTCGAAAATCAATGCACATTCTATACCCTACAACTACTCTTTGAGGGATGAGCTCATCATTATCATTAGGCACAACAGTCATTCCTCCTTTCTTGGGAACGCCACAGGACTAACCCATCTACTATCAGCAATAGGGTATATAATACCAGCTTCAAGAAGTTTTAATACCTCATTCCTTACCACCTCCTTCATCTTCGGAATTAGACGACGCTGATGTTCAACAACAGGCTTTGCATCATCTTCCATATTAATAGCATGTTGGCAAATAGAAGGAGAAATCCCCTTCAAATCATCAAGAGTGTAGCCAATAGCTCCTCGGTGTTTCTTCAATATTTCCAATAACCTTTCTTCCTCAATCTCTGAAAGCTTAGAACTAATAATAACAGGATATATTTTCTTATCATCAATATGAGCATATTTAAGATTATCAGGCAAAGGCTTTAATTCAAAAACAGGATCTTCCTTTGGTGGCGGTGTTGTACCTAAATCTTCCACCGGTAAATCATGCTTGAGAATAGGTTGGCGAAGAAAAAATTCCTCAAGCTCATCTCTTTCTTTCCTAAAAACTTCACTCTCGCTATTCTCCAAATGTTGCTGCAAAGGGTTATTAGGAACAAGAACAATAGATGCACACTACTCCATTTTA
This sequence comes from Lolium perenne, assembly GCF_019359855.2. Classification (NCBI taxonomy): domain Eukaryota; kingdom Viridiplantae; phylum Streptophyta; class Magnoliopsida; order Poales; family Poaceae; genus Lolium; species Lolium perenne. Next base: position 315,759,937 of record NC_067250.2, read on the forward strand.
AAATCATCACTAGGCAAATCAGCTTTATAAGGAGTTTTGGTAAATTTAGAGAAGTTAAACTCATAAGATTCACCAGCAAATTTAGTCAAAATTTTCTCTTTCTTGCAATCTATAATAGCTCCACAAGTATTTAGAAAAGGTCTACCAAAAATGATAGGACAATAATCACTAGCAGCAGAACCAAGTACCAAAAAGTCAGCAGGATATTTAATCTTACCACATAGAACTTCCACATCTCGAACAATACCAATTGGAGAAATAGTTTCTCTATTAGCCAGCTGAATAACCACATCAATATCTTCAAGTTCACAAGAATCAATTTCGTGCATAATCTCCGTGTAAAGCTCATAAGGAATAGCACTAACACTTGCACCAATATCACATAAACCATAATAGCAATGATCACCAATTCTAACAGATAGCATAGGAACACTAACTTGTTTGGGTTTATTAGGATGTGAAACAATATTAGAAGCATCTTCACAGAAAATAATATGACCATCCTCCACATTTTCAGTCACAAGATCTTTAACTATTGCAACAGCAGGTTCAACTTTTATTTGTTCTTCAGGTTCTACAGGTTTCTTTTCACTTTTATGAACCGCACTATTTATAACAGAGTACTCCTTCATTTTAGCAGGGAAAGGAGTTTTTTCAATATAAGCTTCAGGAATAACATGATCAGCAGTTTCAACTACAACGCATTTATTAATAGATGAATCAATTTTATCTTTATACGGTTCATGATACTTATCAAAATTCTTCTTAGGCAATTCATAATGAGAGGCAAAAGCTTTATAAAGATTTGCAGCAACTTGAGAATCAAGACCATATGTAGCACTCATATTACGAAATTTATCAGTATCCATAAAAGCTTCAATGCATCTATAATCATAAATTATACCTGATTCTCTATCCTTGTCGTTCTCCCAACCTTCAGTATTTTCTTGGATCCGATCAAGAAGGTCCCTTTTAAACTCTTCTTTGTTGCGTGTAAATGATCGAACAAGAAGTATCCAGCAAGGTCTTGTCTTGAAAAGAAAGTCTTGCATAGAAATTATCAATAATAACATTACCAGGAAGCTCATGAATGGGGCATTTGAGCATTAAAGACTTCAATCTCCCCAAGCTTGGGCAATACTCTCTCCATCATGAGGCCAAAAATTATATATGCGATTCCGATCCTTGTGAATTTCACTTGGAGGATAGAACTTAGAATAAAACCGGGCACAATATCATTCCATTCAAGAGAATCCCCATTATCCAAGAATTTATACCAATGCGCCGCCTTACCGGCACAGCGATATAGAGAATAGTTTCTTCCTCACTTCATCCATAGCTATACCTGCTCACTTGAATAATCCGCATTATTCATGCAAGAACAATAAATGATCTCCAGGGTGGACAGTTCCATCCCCTTCATAGCGGTTATCCATAACACGTTCAATAATTTTCATAGGTATTTTATATGGTATTACTTCCTCACCTGGCGCCTCATCCACTACCGTTGCAGTAGTAGTAGATTTCCCAAATAGAAATTGAAGAGAAGATCTCTCCATAATGACTTATAGCAGCAGGCAGAAATAAAATCAGCACAAACAGTAAAAGGTTTTCCTTACCAATTCCACTTACCAATAGCGCTTCACTCCCCGGCAACGGCGCGAGAAAATAGTCTTGATGACCCACAAGTATAGGGGTGTATCGTAGTATTTTCGATAAGTAAGAATGTCGATCCCAACGAGGAGCGAAGGTGTTGACAAGCAGTTTCGATGAAGGATTCCACTGTAAATGCTCACAGACAAGTATTCAGGGGGTTTTGATGTAACAGTTGAATAAAGTACGAGTAAGTAAAGTGCGAGAGTAACAATTGCAGCGAGTGGCCCAATCCTTTTTAGCGCAAAGGACAAGCCGTGTTGTTTACTTATAATGACCAAACGTTCTCGAGGACACACGGGATTTTAGTCTAGTGCTTTCGCTACATACGGCTAAATAATCTTCATTGTTATGATAAGTGTTGTGTGGGTGAACCTATGCTAATGTACCACCCTTCCTAGGACTAATACATACTTGTGATTATACCCCTTGCAAGCATCCGCAACTACAAGAAAGTAATTAAGAATAAATCTAACCACAGCCTTAAACTCTGAGATCCTGCTATCCCTCCTGCATCGATATACCAACGGGGGTTTAGGTTTCTGTCACTCCGGCAACCCCGCAATCGGAAAACGAGTACAAGATGCATTCCCCTAGGCCCATAAAGGTGAAGTGTCATGTAGTCGACGTTCACATGACACCACTAGAAGAATAACACCACAACTTAAATATCATACCATTGAATATTACTCAACCATAGTTCACTACTAATATTTAGACTTCACCCATGTCCTCAAGAACTAAACGAACTACTCACGAGACATCATATGGAACATGATCAGAGGTGATATGATAATGAATAACAATCTGAACATAAATCTTGGTTCAATGGTTTCACCCAATAGCATCAACAACAAGTAGAAATCGATACCGGGAGAGTTTCCCCTATCAAACAATCAAGATCAAACCCAAATTACTACAGCGGTGATGAGGTGCTGCGGTGGAGATGGCGGTGATGATGATGAAGATGATGGTGATGGCGGTGGAGATGATGTCCAGCTCGATGACGGTGACGATGGCGTCGATTTCCCCCTCCGGGAGGGAATTTCCCCGGCGGATTCCTGCCCGCCGGAGAGCTCTTTTCTCTCTGGTGTTCTCCGCCCCGCAGAGGCGGCTGTAACTCCTTGTGAGGTACCCTCTGTGGCTTAGCTTTTCGGGACGAAGGGTTTCGCGAAGAAAAGGAGGCGAAAGGGGCTGTGGGGCCCCCACACCACATGGTGGCGCGGCCAGGCCATGGGCCGCGCCGGCCTGTGGTCTGGCCCCACCTTGGGCCTTCTCAGCTCCTCCTTCTGGCTTCCTTCGTCATCTTGAAAAATAGGATTTTTGTTATAATTTCCTTCCACAGTTGATCTTCCGAAATATTGCGTTCTGACGGTGCTTTTTCCAGCAGAATCCTGGCTCCGGTGCTTGATCCTCCAATAATGATGAAACATGCAAAATAGATGAAATAACATAAGTATTGTGTCCCAATATGAAATATATCAATGAATAACAGCAAATTATGATATAAAATAGTGATGCAAATTGGACGTATCAATTACCATAAGAATTACCATAACCATTACCATTATTAGAAGGATATGGCCTATAGTTGTTACCAAAATTATTCCTATAAGCATTGTTGTTGAAATTATTACTTTTAATGAAGTTCACATCAACATGTTCTTCTTGAGCAACCAATGAAGCTAAAGGAACATTATTAGGATCAACATTAGATCTACCATTAACAAGCATAGACATAATAACATCAATCTTATCACTCAAGGAGGAGGTTTCTTCAACAGAATTTACCTTCTTACCTTGCGGAGTCCTTTCGGTGTGCCATTCAGAGTAGTTGATCATCATATGATCAAGAAGCTTTGTTGCAGCACCCAAAGTGATGGACATAAAAGTACCTCCAGCAGCTGAATCCAATAGATTCCTCGAAGAAAAATTTAATCCTGCATAGAAGGTTTGGATGATCATCCAAGTAGTTAATCCATGGGTAGGGCAATTCTTCACCAAAGATTTCATTCTTTCCCATGCTTGGGCAACATGTTCATTATCCAATTGCTTAAAATTCATAATGCTACTTCTCAAAGATATAATTTTAGCAGGAGGATAATATCTACCAATGAAAGCATCTTTACATTTAGTCCATGAATCAATACTATTCTTAGGCAAAGATAGCAACCAATCTTTAGCTCTTCCTCTTAAGGAGAAAGGAAACAATTTCAGTTTTATAATATCCCCATCTACATCCTTATACTTTTGCATTTCACAAAGTTTAACAAAATTATTAAGATGGGCAGCAGCATCTTCAGTACTAACACCAGAAAATTGCTCTCTCATAACAAGATTTAGTAAAGCAGGTTTAATTTCATAAAATTCTACTGTAGTAGCAGGTGGCGCAATAGGAGTGCATATAAAATCATTATTATTGGTGCTAGTGAAATCACACAACTTAGTGTTCTCAGGAGTATTCATTTTAACAGTAATAAAAATAAGTAAAGCAAACTAAATTAAGTAAAGTAAAACAAGTAACTAATTTTTTTGTGTTTTTGATATAAAGAAAGCAAACAAGACAGAAAATAAAATAAAGTAAAGCAAGACAATAAACAAAGTAAAGAGATTGGACGTGAGAGACTCCCCTTGCAGTGTGTCTTGATCTCCCCGGCAACGGCGCCAGAAAAAGAGCTGCTTGTGACGGTAAAGCACACGTCCGTTGGGAACCCCAAGAGGAAGGTATGATGCGTACACCAGCAAGTTTTCCCTCAGTAAGAAACCAAGGTTGTCGAACCAGTAGGAGATGAAGGCCACTTGAAGGTTGTTGGTGGAGGAGTGTAGTGCGGCGCAACACCAGGGATTCCGGCGCCAACGTGGAACCTGCACACCACAATCAAAATACATTGCCCCAACTTAACAGTGAGGTTGTCAATCTCACCGGCTTGCTGTAAACAAAGGATTAAACGTATGGTGTGGAGAATGATATTTGTTTGCGAAGAATAATAGAGAACAGAGATTGCAGTAGATTGTATTTCAGATGTAAAAGAATGGACCGGGGTCCACAGTTCACTAGTGGTGTCTCTCCAATAAGATAAATAGCATGTTGGGTGAACAAATTACAGTTGAGCAATTGACAAATAGAGATGCACATACATATATCATGATGACTACTATGAGATTTAGTTAGGGCATTACGACAAAGAACATAAACCGCTATCCAGCATGCATCTATGCCTAAAAAGTCCACCTTCGGGTTAGCATCCGCACCCCTTCCAGTATTAAGTTGCAAACAACAGACAATTGTATTAAGTACTGTGCGTAATGTAATCAACACAAATATCCTTAGACAAAGCATCGATGTTTTATCCCTAGTGGCAACAGAACATCCACAACCTTAGAACTTTCTGTCACTGTCCCAGATTCAATGGAGGCATGAACCCACTATCGAGCATAAATACTCCCTCTTGGAGCTACAAGTATCAACTTGGCCAGAGCCTCTACTAGCAACGGAGAGCATGCAAGAACATAAACAACATATATATGATAGATCAATTAATCAACTTGACATAGTATTCAATATTCATCGGATCCCAACAAACGCAACATGTAGCATTACAAATAGACGATCTTGATCATGATAGGCAGCTCACAAGATCTAAACATGATAGCACAAGAGGAGAAGACAACCATCTAGCTACTGCTATGGACCCATAGTCCAAGGATGAACTACTCACGCATCAATCCGGAGGCGGGCATGATGATGTAGAGCCCTCCGATGATGATTCCCCTCTCCGGCAGGGTGCCGGAGGCGATCTCCTGAATCCCCCGAGATGGGATTGGCGGCGGCGGCGTCACAGTAACTTTTCTCGTATCGTGGCTCTCGGTGATAGGGTTTTCGCGACGGAGAGATTATATAGGCAAAGGGGCAGAGTCAGGAGGCGCCCGAGGGGCCCACCCCATAGGGCGGCGCGCCCAGGGGTGGGGCCGCGCCCCCCTAGGGTGTGGCCGCCTCGTCGCCCCTCTTCGTCTCCTCTTCGGACTTCTGGAAGGCTCCATGCAAAATAAGACCGTGGGCTTTTGTTTCGTCCAATTCCGAGAATATTTCCTGTGTAGGATTTCTGAAACCAAAAACAACAGAAAATAGGAACTGGCACTTCGGCATCTTGTTAATAGGTTAGTGCCGGAAAATGCATCAAAATGATATAAAATGTATATAAAACATGTGAGTATTTTCATGTAACTAGCATGGAACATAAGAAATTATAGATACGTTTGAGACGTATCACTCCCCCATAATGTGTGCACTTGGAGAGTTTGCATTTGAATGCAAAGTGTACCATTTGTAGAATATGAGAAGCTCCCTCAATATCTTTAGGAAACAAACATGGTATAGAAAAGTATATATCAAGATATAGGCATTAAGTATAATCATCCTAGCATAGAGATTAAGCATACAATAACTTGTCCATACACGAATTATTCAAAGTAGCAAATGGTTCCGAAAATGAAAGCAAACAAATAGCACAAGCCGAATAAGAAGCAAATAAAGTATCAATGGCTTGTGCACCAACAAATGAGGAACCCAACGTACCCCGTGATCCTAGACTCTACTCTCTTCTCCCCCTTTGGCATCGGAACACCAAAAAGGCGAAGGAAAGAGTAGGGATGCTAGCATTCCCATCAATAGAACTGTTCCCCAGTAGGTGGGGAACCCTCATCGTCATCCTCATCATCATCTTCATCATACTCTTCATTGGCTTCATCATCATCATCTCCAGAAGCAGCAGTATGAGGAGCATGAGCAGACCTAGTCCTGGGAGGAGGAGCTCCACCGTGAGCTAACAGGGAGAGGTCAAAGTTCTGGAACATGGCATCATCAATGGGAGGCATCTCCCAAGTTGGAGCAACCACTGGCTCTATCTCAGGACCAGCTGGAGGAACAGGATGGTTTCTTGCCGCCATAAATTCATTTTGGCGCCTCCTAGTCTCTTGGTTCAAGGCAAGGCTTTGATGAGCCACATCATTGGTATTCATGCACATCTGTCATAGACTAGCCAAGAAGCGAGAGGCACCCCGCTTGGGGCGCATAGAGGAGCTAGAGGTAGCAGCAAGGTCATGCCTTTCCTTGGACCGGCGCTCAGAAAGCATCATCTCAGGAATTTCCAGTTTGTTTCCCCGTTGAGGAATCTTGAATGGTTCCATCTTTATGTTGATCTTTCTTGGTGTGAGGATTTGGCACAACTGTATTGATGAGCTGCTGAACATACTAAGCAAAGTTTGGAGTCATACGGTTGCGAACAAAGCGTCTCAGTTCATTGTAGAGGAAGTCACAGCCATCAATCGTCCTAACATTTTCAGGACAGCAGTAGTGCATGAGGTTAAGATGATAGGCGCGGCATTCACTTGAGTAACCTGACTTGTTGACGAGACTTTCACGGAATATCTTGGCAAGCACTTCATAAGAGTAGTACATCCCTGAGATGGTTGGGGGAGCATGTTTAGGTTCTGGAGGGTAGCAGAAGGCAATGTTCCCATGAGTGAATTGCTCTTGAGTGTGCATATGAAAACCATGAGCACGGCCACTACCAAATCACATGGCTTGATAAAAGTCAAGGTAGTTGCAAGTATACTGATCCTGCCCAGTCATCCAAGTCATAGTGCGAGCTGCATCATCATGAAAGAAGACTGTGCAGTGGAATTGATGGACAAGGATTGGGCAATACACCCCAACACCCTCTGTACAGCCAAGCTTCAAGCACACAAGATCAAACAACCCCATCTTCTGCAAGGTAAACTACAAAGCGGTACTTAGTGGCTTGGAACATGTTGAGCTCTTCCTTGTTGATGGCCTTGGGCTGCACAATGACACCATTCCTCACGAGCTCTGGGCAACTGAGTATTGGTCCAGAATTCCCTATCTCCATTGTTGTAGGTTCTCTCCTCGAAACGATAGGGATTCTCCTCTCTGAGTCTTCTCCAATCAGCAATATGTACGGTACCAACGTTGAATGTTGGCACTTTCTCCACAAGATCATCATCTGGAATTGTATCTTTGCCTTTCCTTTTCTTACATGTTGACTTGGTCCTACATCCTGCAGAACTGCCTGGTCCACTGCTCTGAGCTGCTTTGCTAGGCATACGAGTGCTAGTTCGGCACCCCGGGGGCCTCTCATTCCTGCCCCTTGATGGCGTGTATTTCACACGTTCGTTGGGCAACCCCAAGAGGAAGGTATGATGCGCACAGCAGCAAGTTTTCCCTCAGAAAGAAACCAAGGTTTATCGAACCAGGAGGAGCCAAGAAGCACGTTGAAGGTTGATGGCGGCGAGATGTAGTGCGGCGCAACACCAGGGATTCCGGCGCCAACGTGGAACCTGCACAACACAACCAAAGTACTTTGCCCCAACGAAACAGTGAGGTTGTCAATCTCACCGGCTTGCTGTAACAAAGAGTTAACCGTATTGTGTGGAAGATGATTGTTTGCGTAAAACGATAGAACAAGTATTGCGATGGGATTGTATTTCAAGAAAGAGAATTGGACCGGGGTCCACAGTTCACTAGAGGTGTCTCTCCCATAAGACGAACAGCATGTTGGGTGAACAAATTACAGTTGGGCAATTGACAAATAAAGAGAGCATGACAATGCACATACATATCATGATGAGTATAGTGAGATTTAATTGGGCATTACGACAAAGTACATAGACCGCCATCCAACTGCATCTATGCCTAAAAAGTCCACCTTCAGGTTATCATCCGAACCCCTTCCAGTATTAAGTTGCAAGCAACAGACAATTGCATTAAGTATGGTGCGTAATGTAATCAACAACTACATCCTTAGACATAGCATCAATGTTTTATCCCTAGTGGCAACAGCACAACACAACCTTAGAACTTTTCATCCTTGTCCCGGTGTCAATGCGGGCATGAACCCACTATCGAGCATAAGTACTCCCTCTTGGAGTTACAAGCATCTACTTGGCCAGAGCATCTACTAGTAACGGAGAGCATGCAAGATCATAAACAACACATAAGCATAACTTTGATAATCAACATAACAAGTATTCTCTATTCATCGGATCCCAACAAACGCAACATATAGAATTACAGATACATGATCTTGATCATGTTAGGCAGCTCACAAGATCCGACAATGATAGCACAATGGGGAGAAGACAACCATCTAGCTACTGCTATGGACCCATAGTCCAGGGGTAGACTACTCACACATCACACCGGAGGCGACCATGGCGGCGTAGAGTCCTCCGGGAGATGATTCCCCTCTCGGCAGGGTGCGGAGGCGATCTCCTGGATCCCCGAGATGGGATCGGCGGCGGCGGCGTCTCTGGAAGGTTTTCCGTATCGTGGTTCTCAGATGCGGGGTTTTCGTCACGGAGGCTATTTGTAGGCGGAAGGGCAGAGTCGGGGGCCGAACGAGGGGGCCACACCATAGGCGGCGCGGGCCCCCCTGGGCCGCGCCGCCACGTGGTGTCGCCACCTCGTGGCCCCACTTCGTGTGTTCTTCGGTCTTAGGAAGCTCCGTGGAAAAATAGGCCCCTGGGCTTTGATTTCGTCCAATTCCGAGAATATTTCCTTACTAGGATTTCTGAAACCAAAAACAGCAGAAAACAAGAATCGGCACTTCGGCATCTTGTTAATAGGTTAGTTCCGGAAAATGCACGAATATGACATAAAGTGTGCATAAAACATGTAGATAACATCAATAATGTGGCATGGAACATAAGAAATTATCGATACGTCGGAGACGTATCAGCATCCCCAAGCTTAGTTACGCTCGTCCCGAGCGGGTAAAACGATAACACGAGATAATTTACGGAGTGACATGCCATCATAATCTTGATCATACTATTTGTAAAGCATATGTAGTGAATGCAGCGATCAAAACAATGTGTATGACATGAGTAAACAAGTGAATCATATAGCAAAGACTTTTCATGAATAGCACTTCAAGACAAGCATCAATAAGTCTTGCATAAGAGTTAACTCATAAAGCAATAATTCAAAGTAAAGGCATTGAAGCAACACAAAAGAAGATTAAGTTTCAGCGGTTGCTTTCAACTTGTAACATGTATATCTCATGGATATTGTCAACATAGAGTAATATAATAAGTGCAATAAGCAAGTATGTAGGAATCAATGCACAGTTCACACAAGTGTTTGCTTCTTGAGGTGGAGAGAAATAGGTGAACTGACTCAACATTGAAAGTAAAAGAATGGTCCTCATAGAGGAAAAGCATCGATTGCTATATTTGTGCTAGAGCTTTGATTTTGAAAACATGAAACAATTTTGTCAACGGTAGTAATAAAGCATATGCATCATGTAAATTATATCTTATAAGTTGCAAGCCTCATGCATAGTGTACTAATAGTGCCCGCACCTTGTCCTAATTAGCTTGGACTACCTGGATTATCACCGCAATACATATGCTTTAACCAAGTATCACAAAGGGGTACCTCTATGCCGCCTTTGTACAAAGGTCTAAGGAGAAAGCTCGCATTTGGATTTCTCGCTTTTGATTATTCTCAACTTAGACATCCATACCGGGACAACATAGACAACAGATAATGGACTCCTCTTTTAATGCTTAAAGCATTCAACAACAATTAATTCTTTTCTCATTAGAGATTTGAGGATGTTTGTCCAAAACTGAAACTTCCACCATGGAACATGGCTTCGGTTAGCGGCCCAATGTTCTTCTCTCACAATATGCATGCTCAAACCATTCAACTCAGTGTAGATCGCCCTTACTTCAGACAAGACGAACATGCATAGCAACTCACATGAAATTCAACAATGAGTTGATGGCGTTCCCCAGTAAACATGGTTATCGCACAACAAGCAACTTAATAAGAGATAAAGTGCATAATTACATATTCAATACCACAATAGTTTTTAAGCTATTTGTCCCATGAGCTATATATTGCATAGGTGAATGATGGAATTTTAAAGGTAGCACTCAAGCAATTTACTTTGGAATGGCGGAAAATACCATGTAGTATAGGTAGGTATGGTGGACACAAATGGCATAGTGGTTGGCTCAAGTATTTTGGATGCATGAGAAGTATTCCCTCTCGATACAAGGTTTAGGCTAGCAAGGCTTATTTGAAACAAACACAAGGATGAACCGGTGCAGCAAAACTCACATAAAAGACATATTGAAAACATTATAAGACTCCACACCATCTTCCTTGTTGTTCAAACTCAATACTAGAAATTATCTAGACCTTAGAGAAACCAAATATGCAAACCAATTTTAGCATGCTCTATGTATTTCTTCATTAATGGGTGCAAAGTATATGATGCAAGAGCTTAATCATGAGCACAACAATTGCCAAGTATCACATTACCAAAGACATTTATAGCAATTACTACATGTATCATTTTCCAATTCCAACCATATAACAATTTAACGAAGGAGAAACTTCGCCATGAATACTATGAGTAGAAACCAAGGACATACTTGTCCATATGCTACAGCGGAGCGTGTCTCTCTCCCATAAAGTGAATGCTAGGATCCATTTTATTCAAACAAAACAAAAAACAAAAACAAACCGACGCTCCAAGAAAAAGCACATAAGATGTGATGGAATAAAAATATAGTTTCAGGGAGGAACCTGATAATGTTGTCGATGAAGAAGGGGATGCCTTGGGCATCCCCAAGCTTAGACGCTTGAGTCTTCTTGATATATGCAGGGGTGAACCACCGGGTGCATCCCCAAGCTTAGAGCTTTCACTCTCCTTGATCATGTTGCATCATACTCCTCTCTTGATCCTTGAAAACTTCCTCCACACCAAACTCGAAACAACTCATTAGAGGGTTAGTGCACATTATAAATTGACATATTCAGAGGTGACACAATCATTCTTAACACTTCTGGACATTGCATAATGCTACTGGACATTAGTGGATCAAAGAAATTCATCCAACATAGCGAAAGAGGCAATGCGAAATAAAAGGCAGAATCTGTCAAAACAGAACAGTTCGTATTGACGAATTTTAAAATGGCACCAGACTTGCTCAAATGAAAATGCTCAAATTGAATGAAAGTTGCGTACATATCTCAGGATCATGCACGTAAATTGGCTTAATTTTCTGAGCTACCTACAGGGAGGTGGACCCAGATTCGTGACAGCAAAGAAATCTGGAACTGTGCAGTAATCCAAATCTAGTACTTACTTTTCTATCAACGGCTTAACTTGGCACAACAAAACACAAAACTAAGATAAGGAGAGGTTGCTACAGTAGTAAACAACTTCCAAGACACAAAATAAAAACAAAGTACTGTAGGTAAAAACATGGGTTGTCTCCCATAAGCGCTTTTCTTTAACGCCTTTCAGCTAGGCGCGAGAAAGTGTGCATCAAGTATTATCAAAGGGTGGTGCATCGTTATCATGAGCTCCCCCATCCATAGTGGTACTAAGGGCTTTGTCAATTTTAGGCCTATAATAATACTTCTTTGGTCTAGGCACTTTAGAGACATACATAAACTTTTGCTCCTTACCCACATAAGCTTTCTCCTTATATTTAAGAGAAGAAAATGTTGAACCCAAGGTTCCCATAGCTTTTTCAAGTTCGTCAATCCTATTGATTTGATCATCATGGACAGCATTAGTTCCTAGGACACTAATTCTTTCATCAATTCCTCCTAAGGATTTATCAAGTTCATCAGTTTTATCAAGTAATATTTCCAATTTAGCTTCAATACTTGGAAAATTTTTCTCTATGGTTTCCAATTTTTTCATAACATCTTCAAGAGAGATTTCAGTTTTAACTTTATCAACAGAGGGTATTCCAAATAAACTCTCAATAATGCAACTAGCTTCTAATGCAGGGGTACTTAAGAAGTCACCTTTTGCGAGACTATCAAGAACATATCTATTCCAACTAGAGATACCAACATAAAAATTCCTGAGTAAAATAATAGTGGAGTGCTTCTTAGTGCATCTATTATGAGCATCGCTAATTCTATACCAAGCATCTCTCAAACATTCTCCCCCTCGTTGCTTAAACGTACGAACTTCAACTTCAGGATTACTCATTTTAGTAGTAGTAAATAAAGCAAACTAGATAAAGTAAATGCAAGTAAACTAATTTTTTTTTGTGTTTTTGATATAGCAAACAAGATAACAAATAAAGTAAAACTAGCAACTAATTTTTTTGTATTTTGATTTAGTGCAGCAAACAAAGTAGTAAATAAAACTAAGCAAGACAAAAACAAAGTAAAGAGATTGGGAAGTGGAGACTCCCCTTGCAGCGTGTCTTGATCTCCCCGGCAACGGCGCCAGAAAAAGAGCTGTTGACGTGGGAGTTGAAAATCTTTGTGGTGTAACTTTTCTTCGTTCCCCGGCAACGGCGCCAGAAAAAGAGCTTGATGGCGTGTATTTCACACGTTCGTTGGGCAACCCCAAGAGGAAGGTATGATGCGCACGGCAGCAAGTTTTCCTCGAGAAAGAAACCAAGGTTTATCGAACCAGGAGGAGCCAAGAAGCACGTTGAAGGTTGATGGCGGCGAGATGTAGTGCGGCGCAACACCAGGGATTCCGGCGCCAACGTGGAACCTGCACAACACAACCAAAGTACTTTGCCCCAACGAAACAGTGAGGTTGTCAATCTCACCGGCTTGCTGTAACAAAGAGTTAACCGTATTGTGTGGAAGATGATTGTTTGCAGAAAACAGTAGAACAAGTATTGCAGTAGATTGTATTTCAGTAAAGAGAATTGGACCGGGGTCCACAGTTCACTAGAGGTGTCTCTCCCATAAGACGAACAGCATGTTGGGTGAACAAATTACAGTTGGGCAATTGACAAATAAAGAGAGCATGACAATGCACATACATATCATGATGAGTATAGTGAGATTTAATTGGGCATTACGACAAAGTACATAGACCGCCATCCAAGCGCATCTATGCCTAAAAAGTCCACCTTCGGGTTATCATCCGAACCCCTTCCGGTATTAAGTTGCAAGCAACAGAGACAATTGCATTAAGTATGGTGCGTAATGTAATCAACAACTACATCCTTAGACATAGCATCAATGTTTTATCCCTAGTGGCAACAGACAACACAACCTTAGAACTTTCTGTCACTGTCCCCGGTGTCAATGCGAGGCATGAACCCACTATCGAGCATAAGTACTCCCTCTTGGAGTTACAAGCATCTACTTGGCCGTAGCATCTACTAGTAACGGAGAGCATGCAAGATCATAAACAACACATAAGCATAACTTTGATAATCAACATAACAAGTATTCTCTATTCATCGGATCCCAACAAACGCAACATATAGAATTACAGATAGATGATCTTGATCATGTTAGGCAGCTCACAAGATCCGACAATGATAGCACAATGGGGAGAAGACAACCATCTAGCTACTGCTATGGACCCATAGTCCAGGGGTAGACTACTCACACATCACACCGGAGGCGACCATGGCGGCGTAGAGTCCTCCGGGAGATGATTCCCCTCTCCGGCAGGGTGCCGGAGGCGATCTCCTGGATCCCCCGAGATGGGATCGGCGGCGGCGGCGTCTCTGGAAGGTTTTCCGTATCGTGGTTCTCGATGCGGGGTTTTCGTCACGGAGGCTATTTGTAGGCGGAAGGGCGAGTCGGGGGCCGACGAGGGGCCACACCATAGGCGGCGCGGGCCCCCCTGGGCCGCGCCGCCACGTGGTGTCGCCACCTCGTGGCCCCACTTCGTGTGTTCTTCGGTCTTCTGGAAGCTCCGTGGAAAAATAGGCCCCTGGGCTTTGATTTCGTCCAATTCCGAGAATATTTCCTTACTAGGATTTCTGAAACCAAAAACAGCAGAAAACAAAGAATCGGCACTTCGGCATCTTGTTAATAGGTTAGTTCCAGAAAATGCACGAATATGACATAAAGTGTGCATAAAACATGTAGATAACATCAATAATGTGGCATGGAACATAAGAAATTATCGATACGTCGGAGACGTATCACCCCTCTTGGTAGCAGCACGAGTGTCATCACTAGAATCACCTGTGAATGAGCAAATAGAGCAAGACTAGCAGTGGGATAAGTGTACATGTCATCATGAATAAGGAGGCCAAAAGCATTACATATATACACGTGTTTTGACGAGATTGCGCAAAATTCTGCGCGGGTCGGCGCATCGGCCGGCGGCACCGGGCTGTATACCGGACCAGCCGGTCAAGCAGCCAGTCTGCCGGCTGACACGCCGACCCGGCCGGTGTATGATCTGGCACACCGGGCCATAGGCCGGATGGTGATGAAAACTATGACACTCCTAGATTTTTGACACAAATTCATGTAAAACTCAATACTTGTACACATATTATAGCAATATAGAGTGAAACCCATGGATTGATGTGTATGGCATTCCAATGGCATGAGGTGCTAGGCCAAACCCTAGCCCTAACCCTAGATACTCAAATCCCTCAACAAATGTGCAATGTGTGAGGGGATCCAAGACATAGGAAGGTGAGGAGGGAAATTACTAGAAGACATTGCTCTTCTTGCCTAATGGAGGAAGAAGAACTGCAAGGGGAGGCTTGAGGAGCAAAATCCCAAGATCTCCAAATGTGGCTTGAGAGGGACCAAATCCCTTGGTGAAGATCCTCCAAGGGGCCCGATCTATGATGGAGTGGAGTTTTGGATGAGTCTAGTGGTGGGAATGCCCTAGGGAGTGGTGGAGAGGAAGGGGCGGCGCCAATGGTGGTCGTGGCTGAAGGGGGGGAGTGAGGAAGGGACCCAAAGGGTAACCCCCAAGTCCCCACTTAACCAGCCGTCGACCGGCGTGTAGGCCGGCGGGCCGGGCTGGGCACAGGGTTGGCCGGCAATAGAGCCGGCAGCATCAGCCCAGGCACCGGGACGCTGGTTTTAGCCCCTTTTTGCCTTTTTCTTGATGGAAATATTTTTGTAGATTCAAAAGATGACATGTACAATATAGATAGATAGATATTTGATGAGAGGAGCATAGACATGGGGTAGGAACACAAGTTTCTAGTCATACCCATTGGAGTGAAATCCAAATAAGATGTAAATAGTAACAATAAGCATGAAGAATCATAAATCATTTTAGAATAGTTTTGCCATAAGATCAGTTAGCCTCATAGAATGAAATCATTTTGCAATTGAGGCTAATGAGGGGCGGGGGATTACTCCCCCTATGTTAAAGCACAAATGTCATGAGACCTCAAAGAGACATGCTTAGGTCCATATAATAACATTGGTTCTATTTATGTTGCACACGTAGACACGTAGGTATGCATCATACCAAGACATGGTAAGATTCTCAAAGGAACGATCCAGTTTGCAAGATTATTTGTTTGTCAAACTTATTTAATTTGTGTAATTTCAAATTAAATTATTTGCATGCTACATTGAACTTGTTAAATTATTTGTACGATTTTCTCAACTTGTAATAAATTAGTGTAGTTTATTTGTTATTTTAAATTTAAATTATATCAAAATTTTATTTGGGGGAGTGTATGGGGAGCACGGTTGGGCGTCGACACATCCCCATATTCACATCCGCCCCCCCCCCCCCCCCCCCCCCACCCAATGGGCCAAAAAATGGCAGCATCTTCGACTTGAGGTTGGATCCATCAGGTGGAAAGTGTCCGGATCTTGTCAGGTCTCTGTGGGCCACATCGTAAGTCGGATCCAAATGACTCGAAAAGCGAAGTTGTATGTTCCAATGATACGAATAACTTTCATGTTGGGATTTTTTTTTCATATAAGGGCGTCTTGAGGATATTCGGATTATCTTCCTCATACGCTGTCGTCTTGGTGTTTCCAACTTCTCTATGAGCCAAGTTGGCCAAATTTCCGTATTAGACCTAAAGTGGTCAAATTACCACTTAATTTATTTGGCCTTCATCCTCCACGAGCCTAAGGTGACCGATCCACCATGGATCCAAAGTAACAAGGGTGACCACGGACCCACCTAGTGAAAAGTTGTTTTGGATCCGGGTTGCAACCAAAATGACCATCGATCCGCCTTGAGACCAAAATTACCATGAATCCGCCTAAGGACTGAGGTAGTTATGGATCCGACTAATCCATCTAGTTTATTCAACTTCAACGGTTCCAGCTTGCTTCGATCGATAGAGGACAAAAATGGGTGCTAATAGTTATACATTTAACGATGGAGCCTATAACGACAAATAACGTCCATCGAATTGTGGTCATTAATGAGTTACTATGATCAAATTTTGACATTTAACCACCACGGTCACATATTATGTCGTGAAAAATATTTTGTCTAGTAGTGAGAGCTGTTACCAGGAGGACACTATTTTTGCTCGAACAAACGTAAAAGCATGA